>NC_080670.1:155074579-155384284 GCF_030247195.1 Topomyia yanbarensis
CAAATGTGCACGACCAGAACACTAAAAAGTTTTATAGGTAAAATTTAAAAAAGAAAAAAGAGACAAACGTTATAGAAAAAAAAACAAGAAAAAAATTATTCCAAAAAATGTCAGTTAAAAAGATTCGTTGAAAAATGAAACAAGCAAAAAGTGCAAATGACAGAAGTGAAAACTAAAAAGTCAGTATAGAAATTCAAACATAAAAAAGAGAAAAGTGAAAAAGAGTGCTCTTTTTTAAAAAAATTTCAATTTGATTACTATTTTTAAAGATTACTATTTTTCAAAGATTAAAATAAATTCAATTGATCTCCAGTTCAGAATATTCTAAATTCAAAACAAAATATTGACACCATCAAGCTAATGCAACTAACAGACTCCAATTAATAGACTGCATAGATATGCAATAACATCAAAATATACATAGGTTTAAAAGAAAAATAGGTCGAAACTTAAAAGTGATAGATAGAAAAAGTCGAAAAGGTAAAACTCAAAAAAAAAAAGTAATAAATACAAAGAAAGTGAAAAAATAAAAAAACAAAATTTATGAAATAAAAAAATACAAAAAAAGCAAAATAAATCAAAGGTTAATTAATTCAATTTCAATATTACAGCTAACGCAACGAACTTGGTCAAATAAACAGACTGAACAGAAAAGCAAAAACATCAAAATGTACATAGGTTGAAAAGCAAAAAGAGGTTAAAAGCTCATAAGGAAGATCAAAAAAGTAAAACTCAAAAGTGAAAATAAATAAAAAGAGAGAAAGTGAAAAAAATTAAAATACAAAATTTATAAAATAAAAAGCAAACCTAAATAAACGGACAACACATTGCAAAAGTGAAAAACAGAAAAGCAGATTTAGTTGCCAAGTAAAAAAGTGAAAACAATGAAACAGAAAAGTTAATCAAAAAAATCCAATTTGTAACAAAATACAAACGTTTAAAAGTGCAATTGTTGAAAAGTGTAGACGTGAAAAAGTCGAAAAATTAAGGTAAAATGTGATTATATAAGCAGGTGAAAAGTATGCAAACTGGATATATAAAAGATATACAGAAATGAAAGAAACAATTACCGAAGAGTAACAAATGAAATTAGAAAAGGAAAAGTTAAATAGAAACATTTGGAATCTAAAATTTAAAAGAATAATGTTGAAATTGACACATGACCAACGTGACACAGCCACCTCAACAACCCCAATTTGCTCAACCTAAACGCTTTTCGAGCTGGGAAACTAATTCAAAGATTTTTTTTTGTTGCTGTTCATAACTCCACTCCGAATTCTTGATGGCAAGTTGTCGTGCGTAGAAGCAAACGCGTTCAGTGCTACAGCGAAGGATGTATAATTATGCAAAGAACTTTCAGTCCATCAATCAAGTGCAGTGCAAGTGCATTTGCAGCTTCAATACGCGAAAAATAACGGTTCCCGCGGAGAGTGAAATTGGCCACACAATTTTCCCTTTTCTTCCGTCTCAGGGACGTTCGCCACAGAGAATACATTTTTTTTGGCAGCGAGTGACTGGTTGGGAATGGGAACTTCATAAATAAGGGGTTTGTCAAACTTTTGATTTTATTCAGCTTTAATGAGGGGGCATTCGGTTCCGGTCCTCTACAATGAAGCCGCTCGATGCGACATGCGTACGACCGTAGCTCCGAACAAGTTATTATTAGGTTGGCGAATACCCGGGTACAGCTGAAAACCTGGAGGCAATTAGTAGATTGTCTCTGCTACGGTTGACCATTCGCCACATATGGTAATTAATTAGTTGCAGCCGAAACTCGTGCGATCCTTGGAAAGGAGCGGAGGCCGGTGATCAAAACGATGCTCGGAAGTTGAAGCTATCTGGGAGTCCTGTCCTGTTGCTCGATTTGCATTGTGACATTCCTTGACGATGTTATAATTTATTGGGTCCACTGCGAATCGACTCTCACTGGCTTCGCTGGAAGCGCTTCGGGCTGCTCGGTACCCCAGTAATGAGCAAATATCGCTGCTGTAGGATGGAACGTTTGCTGTCAGGTAACTCGGTGTGCTCGGTGGACCAATTATCTTTCGTCTTTCACGTAAACGTTTTTATCGGGCTAAAGCCTGCCAAGCGAAAGCACATCAATTCTCCAGTGCGGATCAATTCTGCGCTTATCAGTAGTTTGCTAAAAAATTACTGATCACTCCTCGGCTACAAAGTAATATTTATTGCGTTTATTTTTTATGCAGTCCCGAAAGGTGGCACGGAAGTAAGGTTATGCGGAAAAGCGCGCAATTTTTTTTCCTGTATGCTTCTGTGGTGGCAGCTGCAACTTTCTTCCTGAACCGGTACGCACATGTGAGCTAGGGTGCGGAGGCAAAATTTTGACATATTTCAGAGCAATTTGGGGCGTGACGTAAGCATCCACGGAACATCTGCTAGGTTATGTACACACAGATCGTTGTTTCGGAGAGCGGGAGATGGTTTGCTTCTGCTTAGAAAAGAAAATGAAAATTGATCCAACGTCGATGATAATGACCAGGTGGTTTAATCGAAATGGATTTTAAAATCAACAAATAAAACTCCTCGATCTGGTAGGTTATCGAAATACTGAAGTTCCGCATTATTTTTAATTTTTAATTGTTTAATTATTTATTTTTAATTTGTTGGAACTAATTCCAGTGGGAATATTACGAGGTTTGTAGACTCTAATGTAATAAGACTTAATTTTAACCTTTTTCCATGTGTTTTTCCCGAAATGAGAATCAAGGCAAAGGAACAATTTTAGACTATTCCTTATTCTGACGCTCCTTGGGTTCCCACAATCATTTCCACGAAATTTATCGGCATCTTCTTTTCTACATCACCCGCTGACCATTGGAACAAGTGCATCACTCGACAGGTCTATGTCGGAGACCATTTTTCCTGGCAAGAAGGCAAGAGGAATTTCGATTGAGTCAGGTTAGGTAATAAATAAAAGCACAAATTTCCTTTACACAGGTTTGAATGTTCGCGTCCTTTTACCGGGATATTCGTAACCTTCGAAGCGTGTTCCGTTCGCAGCTTGTCCGTGATAGACTTGTATCGCAATGTATCGATATGGCGCTAAAGTTCGAACTTCTTGATTTAGTTTGGTAAACGCCTCCGCAAAAAAACAATAATGTTATTTGAAGATGAGTTTTTTATTTTTGCCCGAGAAGTCGTAAATTTCTGACCTCTTTGGAATCTTTAGCAGTCTTGTATTCTGGGCTCGCATCACAGCTTGAAGCTTGTTATTTGGCATGTTTATTTCGTGGGCAGGGACGATAAGGAAGACAACTATCAGCGGCAATATCAACAAAAGAGCCTGCCCCTCTCGATGTGACCATTCGGCTCACCGACACAGGAGATCCAACCCCCTCGCGGTTCAAGTCGGTCAGCCTATTAGGGTCAGACGTACCGGACGAGTAATGTGCGTCGCTCAGCTTTGTTCTCGTTTTGAAAAGTCGAAGTTGATGATTTTATGGCCGGATAATTGAATGTTCCTAGAAGCGGACGAAATTTCGGCTCGTAAATTTAGAGTTCTAGAACTTACAATCTAACAAGGTTTTTTTTATTTTGTGAAGTTCGAACAAATTCAAGCGCCAGGTTCAGCTGCTACGAGTCCTTACAGCCTGCGCCCCAGTTATTCGAAATAAATCATTCGGGCACGGTCGTAGTCGGTGCGAACACTACAATCATCCCTCATTAACCCCTTCATTTTTTCACCGGACGAGTGTTAAAAAAATACTTCACTAAATCCGACACGGTCTATTATGAGATCATTAATTATCGCCTTAACAGCTCGGTCGGAGAGGCGCTGCTTGCTGCTCCAACTGAAGGCGAAAGTGATGTCAATAAACACCCCAGTAATCGGGGGATCAGCTGTCCAAGTCGTTGGTCATCCCTCCTGTTACCGCTGCGGTGGAGACGGTTACGAATCGTGGAGGTGGTGTGGATCGAGAGGGGAGCACAGATTTACGACCCTCTTCCATTGCATTGGAGGAAGCCTTTCAATGCCGAGTAAATTGATATAAACGGATTAAAATTAATATTTCACGGCTCAAGAGAAATACAAAGTCAGTCCACAGCGAAGAAGAAGGCGGAGCCGGGGGAAGTCAGCGCTTGGCGCATGTTTTGACACTGTGTCGATCGGTTCTTGTTTAAGAGATGCGGATGCCGCGTTAAAGATTGTAATCCGATTGGGTAAAGTGTCAGTTAATAAATGGTTATGTTTGTGAAATATGGAAATGTGGAACCGTTTAATCATACACGGGAAAAATCCTTTGGCAATTTCGAGATATTTAACATGACATCATAACAAAGCGTAGTTACGTAGATCGTGTTCACGATGTCATCAGTTAAAATTAATGAAATATGATTAAAACTCTTCTAGCAGGCAAATTTCTATTTCTTTAGTTTCAATAATTTCTATTCCTGCATATGTTGTGAGATATTAGTGTTATTTTCATTTCATTAGATATAGAGGGATGGGTGGTAAAATGAACTCGTTAAGCATGTTTCAGTCATTTTTCAGTCATTTTTCTTTAACTTAGTGATTAAGATACTATGAGCGCTTAGGAGGCGGGCTTAGCGTACTTGGTAAATGGATATCCTTGTACGCAGCTCCTCTGGATTCGAGTCCCAATCCAGCACATGATTTTCTAAAGAAATTTTTCTAACATAAAAAAGCGAAAGACCGACGAGTTAAAACCTCTATAATCGAAACAAAAAACAACGTTCCGCATCTATTTATTTATTTCGTTATTTAATGTATACCTTACATTAACATACACTTAAAGTGAAAATGACACAACTCTTCTGCGTCGTTAGAATCTGTTCAAACAATACCTTGTATATAAATGAAATCAATCAATTTCAACTGAACTGATGACTTTTTTAGAAACCGTAAATATTTTTGTCCATTAATTCATTTAAAAAATCAGACATTTTTATTGTCAACTGTTTAATTTCGACTATTTTCCTGAAAAGTACGATAAAATTATATTTTATCTAGGCGATTTTGTTTTCTTGCGAGGCGTCACATTTTCAGACTATGAAATTGCCTGCAGATATACAAATAACACAACATCTCGAGCGTTATTTGTCTTCTGGATACACATAATAGGCTGATCAGCTACCCCAAACACAACGAATGAAAATTTACTACAAATTTATTTTATTTTTATAGTAAAACGAAATAAAATACCCAACACTTTGGACGTTTTTAATCTATCAGTTCTTGTTTTAAAAAATGCAAACAATTACATCCATTTGAATTGAAGAATTTTATTCAAAACATTATTGAAAAAGTGATCAATGTTCCTCCGTTTTACGGTTGTCCCCTGTGCATAGCAATCTTTATTATTGTTTGAATCTGACTGCGGTAGGCCTCCAATAAACAGTCAATCAATTTATCTGTCGACAAGTGCAGACACATTCCTAATTCGACTCAATCTGCAGGAGATAAATACTATCCCTAAAACCGTATGTATGTAGGGGAGAGAGGGTAACAGTGGATCAGCAGGAACTATGAAACATTCGCAATAAAATCATAATGCATGATCAGAATCGTCTCATTCTCTCATATTTCACGATTTCTAATTCTTTACACGTGTTGCTATATTTTGGAAGAGATCTGATAACTGTATCTCTTTTAATGGATATTTGTTTGTTTTGTGATAGCCAGCGTAAATTTGCAATGAAAAACATTATTCCATCTTTATGAGTTACCATTCATTGAATAAATGTTTAGTCTATTGCTATTTATAGCAAATTTTATGCTCAATATATGCTGCGAACAAAGTTTTTTGGTAACTTCTCATGGTTCTGTGTAATTTCACAATTTTCATGAAAAGACCCATTGGGTAACTGTGGAACGAAGGCGTATGGGGAACAGTGATTATTTTTTGTTTTTGTGGTCGGTCTCAAAATGTGAATGGGTTCCGATTTTCAACAGTAAATACTACTCATATAGTGCAAAATTAGTAAATTTGGGCAAGTTTTGTAGAAATTGTCTCTTATTGCAGGATTGCAGCTGATATGCATATATGGTGGTTCAATGTTACGCGATGTTATAGTGGATTCTTTCGAAAGCAAACGATTTTCGCCCCAATATAACTTAAATTCAAAGCGTTAGGATCATTCTTCGTCAAAACAAAAGAATAAAATTTATAAGTAGAATATTTCACTATAGACGACATCGTGTTTCATAGTTCCTACCCATGGGGCACACTGATACATTTTACCACCGACTGTTTATTATCCAAAAAATGTTATTTCCCGTGAATTTTACGAGCTGGAAAAAATATATGTATTAGTTAACAACAGAGTGGCACTATGTATCACTTTTGGTTACACAAATAACAAGTATTATCATCAAAATTAAATTGTAGAAAAATTGTGTTTCATTGTTACCCTCTCTCCCCTACATTCCTGCATTCCGTTCACAGCGGCAACCGCTGAAGGATTGAATGCGCAATGTTCATCTCAACATTTTGAGTGAGTTGTAACCCGGACGAAGCAGTGTGGATTGTTTCTTTGTCGGGAAGTTAATGACACAGCAAATAAACTACCAATCTCGTGGGAGGTATTTTTGATGGAATCCTATCCTAGAAATTGTTCTACATTGATTCGAAGGTACATAAGCGCCACGCAGGCATCTATGAAATATTCGATTTTAATAGTGAAACTTTGTGTATTCTTTCACGCATACCTTGTCACGATCACTTTCTCTACCGAATCATTGGAAGTCGATTCCTTCTGTTTCCACAAGACCTACCTAATTCAATTAACAACAAATAGCAGCAATCCCATAATCGTTAAAGCATCAAATTAACATGTAATAAATTTCCCAGTCGGCGGTCAATGGCGAGGAATCGCTCTGTTTACCACAAACATCATCCGGGACCGTCTGTGAAACCATTCATGTCGAGTTCGAGTTATGTGGTCTTTCGACACACCGTTGGACAGTTGGACCCTCGCTAATGAAAGATCAACCTGCAGCGGAAATCGTGAACGAACTACCCCGTGCATATCTCGGGCCCGTGGTTACGTGCGATGCGTCCTACGTAAATTTTAATTAAAAGACCTGATCCATCCACGGTGTGTAGCGTTTCGTCGTTGAAATGAATAAAAGCTGGACATGACTGCCCCTAACCACCGATGGTAGCGTGAGCAGCTTAAATCAACGACGAATGCTTCCGAAGCAGCAGAAGCATTTTTGCGCAAGTCACGTTTAGCTGGCGGGTGCGAGTTGTCAGAATGCCACGCGACGTCGGGCGAATTTCGTTCCATTCGTTCCTCTCATCGCGACCGTATATGATCTTTACCGCTTCTTGGCGCGCTGCCGGCAGGAGGCATGTGCAGCATTGAATCTCACTTTTATAAGCGTTTTCAACCTACGGGCGTTGGGCACACACACAGACAGCAAGACTCGTTTTCAGTATTTCACCAAAAATCAAGAATCTGTTAATGAATATGATCGTCTCACGATTTCGATATTAAGACGCTGGAAGCGTTTATTATTTTTTGATGCATTCGAAAAATGTTATCCAATTTTTGAGATCCCAGTCTGATGATGGAGGAGGGATGGTTGAAATTGTCGTGCCGTGGTTGGCTGTGGACTTAACTTTATTACCCATTAGCAATATCTTTCAGGTGCTGCACAGTTATGGATCGGAGAGTTTTTTGCAAAAAATGATGATGAATTTTTCGTCCACACAGTGAAAATCCCCAAAACTACAATTATTTCTCGGTTGTGTCAAAAACTTTTCAACCATTTGTCTTCTTCCTTAAATTTTAGTGTCCTGTCATTGATAAGATAGTCAACTACAGGTAGCTACTGCAAAGAAGATAACTACACACTTAAAATCCATTATCTACAAGTAGGTAATTCAAATATGCTGACCGTGTTTAGTTATCGGAAAACGATAAAGAGGGAATGATTTTTTTTGTTAAGGGAAACTATACCACTGCGACCACTATTCAGGTTATCTTTTGTGAGGGAATGAGTATTTGACTCAAAAATTAGCGAGATGAACTTCAGTCAGCTTTAGGAAATAATAATTGGGTAAAAATGGATTCTTTCTCTTTCGTTTTTCGTAGGAGAAAGAAGAATCCGCAGATTTAAAATTACCTACAGAACTTAATATGAATTACCAAATATCAATAGAACAACCATTTTCCATTATTTTTCGAGAAACGGAAATAGTTCCATTAAAATAATTTTCTTAAAACATGGTGTAAGCTGCAATTTTCAGGTGTTAGTTCAATAGTTATAGTTAAAAGTGTAAAACTTTAAAAACAAAATGTTGTATACGAAATCTTATTACGCCATTTAATTCAGTAGGGTAGACGCTCCCTTATTCATTTTATTAGTAGCACGTTTGCGGAAAAGTATAATTATTCTGCTATATATTAAACATCTAATGACGTGTTAAGCAACCATAGGTTGCTACATATAGACGCTCAAGCAACAAAGCTTAAAAACTAAAATGATCATTAAGCGAACTGTAAAGCTAGTTGGAGAATACATTCTCGAAGAAGCATTAAAGATCACACCAGTAGTAGTCAAATTTATGCAATTAATGTGATGGTTTGTCCGGAATTTTCCTCCAAAGTATTTTATCACTTTATTGGTCTTTGAATAAAGCAAGACCGTTTTTTCATCGAATACCATAATAAAAAAGCCATTAATACAACACATGAGCCGTAGAAGACAGAGTTTTCGACTGATGTAGGATAAGGGATTTCAAGCCAACTGCCAAAATTCACTTGGGAGAAATTTCCGACAAACCGTTACTCACCAACCCGAATAGAAATATACAAAACTATTATTTTTGCTGGAATCGTACAGCAATTTGACGAAACACTATGATGGTGCAATACAAAAGCAATAAGCTTTAATATTTTAACTACAAATTTCACTGTAAAATCGACGGAGGGTAAAACATCGATTTCGATCTTGGAAACAGTGGCATTCAAGGGAAATCCACTGCATCACCGCGCGGCGGTAAAATTTATTTATATCCAAAGCATTATTGTATATTTTCTGGGAGAACTCAACGTTTCCAAATGAGGAAACAGTCAAAACCATAACGTTCTACAATCGTTTATATAGTAAATATAAAACCGATTTCTCTGGAATTTTCCCCTAAAAGGAGTTTGAAGGAGACAATTAGGCATTGTCGATAGTTTATCATTAACTCATTATTACTCAGGTGTACTTCAATGTAAGCCACATTAAATGATGTCCATCATAACATGTAGATTTTGTGAATTTACTCGATAGCTGGATTTTAGTGGCTACTTCTGCAGAATCTGAAAGTAGGCGTTTGAATACAAGGGATATGCGAATGATGTATGCGATTTCGCACTGTGTGGAGTATTAAATCATTCCAGTTAGCACATGTCTGTCGCAAAAACAATACTTTCAAAATGTTAACAACGGGGAAAACTGAGTTGGATATGCCACATTCCTTGTCTGAAACATCTCTACGAAGTTGCGTTTTCGGAATTTTGAAATTCTGCTTGGTTACTGAGATATAGCAAGAACCGTAATGAGAGATTGTTTTTTTTTTGCTTCATATCACTGCATCTTGGAATCGGCTCAAGTTATGCTGAAGTTTTAGATGTTTTTATATGTGAAAAAGTCTGAAGAACAAAATGGTACTATAAATTTTAAAAGAAAAATATTTGTTTGAGACAAAAATGCAGTTTTACTTCTAAACTGGAAATATTGCATATTTGACAACACTGTAATAAAAAATAACAATTTAGCAAGCTATCAATAAAAGTTAATAATTGATGCTTTTTTGTATAGAAAATATTCCATGCACAATTATGTCATGTGAGTGCGACTTTTGTTTACATTTTTAGCTAAAACTCTCAACATAGTCAACCAATCTAAATTGTTTCTACATTTTTTAAGTTTCAATATATTCAACCTTTAAAAATCGTATTTCTCGAAATGTGCTAAATGGCGCTTGTCATAAGATAGCACAACAGGGACGAGTTGACAACACTATTGACTACGAAGTGACAGAAATTACTTCACCGAATGAATACTTTAAGCAAGCTTGTCCATCATTATAGTCTTCTTCTTTTTCTTCATGTTCTAATTATTTTCTGTCGGCCTATTTCGAGAGAGAAGACAGGTGGCTCCACGATCTGGACTAGATATCGATCCATCAACTCCGGGCGAACGGCTTGCTTTACTTCCCTTACGATGGATGGCGTGACCACAGGTTTTTCTCACCTCAGAAAAATTTCAGCGACCTCTACTGGGACTGAACTCAGACCAACTGGAATGAGTGATGGTCACGCTTACCACTCAACCACCGACGCCATCTACAGCCTTAAAACACCATAATAAAGCATGAACTACGAACCTGTCATGCCCGTATGGATTATCAGAGTGTGTGTAAAGTGAATAACAACTGTCATACACGGAACATTGTTAGGTATGCATGGGTTAGAGAGATAGTTTGTGAGTTTAGAATGACACAGACGGGTACTCATTGTTACTACTTTTTCGTCACTCTCCTCAAGGAGCTTTTACTCTCAGGTGATACGATTATCTAATTATCTAAAGCTTACCTCACTTCTCACCTAGTTACTGCCAAAAACAAAACACCTTAGAACTCTAAACACCTTGACTCTCCTTACATACACTCTGTGAATTGTATAAACAAATAAATGAAACTGCTCTGGCTTGAATTCTAGAATAAAAACTGCGCCGTATCAGTACACCACATTCCGTTGAACTATCATTTTCATTTGCTAAAAAATTTAAGATTGCTATTGCCAATTTAAACTCTTTCGTGAATATCTCCATTGCGAAAAGCCACTGAAAAATTTTCGACAGGTTTGTTTGAATTTGAAGAAGGAACAAATCTCAATTCATGCCCTACTATGTTCAAACCGCAGTTGTTCGTTCATGCAAACAGCCATGCTACTCAATCATTTCCCATTCATTTTCAATTTCATTGACCCTGTCAATATCTCTCTACTGAGGTACTGACTAGTTTTTTAAACATAACTGCCCAGAATATATTTCACAATGTTCATGTCATGTCAAGCCAATGGCGGCGCGAGATGATTTGCCGCCTCTTTTATAATGAATTTTCAAGAGTCCAATTTTTTTATCATCTGTTCGATTTTTTGAAAATTTTGTATGAAAGTTCATGCGAGCAAGTTTCTAATTTAGAGAAAAAATTAATAATACTGCCATTTATTAACCAATTGTTATGAAAAATAGCGCATAATACTTTTAACAAAAGAACATAACAAATGACCGCGCTATTAATTTTTTTAGACCCGAGAAATAGTTCTATGCTCTAAATCAGTATCTTAAGGGTCTATTAATCTAATCGAACGTGGGTTTGTATTGTATTTGACCAGACCTGCAACCCTTTCTGGATCACTTGAAAAGTACATTCTTTTTTATTTTGCGACACTTTTTAATTATTTATTATACTAATAACAAGGTCGCCGAATGGTGAATACTTCCCAGTGTTCGCCAGCTTCCAACTCGTGCCTCAGCTTTATATGTAATTGCTTGTCAAACGTCCCTAGGTGAAAGGGTGGCCAAGTGCATCTGTCATAATATCAAATTTGCCTTAACAAACTATCAATCGTCATCATTATCTTAGTGACCTTCATATCTGAATGTATTTTAGATTTCCAGGTTACCCGATCTTGGAACGCCAATTCCTTAGACGCCCACCGCATGCGCATCTTCCTCAATTGTGCACAGCCAGCGAGAGCGGGGTTTGCCTCGAAATTGACGACTTCTTCCAAGTTCTCTGCTCTGTTGTCATAACTTTAATTGGTGTCTTTTTCGTCTTTCGGCACTACAACCCAGCTCACTGTAGTCTGCCGTGTTTTATCAGCCTTTCAATGTCAGCATAGTTGTATACTTGGTACTGTCTGCGCCATTCTCCATTTTCTACTGTGCTGCCGAGTTTTGAACGCAGAATTCTTCTCCAAACAAGCCGAGCACTCGATACCCTGCTTCCTTCAATATCCATGGCTGTACAGAGCAACAAGGAGTATCAGCGATTTGAATAGAGCAAAGTTTTTCGCGCATCCTCAGGCTGTGGGACTCTAGCTGACTACGTAAACCATATTCGCAGCAGCAACACGCCTTTTTCCTTCGCGGCTAACGTCGTTATCATATGTCACTAGTGTTCTATGATATATAAATTGGTTTACCATACCCCATCGTTTTCCACCTCAAACCCAACACGACTGCTACGTTCTCTACCAGCTACCATGTACTTTGTATTGTCCGCAAGTTGTATTCCCTCAATATATACAGAATTTGTCGCATATGGTGCGTCGTCGATCGTGCTTCTTGAAACCCGCGTTGATATTCATCAACAAAGGATTCAGCCAAAAGACGCAGTATACTCAAAAGAACACGAGAGACTTTTTGAAGATATGACATATGAGGCCATTCAACCAATCCGAAGGCATTCTTTCTACCACACAGATCATCCCAATCACGGAGTGGATTGCTTCTCACAGCCGGTTACTTTTTAGACTTTAGAGTTCACCCGGGACTCCGCCCTTCTCAACGGCCTTATCGTTTTTAAACTCTCGGATCCACTCATTTCTAAAAAAAACATTCGGTCAAATAACGTACGCTAGCGCACGAAACTAACCTTCGATAGAACACTTATTAGATCGGTTGTCTTATCGACTATGCTGGACCAACGCAGCCGTTACACGTAACAGGAAAAGAAGCACCTTTCCAATGGAATTAAAAGATTGAAAACACACTACCTATATACTTTTTGAGGTAGAGACATTTAAAGACAAACAAGTTGTTTACAAAAAAAAAGTTCAATAACTTTGTAACAGTTGATTTGATACACCCTGCGTATGGTAAAGCTGCCTGGTTTAATTCCAGTAAATTAGTCTGCATACATTTCTATAGTAATATATATGGAAATACGGAAATAACAAATAAAATTCCAATAAAAAAATTCACAGTAACTCTGCATACCTCAAAACTTGCGGTCGCGTAGCTTATCTTATAACCAGAGGGGGAACAACTTGACAGGGAGTGGGCGTAGCGTATTGGTAAATCGATTGCCTTGTACGCAGCGCACCTGGGTTCGAGTCCCGACCCCGCACATAGGGTTAGAAATTTTTCCTAAGAGATTTTTCTAACCCGAAGAGGCGAATGACCTTAAGGTTAAAACCTCTATAATTGAAATAAAAAAAAACTTGACAGCTCCTATACAAATCGTTGAAACCACTTTTTTTGGGTCTGTGGGTCTAAAATGGTGGATCAATCTTTATTCAAGAGCAATTTCTAAAAAAAAATGTAAACTTGTTCACAGCGAAAATTTTCTTGTTCAGATTTTTTTACTTCCGCTAATTCATTTTTGAAGACTTTTTGGGTTTGGTGTTATTTTATTATAAAAATAATGCATCTTTATTCCGATGCATTATTTTTAAATGATTCATGATTTTTTGGAATCATCAGCATACAAATAAGCGGCGCCTATGCTAGTTAGTGAGCATCTTCATTTAGTTTTAAGATATTAGGTAGTAATATTTGCATTGCAATGTAAACAACACACACAATGATACTGGACTGTTTTTCTGCCTCTCCGATAGAAAATGAGCTGTCATCATTTCTGAATTTTGTGGAAACCTTTGCACCGTAAATGTCGTAAATGCTGTCAGAAATAAACAATCGAAATGTATTTAAGATTAACGACAAACTTTCGAGAATTATCATATGCGAAAGATATTTCAAGGGCGACGGGAGAAGAGTTTACACTAGAAGCGCACTCAAATCAAATCATGCATTTTACATTCGGCACAATTTGTAATCCTTTTATGAAACTCCAAAATGACGAATTAACTTGTTTGTATTTATATTAAATTATTACGCTGTTTTGAAATGATCATCTTGATTACCGTTTCCGAATGTAAATAAAGAAAACAAGTTCGTAAAAGACGTCACGGAATTATTTTCTTGCATAGAAATTTACAGTAACGCAATTTGTGGAGGGCGTTCTATGGTGGCGACATCATTCGAAACACGGTGGTTTCATGCAACTTAGGCTAAACGTCAAGTTGCGGGAGGGTTGCTTATAACGAACAGCTTTGTTAAAGATCGCATATTGATTGGAGGTTCGCCTAAAAAGTTTTTTAACTTTGAAGACCAACCAATTTTTTCGAAATTTCCTATTCTAAGCGTGTACGAGAAAGAGAGGCAACTCATAACTTTACATGAGAATATCTTTTTACTGCAAAATCGTATCAATTTGCAGTCTTCGGTAATGTTGATCCTAACACCTTAAGCTATATATCTATATATATGATTTTGGGATGCACAAGTTGACGCTGGCTTTTTGTACTGAATTTATTGTTTCGATTGCCCATGTTTCATATATTTTCACATACAAACTCGAAAATTCTTGTGAACTAGAGTTTTCGAAAAAAGCTCATATTTGACAAATTGTATGTGAAGCAAATTACCGTTTTATTTAACAGTGTTTCGAAAAAAATCAAAATTGTTACGGGTCTAATACTCACACTACTACAAGGACATTCGGAAACTCATCTCCGTTGAATCTTTTGAGGCTGATCAATAAGTATATAGTTTTGTTCGATCGCATCCGTCGTCCCGATTTCCTACCTTTTTAATTGTCAACAGATTCGAAAATAATATAAATTCAAGCTTTTCCTCCGCACTTGATTTTTATCGTGATTAATGAAACTTGAAAACTTGAACTATTACTAAAAAATGAAATAGAAATTTGTTGAGTAGAAAATGCCGCCCCCTGATTTTGCCGCTCGGGGCGGTTGCCCCCTACGCCACTCCTTAGCGCCGCCACTGATGTCAACGTTTAACCTAAACTGACCACTACAGAAGGTGAATGTTTGAGAGAATCTTTGAATTTGAATCTTGGCTGTGGTATATTCAACTGAAAGTTGGCATTTGCAAATGAAAATTCGCATCCCTGGATGGATTGACGATGTTTTCGGAAGTTTATATGCATGTATGGTAACGATTGGCACATATGTTTCATATTTCGTATATATGTGTCACGTTTTTCATCATTTAAGTGTCTGACAACTCGCTTCTGTAGTTATTTCTAAAGCACGGGTGGACTCGACTGGATTTGCGCCTACAGAAAAGCGGGGGTTAATCGAAGGTTTTACTGGGCGACTGAAGACTGAGTTATGTTGGATCAGTTTTACTTTTAATTTGCGCGATAATCTATTCTAGGTGGCCAACCCAAAAGCAATGCCATCTGATCAAGAGAAGGTTTCGATTATTATTTTATATTGATCGAATTCCATACGGCATATTCAACAGCGTAGTATTTTATATACGAGTTTCAAAGTGGAATTGGAACGAAAACAATAACATTCACAGCAGAGCTTTTACAGTATTAGTTCTTATCTCCAAGTAAAGTTTCATATCATCCGCATTTATTGATACTTTTAGTTTCTAGAGAATGAAGAAAATATCGTTCACGTATAAAATAACCAATAGAGACCCTGAATGAGAACCTTATGGAGCTCCTGAGATAACTTCAATTGCATGCTTGCCTTTCAATTATTTGCTGACTGCTAGGTAGATATGATTCTAGCCATGCAAGTACCTCTGGTTTAACTCCGCTCTTTTTCAATATATAAAGTAACATTAGGATGTCAATGTGATCAAACGCTTTACTACAATCTGCGTGTTGTGTCCATTGCCCATTGCAATCAGTGAATAAGTAATAAATTTTAGTAAATTTGTTGAGGTTGAACGAGCTTTGAAGAAGCCGTGCTGTTGATTAGTAATTCTGATTAGGAAATTGTAAGTCGATTGTCTGTATATGGCAAGCAACGTTTGCCTAAAACGTTTGTTAGTTGTTAAGCGTATAGCAGAATAATCATTTTTTTCCGCAAAAACGCTACTAATACTACTACTAGATCATTAAGGAAACATCTACCCTACTTCATACTGATGACGTCCATGGATTTGCCGTGTATCGTATTACAGTTATGCAGATACAGTTCGTGAAATCCATGCGCGTAGCTTGAACAAGAGAACACCAATGTTTTGGTGATTTTGCTGAGTTATTATTTGGTATTACACAGCAAAAAATCCCTTCAGAAAGGTTCAATAACGACCGAATCGTTGAAAAAAGAGAACATAGGGTGATGAGCCTATTTTCACCATACTAAGCAAGGTGCCTCACTAATTCGGTAATTTCTCGCCTTACAATCAATGGAATGCGTAAAAATTGACATCAACCGCTTTGCTTCGTTGTTAAGAACCAATATAATAACACAAATGCGTTGAAAACAGTAAAAGTCTCGTGTTTGAGCACAATGAAAACTCGAATCGAGTGCCCCTATTGTTGCGCTACCATTTGACTCAATGCGTTGAACAAAGATGGCAGACACTGCTCTAACCAACGGCTTCAAATGGGTAGGGTGATAATAGAAACATGGCGCAAATAGGCTCATCACCCTATATGAATCCTTAATTACGAAAGCATGAAACGTCGTTCCCTAACATAAAACATAACCATTTCGTTCAATGCGCATAAATCGATGATTTACCACTACATTCAACAGAAATAATCCGCTTCAACCAGTGATATTCCAGTATGAAAGTTAAATGAGTAATTTAACTTTGTGTTGCCACTCGAAATTACTTTCCAATAACAACTTGTTTGAATAGCCGCCCGAACGTAAACATTACTAATGATATACCTTTGCCTCACCTTCCATGGTGCGAGAGAGTCAAAACAATTGAGCCTCGTCCAAAATCAACAGGTCGTATAAACGAAACTGCATCATATTTAGTTTGAAATTAGCGCCCCCATTAGCCATCGCCAAACGAAATTGCCCTGATCTGGTACCACGGAGCGGAAGAGATCAAAGACCGACGACGGTTCGCTAGCACCTCGCGCCAGCTAATGATCTGATCCTGGCTGTTGTTGCTTCCCATTGATAAGTTTATGCGGTTCTTAGAACGATTTGCGCTCATCCTTCGAGCCCGACTGATCTCCAACCCTCCATCGCAAGGAGCTTAACACAACTGTACGATTGTGTCCCTCCCATCGGCTTTCCACATCGATCGCGCGCGGTAATCGAAAAGCGTGATCATGATTTCCGAAATGATCCGTGTCTAATGTTTGCCCGATTTACGATATTCCTCCATTTTCTCAATCAGCCGATTAGATTTTTTTTCCATAGCGGACCGTTTGATGCCACAACAGCAGAACAGTGCATCACCGTTTTTGATGCAATATTTACAGAAGCATGACCAATTTTGACTAAATATCTTTTGATCCTTGGGAAAAACCCGACGAAAGGGCGGCTTCTTTTGAAGAGGTGTTTAGATCATTGGATTGTGATTACCGAAATCAGAAAAACGCTATCGGTTTTGGTGAAATAACCGGTCTTTGAAGCAACGATTGTTTCAAATTGTGCGCGAAATCGATGTAAGGGCCGTTTTTTAACAACAGATCAAATACAGAATCGCAATGATCTTTGGGAAATTGGAGCAATCAGATGTCGAAAAGCTATCATTTGCAGTCCGTTCTTCGTTATGCTTCCCAATTAGGGTCTAAACAATGCGTTGCTAATGTACGTTACTTGATTTATTCTGAAGGAAATTAATAATTGAGTTATTAGTGCAACAAAGTTGTTGAAAGATATTCTCCAACAACGCTTCAAAAATTTCTGCTGGAATAATTTTCATAACTTTCGCTCTAATGAATATAATCACTAGTTTTTTTTGCGCTCTCCGATCGGAAATTTTTGCAGCTATTTGCATTTTAGGGACCATTCACAAATTACGTAACGCTTTAAGGGGGGGAGGGGGTACGACAAGTTGTGACATGTTGTGACATAGGGGGGAGGGGGAGTTAGCTAAATCGTTACGTAACATGTTTTCACCGAAGAAGAAATTTTTTACATTTCTTATAAAAGAAATGTATAGAATTCGCTCAAACTTTCAAGAATTTTTCCGAGGCCCGGAGGGCCGAGTCTTATATACCAATCGACTCAGCTCGACGAGTTGGGACAATGTCTGTGTGTGTGTGTGTGTGTGTGTGTGTGTGTCTGTGTGTGTGTGTATGTAACGGACAAATTCTCATTCGTGTTTCTCAGCAATGGCTGAACCGATCTTATCCAAACCAACTTTAAATGAAAGAACTAAAAAACAGTATGAACGCTATTAATTTGTTTTTGATTCTGATGTTTAGTTTCCAAGATATGAATGTTTGAATGCGTAAAAATGGCGTTTTTTGCAGTTTTTTGAATTATCTGGCGAAATTGACAATATAGATTAACAATTTATATGTTTTTAGATAGCTTTAACGAATACCTTTCGAACAAGCTATAGATTGTTGAAATCGGATTATTATCAAAAGAGATATTTAACATTAAATGCGGACGAAAGATTTTTATCATTTCCCATTGCCAGAAATATGACCAAAAACATGTAATCTATTATTAACGCCAAAACGGCTTATTTTAGGTCAATAGTATCTTCGGAGAATTTAATGGAGGCAATATGCCCTTTCTTTTGGTATAGTTCTTTTGCTGATTAATCTCCCTATGAGTGAGATATTTTCATAAATTTTCTTGGAAGTGATTATATCGAAATGATGCCTTCAGCAAATTTGTAGCTCTTACTTTTGCGAATAACTTTACTGAAGACTTCAAATATCTATTTTGAATACTTTAAAAGTTATGGCTTGTTGTTTGTGGATTACCTTTTGTCGCCTATTTATTGTTCAATATAGTAATAATCCATTGAAATAAGCCAAACATTATTACGATAAAACGAATTTTGTATTTCATTTTTCTATCTACAACCGCTAGAAATAATCACCGAACACCTTCAAGTTGTCTGGAAGGAACTTGATAACTTATCAGTGCAAAAATGTTCATTTGTACGAACCTTCTGACTGCAATTTTTCTAACTTATAACCATCGGATCGATCTGAAATATATCGGAACATGAAAAGCGAAATAAATAATTCCAAGCAATGACGTAGCCAAGAGAAGGTTTTGGGGTTTAACACCATACAACCCCCCTCCCCCCATCACAACCAAAAAAAATAATGGATTGAAGTTGAAAATTTACTGATGCAGACTGATTTAATTCAATATTACAATAACAATTATCTGATCCGTAGATTGATAACCTGTTGTTTTAAACATCATGAGGACTTTTGATAAATTGTCGGAATGGGGTCCTGATATGTAACTGATCTATTGGTCTTGATTTCACAGTTGTCTAATAGCATCAATATCAAATTCCTGCCTGAAAACATTCCAATAGAAAATTCCAGAGTTCTGTAATCAATCATAATCCTCAGATTTCTTTTCAAATTGAGCTCGCTTTTGTAGAGATGTACTGTAATAAAGGTCTTTATTTAATAGGAAGCGAAGATAAAATTGATTTAATGTCTATGAAACATAGAACTGCTCACCAAAAAAATGCATAACTTTCAACATTTGCTAAAAATGTTTTTGCCTTTCTCATACACTCTAAAATTCGTCATTCTAATCCCGACCCGAAAGGCCAAGTGTTATATGCCAATCGACTCAGTTCGTCGAGATCGGAAAATGCCTGTGTATATTAGGGTGGGGCAAAATGATCGTTTTTTCAGCACAGCAGTTTTTTGGTTCCTTTTGGGGTCCCAAACAACTGTGCAAAATTTGGGGTCGATTGGTGTTTACCCGGCGTAGCGCATTGCGTTTGAAATTTGTATGGAGATTAGTATGGGAAAACCTACATTTTTGCATTTTTAATTCTACAGACTACAATTTTTCCTGTAGTATGCCAACAAATAGATAGAAGTATAGTCCAGGATATGTTGAACAACTTTGCCGAAGGATGTATGGTCTTAGAATATCTCTAAGCCATGTTATAGCTGTTCAAAGTTCGATACATCGAATCAAATGCCAAAAATCATTTTTATTGCCAACACTGCGGGTGTACCAATGGTATTTCATGTAGCATTCCGAAATAACATTATATATTTTAGTTTTACCACATTGGTATGTTTGAATGAATTATTCAAAAGCCTTAGATCAATTTCATGAGCGTAGGTAGTTGAGCAATAGAGCGTAGTGAGGGGTGAGGGGGGATGGGGGGGAGACTTTAATATGTAGAAATTCGAACTGAAATGTTGTCGAGTTGGAATGTTCAGATGAATTATTTCAAAACAATTACACAATGTCCTACGCATAATAGTAACGATGAAATAAAACATACTGTATCCCTTTGCCTTGACTTTTATCAATGCAAGTTACGTTATAGACTGAATCAACTGATGTCGAGTTGATATGTCAGAGGATTATATTTCGGTTTAATACGCATTATGATTTGATAGCATGCTCAATTCTATGCTGTTCGATCACGAGGCGTGAAGCTGATTTCTGGATTTCAACATGAAATCCACCAGATCCCTACAACAATTTTTGCTTCAGGTGATCGAACAGCATCGAAATGAGCATCCCATCAAATCATAGTGCCTATTAAACTGAAATATAATCAATGCAATCCTCTGACATATCAACTCGACATCAGTTGATTCAGTCTGTAACGTAACTTCTATTGATAAAACAAGGCAAAAGGATACAGTATGTTTTATTTCATCGTTACTATTATGCGTAGGACATTGTGTAATTGTTTTGAAATAATTCATCTGAACATCGACAACATTTCAGTTCGAATTTCTACATATTGAAGTCCCCCCCATCCCCCCTCACTAGGCTCTATTGCTCAACTACCTACACTCATGAAATTGAGCTAAGGCTTTTGAATAATTCATTCAAACATACCAATGTGGTAAAACTAAAATATATAATGTTATTTTGGAATGCTATATGAAATACCATTGGTACACCGCCAGTGTTGGCAATAAAAATGATTTTTGGCATTTAATTCGATGTATCGAACTTTGAACAGCTATAACTTGGCTTAGAGACATTCTAAGACCATACATCCTTCGGCAAAGTTGTTCAGCATATCCTGGACTATACTTCTATCTGTTTGTTGATACACAACAGGAATAATTGTAGTCTGTAGCATTAAAAATGCAAAAATGTAGGTTTTCCCATACTAATCTCCATACAAATTTCAAACGCAATGCGCTACGCCGAGTCAACACCAATCGACTCCAAATTTTGCACAGTTGTTTGGGACCCCAAAAGGAACCAAAAAAGTGCTGTGCTCGGTTGATGTGGCTATGATTACGTTTTTTCATATAACAATGCCCCACCCTAGTGTATATGTGTATGTGGAAAAAAATGTAACCTCAGTTTCTCAGAGATGGCTGGACCGATTTGCACAAAGTTAGTCTCAAATGAAAGGTACAACCTTCCCATCGGCTGCAATTGATTTTTTTATTGATTGGACTTCCGGTTCCAGAGTTACGAGTTGAAGAGTGCAATCACACATCAAATTCCCATATAAACTGAAATGAAACATTTGCAAAATCAAATTTGTATTTTTGATGCCAAATGACTTTAAAATACATGAAGCATTGAGATTTGATGTAAACTCGAAAAAAATAATGTTTGACAAAAATTGACTTTTTTGGACTTTTGCACATTTTTGCATTTCTCATATAGAAAGGTTATGCAATCACTCTAAAAATCGACAATCATACCGGCCCGGAGGGAGTATGCAGTGAGGGGTTGCTACTTTAAAATTAAAACTAGTTTAAAATTTCTTAACAAGTTGAAAATTTTCGGCAGGACCCGGACCTCCCGGATCTTTCTCCATGATCCGCCGCTGGTTTCAAGCGATGTTTCAGTATCACATAGTATCTCAAGATCGTGGCTGTTGATCCATTGTATGTATGTGCAAATCGTACTGAACATGTACTATTCATTTCCACCATTGTATTGAACATAACCAGCCATGGAATCGTAGTCTGGACAAATGAGAAAAGCACAATTGCACCACTAGGTGGATTAAAACAGGTTTTTATTTTGGGAATGCGACTAGTTGAGACGAAAACGTAATATGATTAATAACGAGGATAACACTTTCCGAATGTAGAGAGAAATTTATGAAAAATGACGATTTCCATGCGACTCTAGCAGGTCCTGATCGATTTTGATGAGCATTTCATTTTTGTTGTATGGCCAATTATATGTATAGGTCAAATGCTCAAAAACGGTAATTTAAGGATAGCATCATTCTGAAACCGCCAATCTCGGAGGTTTAGTGTTTTTGATGAGTTTTACAAACGTTAAACAGCGCTTCATTTGCTAAAATAATTCTGACGGTATATCGTCCAAGAAGTATTTATTAGAGATGGGCGAAACAGTTCACTTCGAAGAACCATTCCCGACTGAACAGTTCTATAAAAAGAACTAGTTCAGATGAACCGTTCTTCCGTTCAGCTGATATTTTACTTGTATCTAGCGAATGTCTCTCAAAACATTCGATTCTTGGAGAGGAACCAAACAGATGCTGCCCAAACTATTATCTGTATGCTTAACAAGTTCATCAATGGTGGCGATTTCTTCATTATGTAAAACTAGAGAAATAGAGAATGAGATGAGTCGTTCGCTTATGAGTCGTTCTTCGCCGGTTTTATTCTGGGAGAGCACAGAGAGCGGTTTGTGGGACGGCAAGTCAGTTCATTTTCATTCGTTCGCCTAAAAAACGGTCCGAGAAATTCGCTAAACGGCTTTGGGTCATATTCAGTTCATTCGCTTTGAAGAGAATTGAGAACTACCGTTCTTTTAAAAAGAACTTCCGTTCGCTCATTCTCTTCAAAGAACCAGTTCACTTCAACCGTTCGCGAACGAATTGCCCATCTCTAGTATTTATGGTGAATTTTCTCAGGTTAACAATCATGACTACAATAAAGACTCAACAAATTCGCTAAAGACACGAACTCTGTTACTATTTTCTGAAAAATAATTCTGCTTAATTTTAAAACTTCAAAAATTATGGTTTCGGAATTATGCCGTTTGGACAGTAAGATCGATTTTCACCAAACCCTCACCAAACCGAATTTCTGGGTACGCCGCTGACTTCAAGTAAGTAGAAACAAAATCGTTCTACGCTCGTTCACAAGAAACTTCTTCGAATGCTGAATATCTATTATAATAAATTGAAACCCCGATTTTATCAGCCAAATATGAACACATGTTTGATGGGCTCTAGCAGACGAACAAGACTGAATTCGAGTAAATCCTTTCTTGAGCATGTTTCCTTATCATGAAGATGGAAATATGCAAAAATAAAAAGTTCATCATAATCAGAAATAGTTATCAGACCACATCAAGGGACGGGAAGAATATTTTAACAGTTTCAGTTTATAATAAAGAAAAAAAATTGCCCGATTTAGTCAATGTCCCTATTTTGTCAGCCGAAAATGCACCACGAGACTGATGAAAATGGGTCTTTATTGTATGTATTATTCACTGTGTTTCACATTAATAGGTACATTTCATTTTTGGGGATTTTTTATTGCTTCGAACTACAACAATTTTTAGGTAGTTTTCAAGGGACTATAGACTTCTTCCAAAATTTGGCGAACCTATTCCAATTCGTATACCAATTAATTGGTATACTTAAGGGTTTATATGTTGCAGATAGAGAAAAAACTGAAATTTTCATATATACGCGAACGGAGGTCTTAGTGGAATGTACGTAATGTTTCAATCAACATAGTGGAATTAAATGGAAGAAAATCTTTGAAACATTTGAAATTTTCAGCTTTTTTCCTACACAATATTACGAAAGCAATTTTACCTAATAAGTTTGTGAAAATTATAAACTATTTCAAATTTTTTAATAGTTTTATTTTTTATTTAACCGCGATTTTTTTAATAAATAGTGACCAAATCAAGGAAGTCACCTTTAGAAAAAGTTGATGTCGAAGTAAAATTTGGAACTATGCACGCATGCACTTCAGAGATAGCGTGATATCAGAAGCTGCGATTTCATTTCAACGCTTTTTTGTGAAAAGGGCGATACTTACAATTGTAAACATAAGGCTTTTTTCATACATGCGAATGGGGGCTTTGAAACGCAACAAATTAACCTAAAAATTTGGATTCTACGATATTGCTTTCTTAAACTACAGCAAAAAATACAACGGGCGAAACTGTATTTTGTTTGTTTATTTAAAGTTTCGCCCTCCACGCTCCATGCAAACAAACAGGGCGATTCTTTTTTTGCTAGCATTTTTGAGGCGAAACTGTTTTTTTCGCATTTTTTATGAATATTAAGCTGATACCAGCTGTAAATAGTAACAATGATCGCTATTGAAAAAATCCGGACGAAATCGGTGGTGTAAAACGTTAGTTATTGTAAAAAAAAACGTAAGGGCGATACTTCAATGCTGATAGGTGGGACTGAAAAGGTAAACAATCGCCAAAGGGGCGATACTATCATTTTGTCAATTTGAATAGCAAACACAAATTTTAATTTAATAATTTCAAATTCTTTATAAAGTTTTGGGTTTCGATCACTGAATCATGCAATCAAGAATGTAAAAAACACAATAGCTCCTAAATAGGAAATAAAACCAAGTCTGGAAATATTCACTGTTGATTTTCTTTGAATGGTATCACTGCTAGTATCGCCCTTTTCAAGAAAAAGCGTAGATTTCTTAGTTCTCAGTCGCGTTGGAAATTTGAGTAAAGTATAAACTTCGAAACAATAAAAAATCGATTTTTTTGGCTCAGTACAATATATAACCCCTTTAGGAAAATTCAGTTTTCCCACCACAATGCATTGATTGAGGAATTTAGATATTTTATTAACAGAGCATTAGCAATAATTCGTTTGTATGTCTATTTTATGGGCCATTTTTTCGCTTTTCCATTGCTTTGGTTTGAGATTTCTAGCACTGATGTTGTCCTATGCTGATTTGAGCGATTCTCTGAGTCCTGCTACTATCCCATGTAGTATGTGTTATCAAAAACATCACGAAGCATCAAGCTCTAAATGTTCTCAAACGATATAATATCCGAAGAGAGTGATAAGAGTTATAAGAAATGTCTCATCACACTGTTAGGTGGATTAAAAGCGTTTTTTTTTCTAGGAATTTGTTACGTAATAGGGGAGGGGGGGATGGAGAAATTTGTGACAATTTGTTACATGGGGGGAGGGGGGAGTCAATTTTGCACAATTTTTGCGTTACGTAATTAATGAATGGTCCCTTATGAAAGAAGTAATTAATGTTATCGATTTACATTTGTACGTGTCAGGGGCAGAAGGAGGGTCTTGGGGATCAAGACTAGGGAGCCCACATTAAACAATGTTCACTGGATGGATGGTGGGGGAAAGACGGTTTGTTATGCTAGTATTGGTAGTAGAATCGAATGGAACGCCACATGGCACGAAAACGAGCACAAGAGCGATAGAAGTGCGAATTCGCACGAGTCCCAGTGCAGTAGAGAAGAATTTTGCGAGTCATGGTCCGTACCAAACAGACCGTCCGTAAGTTCACCGGAGAGAAAGCTCCCCACAAGCAATTAGTAACGAAGGCCTTCCGCAAAATTGCCCCAGTCACTGGTAGCGTAAAGAAGCCCAATCGCTACTGACCAGTAACTGTCGCCCTGTGAGAAATTCGCCGCTATCAAAAGCCAATGGAGATACTAATCCACAAGTTACCCTTCCAGGATCTGGTCCGTGAGATTGCGCAGAGCTTCAACACCAACCTACGCTTCCAGAGCTCAGCCGTAATGGCCCTCCAAGAAACCAGGGAGGCCTACCTGGTTGGTTTGTTCAAGGATACCAATATGTGCGCCATCCACGCCAAGCGAATAACATCCCGGAAGACTTCCAACTAGCCCTCTGCTGGTTTGTGGTGAGTGGGCCCAAATTGTAAATCCCA
This sequence comes from Topomyia yanbarensis, assembly GCF_030247195.1. Taxonomy (NCBI): domain Eukaryota; kingdom Metazoa; phylum Arthropoda; class Insecta; order Diptera; family Culicidae; genus Topomyia; species Topomyia yanbarensis. The sequence goes on from NC_080670.1 coordinate 155,100,415, forward strand.
CAGTAAGCCACAAACCAACGGATCCTTTTCAGAGCCAACCATTTATATGCTAGTTAGAATTATCTCAAATTTCTCAGGCTGTAATTTAATTCAAAATTTTAAAAAATGGTCTTCGGGTAGGTATGGTTCCATAGACAGAAAATAGTACCCGACAGCAATGTTTCTCTTCTGCCCACCAGTCAACTGAGAAAGAATGTTCCTGTTTCATCAGATGGCTGCCGACTTCAACAACTTAAGATATACTACCAGAATGTTAGAGGACTGCGTACAAAAATTGATGACTTTTTCGTCGCTGTTTCAGATGGTGAACATGATGTTATTGTTCTTACTGAGACGTGGTTCGGTCCAACGTATAGGTTCATCGCAACGATCGTGACACGACCATTGTTAGAAAAAAACGTCATCGCTGTGTCCAATCGATTGTCGTCCGAACGAAAAACCGGTATTGTCTGCAATCTCGAACAACTTTGGGTAAACATACGTATACGTGATGCTAGAATATGTGTGGGTGCTGTTTATCTTCCTCCCGACTCAGCCGACGACATAAGCGTTATTCAGAAGCACATTGACTCCGCACTCCACATCGCAAGTTCTCTTGACCCCCAGGCTGTTCATTTACTATTTGGAGACCACAATCAACCTGGTCTTGTTTGTAGAGACACTCACTTAGAGTTTGCTGCTCTGCGACCCTTCTGAATCGACCTTCTCGAGGTCTAACGTAGCCTCATTGGACGGGATGTCTTTGTTAAACATGCAACAAATGTCAACTGTTACTAACCATCGTAATCGAGCACTGGATCTTCTGTTTGTTAACGAGGAAGCTTCACAAAACTGCACTGTTTTGGAAGCACATGAACCACTAGTTGGCATTGATTCACATCATCCTCCGCTATTAGTTTCGCAGACATGTCTAACGCAGGTTCTCTTTGACGAATTGACTGAAGACAGAGAGTTTAACTTTTCGAAAACTGACTTCACTGGGCTTCTTAGCTCATTGCAGACAATTGACTGGATGTCTATGTTAGATCATGCAACTGATATTGACATTGCAGTAGAAAGATTTTCGCTTGTCTTAAAACAGCATTTCAGTGTATATGTTCCTGCACCTCGTGCGCGACCAAAACCACCATGGTCAAATCGACGACTACGAGAATTAAAACGCTCAAAGGCAGCTGCACTCCGACATTATACTAATAGACGCAACCCCATGACAAAGCGGGAGTTTACACACGCCAGTAACAACTATAAATCGTACAACCACTTCCTTTACTCTAGGCACATACTGCAGACCCAATCTGATCTCAAGCGGAATCCAAAACGTTTCTGGTCATTTGTGAACGGAAAACGTAAAGAAAATGGGCTCCCAACTACTATGTTCCTTGCAAACAATGAATCAAGTACACCTGGTGGCATATGTAACCTGTTCGCGAATCATTTCTCAAATGTATTCAACACAGCTTCGGCTGACCACAACCAGATAGAGTGCGGCCTTTGCGATGTCCCTTGCGATGTCATGAATCTAGGAAGTATTCATTTCTCAGAAGAAGACGTTCTTGTTGCAATAAAAAAGCTAAAATCTTCAGTGTCAGCTGGTCCAGATGGGATTCCAGCTATTATTATAAAAAGATGCGCGAGTGTACTGTGTGTCCCTCTTCAGCTCATCTTTAACCAATCGCTATCTCAAGGGAAGTTTCCTGCGAATTAGAAAAAATCGGTCATGTTTCCCGTTTTCAAAAAAGGAGACAAACAAAATGTTGCAAATTACAGAGGTATAACTTCGCTTTGTGCTGGATCGAAACTATTCCAGATTTTAGTAGGAAATGTTCTTCTTCGCGAAACTAAGGCATACATCTCAAGTGAACAACATCATTTTTTTCCTGGTAGGTCAACAACTACTAATTTAGCTTAGTTCACTTCGCATTGCATTAAAACATAGAAAATGGTGCGCAGGTTGACTCCGTATATACTAATCTAAAAGCGGCCTTTGATTGTGTTGATCATTCTCTGTTGTTGGCAAAAATTAAGCGGCTAGGAGCATCGCCTAATTTCATCGAATGGCTTGAATCGTACCTCAGAAACCGTTCTCTTTCTGTGAAATTAGGAAGCAATGAGTCATATACCTTTACCAACTTCTCGGGAGTGGCGCAAGGAAGCAATCTTGTTCCGTTGCTGTTTACTTTGTTCTTCAACGATGTTTGCTTTGTCATTCCGGCTGGATGCAAAGTTGTCTACGCTGATGACCTCAAATTGTTTCTCATTATACGATCCACAACAGACTGTATTGAGCTGGAGAGACAACTAGATGCCTTCTGCAAATGGTGTACTAGGAATTTATTGACTATCAGTCTCTCTAAATGCTCTGTGATTTCCTTCACTCGCAAAAGAAACCCAATCGTATGGAACTACACCATCAATGGGGAATCACTCAAAAGAGTGTCAGTTGTCAGAGATATTCAGCTTGGTATTCAGCTGGATTCTCAACTATCTTTTAGAGATCACTATTCCCACATTATAGCACAGGCAAACAGAAATCTTGGTTTCATTGTGCGAATTGCTAAAGAATTTACTGATCCGTACTGCATTGGAGCGTTGTACTTTTCGCTTGTCCGTTCTGGTCTAGAAACTAATTGTATCATCTGGTGCCCTTACACTGAAATTTGGATTAACAGAATTGAAGCAGTCCAAGCGAGGTTCATTCGTTATGCTCTTAGATCTTTGCCGTGGAGTAACCCATCAGATCTGCCACCGTACGTTGATCGTTGTCGTTTATTGGATATGGATACCCTAGCCAAAAGACGAGATATATCGTCTTTGTTGGAAATCTTTTAACTGGTCAAATCGATGCTCCTTATATTTTCTCACAGATCAATGTAAATGTGCCCCCTAGAAGTCTAAGATCATGGGTTTTTTGAGACTTGACTTTCAGCGAACAGAATATGACCAGAACGAATCTATAAGGGCAAGTGTGATATATTTAACAGATTTTATGATTATTTCGACTTTTGTGAATCTAGCAATGCTTTTAAAAATAGACTTAAACGACTCACTTAGACTACAAAAATGTGATTTGTAATGTGTTTAGTAGAAACTAAGATGTACTGATGTGTAATTTAAGGTTGTGTAATTGATGTGTAATTTAAGGCTAATGTACTTTGTCACTATAATTTTGTAAAGCACTGTCTGTACTGTCGCAAAAGATGGCTGGGTTTTTACGCGCATTTGAGGATAGTTCCTCAAATGGGCTTTTCCCGCCCAACAAATTTCATGGAGACCGTCTTAGGTCAGATGAAAAATAAAGTAAATAATAATAATAAAAAAGGGGATGAGAACACATTTCAACAGTGTGGATCATTAGATGATCAATTTTTTAATTAAAATAAAAAATTGGCAAATCCTCAAAATGTATATAAATTTGAATAAATCAAATTACCCTAGTAACAATTGAGGTTTTATGGCACTCTTGAAGCTCTTCTTAAAACTTAGAATGCACTTGTAGTGTGCTATAAAACTAGAAATGCTACTTGGGTACTTATATGTGCGAAGAAAATAGTCGCCCAGATAAGGTCGGTTGTTTGTTGTTTCGGCCAAAATGTTTACGGGCTCTTTTGGTCCCGAGCAGCGTTTCCAGCCGGCTCCAATATTTCGTCGGCAAGATATTCCATCACTGCTGCCAGGTAGATGGGTGCTCCGGTACCGACATGCTTGGCAAAGTGACCCTTTCTCAGCAAACGATGGTTTCAGTGGACAGAAAAATGTAGACCTGTACGAATCGAGCGGGATTGTGACTTTTCCTTCACCTCCAGGTACAACGAGCGTATGTGTGGTGTAGCCAACACGATTGTAACAAACGAATGATTTTTAGGAACGTGTCCAATGGAAAGTAGACAGAGATCGAATCACCGAAACGGTGACAATTTATCTTTTTATTGGACACATTGAGAAAAGATATGTCTTCAAACAGGAATCGAATCTGCGATCTCCCAGTCTCTAGTTGGGTGCGTTAAGCACTCTGCCATCGAGGAACTGTGATGATGTCATCACAGATTCCCAACAGTATCGTGATAACCGCCACAGTCCCAATTCCTACCAATCATGGCGCAGATGATAGCTGCGTTCACAAAATCCAACATCTAATGTTTTTCTTTCACAACAGCGTTCAAAAAGCGAGTAAAACTTCGACCAAAAATTTTGAAGCGGGGCCCCTATATTGAAACGTTAGAAGCATTCTACTTCAAAAAATCAGACACGAATGCCACATCCGATATTGTGCATTCCACATTAAAAAATTTAAAAGAAAATTTTGACTATAAAACAAAAAGCTTCGGGGAAACGCGTGTCAAGCTTTTCGTTTAGCTTTTACTAGTATATAAAAACTAGCGAACGCAATCGCCGTAATCGACGCTTTAGAAGAGAATGGAAATATCCGATGCGAAGGAAATTGTTTTTGTTATCGAAAATTTCAATTCTTATTCTTATTCTTTATTTTCTTCCCTCTGTTGCTACTGTTGATAACAACGATGTGTAAAAGAATGTTGAAACGTTAGTTGAAGTCACGACAAAAAATACAATAATTACGGAAGTAATTTGGAAGTGGGTACAAAATCATCTTAATGTCCAAAAGCTATTTTGGATTTTTTCATCGAAACATCATAATAATGTATTTGAGACAGTACAACGAAGTTTCAGTAACGTTCAGCTCAACAGAAATGTAATCGTTGACCTTTTACTGAATACATTGTTGAAACAAGTTGAACTGGAGAACACACGACAAGTTGCAGTGCTGCAAGTGTCGGCTGCGTACGAAAATATCACGAAAACAGCACAAACTTTTGCGACAAGCTTTCAAAGCAAAACATTATCGCCAAAATCGTTCTTCGATCAGCGCCACAGATATCGGATAACATGATGAATGGAATTTATATCCTTCTGGCCCACGGTGGGAAGGTTGCTGGGAGCAGAAATAATATAAAGAATCCTTGCACGTCTCACCACGTAGATTTTCGTTCGCGTTTATCTTGATTATTCAATCTCGAACATCGCATTCAGCCCGAGCGGTTTTCATGGGGTCTCAAACATCGCGGGACGACTGCTGCCACCAGGTACGAACCACGCGATGAGGGATAAATTTGAATTTTCAATCAATCTGATAGCTGCGTGTGTCACGATACACCGAAAAACTTCTCCCTTTCAAGAGCAATTCGTGGGAGTCTGCGCGGTGGTTATTGTCCTAGGTTAGTATTGCTGCCATCAGACAGGTTCGGAGTTCCTAATGGAGATGCGATCATTGAGTCCGATTACCGATTAAATTAGACAGCGACTGATGTTTGTTAGCAAACAACTGTCAACGCGCGAAACTTGACGAGGGTTACTCGCTGGAACTGATCTAATACTAAACAGCGATCAGCTGCATCGTCGATTTTAGAACAAAATTCGAATAATCAGAACCGAGGCAAATTAGCAACTCTTTGCTGCTGGAAATTGTGTCAGATGTTGAATGCGAACCAAATTCGGTGTTCCATCGCTACCGGGCAGAGTGATTAATCATCTGCCCTACCCTTTGGCTGCGGGACGGCACCGAAACGCACCGGGTTAAAAGTACAACCTAATCCATTGTGTGAATGTCAACAGTTGGAGCGAAGCCGCAGCCAAAAGAATGATGAATCGATCCGGATTTGTTTCAACCGTCCCGTCCTGTTTAAGTTTGTATACTTCGCTTCTACTGCGGCTACCGATGCCGAAATATGGCAAATGTCGATTCACACTATTTATCAGGAAATCTGGAATCTTGCAGCCGCAAAAGTGTAAATTTTGTTTAATTGAAAAATGCACCAAACTTGATCTCGATCGGATTGGCAGAGCTGTGAGACGGTCACTTCGTATGCTCAACACGTCTGGAGGTAGCTGCATTGATAGCTTTGAGAAAAAAAAATTTTGGATTTTTTTTCCGGGGTGGAGATTTCAACCAATAAGTCAATATTTTGAATTTGGTGTGAAATTGTGGGTTTCTTTTCATTTCGAATGCTTCGGAAGAGGCCCGATCCCGCTCGGGTCAAAGCCGTATGCACTGCAATGCACAATGGGCCAAAAAAGAAAGATCGATTGAATTATTTCTTTGGTTGAAAAATTTCCGATGCATTCTGGAAGCATTTGAAACAAGCAAGGCGGGGAAGATCAAACAAACGATTTGTCATGCGGAATTTGGGTTGAGGTTTGCTGCTTTTGGAGGTTGGTGAGATTGAGTCGAAAAATTAATGCTGAAATCGAACTTCTACATTTGCAGTGTACAACACGCCGCTGCATCTCGAAGTTTTTTTTTTCAATAAGTAGAGAAAACTAACACTCTACCTTCTACGGGTATTGAAAATTGTAGCGTTGAGATGGAAAATCTGGGACGGGACTAGCGGTTACAAGAAAACATAATGTCAAATGCAGCCAATGGAAGCTGTCAAATAGCCAGTCTGTTTATAATATGTGAGACAAAATGAGACAAGTGAGACGAAAGATAAAATGGACAGTCATTATCTGCATATCGATCTGCGAATTACATCCTTGTTGAAAATGCTACAAGCATATTTGTTTCGGTACGTAGTGACATGCTAAATTTGACAACGTAGTAGAGTAAAAACACTGCTTCATAAAATTCAGTGTAGTGTGAAATTTAAAACAGGGTCATGTTTATTCTCGAAAGTGTCAGGTTCAAGAGACCGAAATTTATTTGAATTTGTCTAAACATATTCCTTAATTTGCCGCTTTGGTTAAAATATTATTTTCCAGTAAACCACACTCTCCACAAAGTATTTTTAAACAAATGAGGTTGAAGTACTTGTTAAAATATAGGAGCGAAAAACCGTTTAAATTCTACCGACATCGTAAGAGTACATCCCAAACCAAATACAATTACATATGTTAATAACTATGAATTATCTATCTGATTAGCTATTAATTAGATCGTTTATTTTTAACGCAGCTCAACCCATTAAAAGGATTTTTTCAGATCTGGTCAAAAATTCATGGAAGTTAGTTTAGCATTGAAAATGCTTTACTCCATTATATAGGATTGGGACTAGGTGTATAACTAAAATCTAAAATTAGATCCGCGTCACGAAAATGTGGCATAATTTTAAACGACTGAAGCGCTGTTAATTGTTAATGGATTTGCGTCATTTATATACCAATCGATTCAGATAAATCCAACTTAATAATTGAATGCAACTTTAAAATGGTATTTCAACTGTACACTATTGAAAATTCCGTATTATTGTAAATCCATTGGGAAAATGTAAGAAAACAAAGTTTTCACTTACATTTGGTTAATTGTTGATGGATTTTCGTGATTCGAAGACCAATCGATTCAGAAAATTACCAATAAAAAAATGTTATCAAATTTATCTGTGTATTTTGTTAGAACACTATTGAAAAATCCGTAAATCCGCAAAAATAGGGAAAACATATACAATTTTCACAAATGTGCGCAACACTTTCTCTAACACAGAACTCATCTCGACACTCATAAACGTCTTACACATTTCATTGCTTGATATAATGGCCAAATTCTTTCATTTCCATACCTACCCTGTTGACAAAACGAGGTAGGTTATCGCTACTGCTGCTGGTAGGATATCTGTTATATCTTTCATTTGATACGAGCCACGGAAGGGAAGCGTTTGTGTGTACCTGAAGGATTTTGCTCGCAATTCCAGGCGACGATGGCGGAACAAAAGCGAGATGGCGAATTGCTGGTTTATTCAGTGCGTTTAGTCTGTACCTTTACTAGTAAATCATAATATAAGCAAATATTCTTCAAATAATAATGTACAAACTAGAAGGCTTTTGCAAAATGAAGGAATATGACAACCCTACCACTAAGCGAAAGCCACACCAAAAGAATGATGAATTTTTTTTTATTTGTCGTGCAAAAGGATGGTCTTCCATCTGCACCAAAAATTGATAGAAGAGATCATCTTGTTTCACAAAGTGCTTATTTGACATGAGCTACGAAAGGGGAATGTTCGTGTGTGTACGCAGCAGAAGCGAATCGCCGGCAAGGTTCGAATCGTTTCAAAGGATTCTCGTCCCGTATCACAAAACATAGTTATCAGGAATCCATCATTATTCGGACGAATACATAATGGAAAAAGGATTCAGTTAAAAAATTCCTTTTATTGATTTGTCTTAAATTTGTGCTTGTTAATAATCAATTCTGTTTCTTTATCAGTGAGCAATAACATTAAAAGTAACAACGTAATGCGTGTGTGCCCCGAAAAATAACGCTATGTTGATGCGAGGATAATGCACATGGTGTTCGCTAGTTATGTCGCATTTTCAATGTCGGTGGTCGTGTCTTTTACACAAGCCTCTAATTTTTTTGTGATAATGAAATGACACAGGAACATCTAGTTTTGATTGTGAAATGTGTTTACTATTTTTAAATACATTGATTTCTTTATCGCGCCGAAATTCAAAAAGATGACGGCTTGGATCGACCTCTGCACACACACACAACATCGTGCAACTGTGCTTTTGTATTTTAGATGTAAGTCGTGTAAAAAAGTTCAAGGTACATTGTGAAGCAAGTGAATCGGATCAATAGATCATGACCTGTGCTTGAAATTCGGCTGAATGTTTTTTACAGCCGCCATTTTTAACCCCGGCATCATAAGAATATCGTATTCAGAAACAATGAACACATTTGCTAATTATCATGATTATAATCAAAACTATTTTCCTGTCATTTAATTATCCCGCAAAAAAATCCAACTTGGATGTATTTTTGACCAAATATGAAAGAAGGAGTTCTTAAGGACCGATTTATTCACTGTTGCTAAACTTTTGAACCAGGTTTGACGCGCCGGTAAAACGGGTTTAAAAGTTGAGCGAGGGTGCATAAATCGGCCCTAAAATGAATATCTGTTCTCCGTGATCCATCCGTTGGATTACAGTATTATGTTGTTTCTGCTTAAGACAGAAACTAACTCAGCTTCGGACCTAACTGCTGTCAAACCGTTTGTTTGAAGCCAGTTTCGAACCTAGATTATGCGCCACTGAACTGAAAACCGAGTTAGGTTCCAACCTGAAATATATTTCGGGTTCGCTCACACCATCGCTGTTTTGCGAGAACCTAACTCAGTTCCATTAAAAACGTTTGTTTGAAGCGATTAACCTGGGTTAGTGTCTAGGTTCTCAATCGAAAATTACATTAGTATCGACCTTCGGTTATGCCTTGTACGGATGGAACGCAATGGATATACCAATAGGAGATGGCACGCACACTACCATATGGCTCAATAAACAGCTGACGATTTTTACTTACTGTGTTTTATTTATAGTGGAAAATAAAACGGTGAGTACAGATTTTCAAGACGAATCAAAATCCCGTGGAAAAAAACACTACACTTCGGTACTACAATAACGTGTTTACACGTGGGCACACTAGGCCAATGGCCCCGAGATGCTAGCTGTCTGCACTGCTGACGCTATGAAAACTTAAAAAGAAAAGAACGGCTCAATCTTTGTTTCTTTAAGCTGGAACGGTTTCGGTTAAGCAGTCTTTGCGTTATTGAAACAACGTAGGATTCGCATAATCTTCAGGGGACAAATCTACTTGGTCATTTCTCATTAAGAGGTGGTGCATAGATATTCTGTTGCGCAAACGCAAAGATGAGTCAGGGCGACAGACACTCGAACCAAAGAATCGTTATTCCTTATTCTGCAGCAAGAAACGCGAGGCATGGAAATGAATCATCCTGATTCTAAATTGTATGTAGGTATTCGCCTACATAATATTGATTGATTTCAAAGCCTTCTGTTAACGAAGTGGAATTGTTTATTGAAAAACCAAATGTACCCTTTCTGAAGCCATATTCTGTCCAGCTTCATCGTATTAGGAACGCGCTACTGATCACGTACAATATGTTAAGGATAACACATTTATAAACCCCGCAGTTTGAAAATAAAGATGAATTTTTGTGAAGTACATTCGCTTAAAGACAGTTCTACATAGCCGATCGCATTGATATACGAAGAATTATTTATTGGCGTAAATTTTCCCTACCCCATTATTCCTTTTTTACCGCCATTATCACACGTAAAAAGAAAACATAAAATATTATGGTTTTGATGCAAGACTCAGACTGAATGGCCTAGGAAAAGATGAAAAAGACACAATTTTACATAAAATTTAATGTACACTTATGTGAATTGAGACTGTCCTTTTATATGCATCTGGGAAAATGTAAAGTTACAATATTTTTATATTCTTTGCTGTGTGACCTGTCTCTCTTTAGAACCTGTTTCACTGTGGCACCAAGCTTATCCATACCTCAAAATTTATTTAAAAAATTTCATAATCCTGTAACTAGATTTTTCCGTCCGAGCACCCTTAGTGGTTGTGGCGGTATTTAAAGGGACAATTACCTTAAGTACGAGGACTCACGTGGGCACCTCTCCCGTTGACTGCAGCTGGTGGTGTCGGTAGAGCTATGAGGTTAGGGCAGGTCTGCAACAAAATGGAGGGAGAGAAGCCGATGAATCTACATTCACTCAATAAACACTTAGTGCGGTACATCCAATCGCTCTTCTCACTCGTGGAGAGGACGCTGATTCGGATTGCAGCCGGTATCAGACTCACCTCCTCCGACCACTCTCATCGGTACAGGACTCGTCGTGATGGATGCTGCCTTTGACTCGTGGTTCACCGCCGACTCCTTGGAGGTTATCCACGGCTTCTGCCCACGTTCACTTCCGAGTGGCTGGCTCGACTGCTGCGGTCAACGAGCGGATTCCGGTAAACCCTCTGGTTTTATCGAACACACTTGTAGCACACGCGGAAAGCTAAACTCAATAAAAAACGGACCTAGTTTCCAGGCACATAAACCGGTGTTGACTCGCTCACAGCTCACTCATGAAGTGCCTAAAGAAATCCTTTGCAGCGGTTTCTTCCAAGCCGCTATTGTCGAACGGATGATCCATTGTCCGTCAAATGATAGTGGTTGACACTATCGCATGGTGGGGCGAAAAGCTCGATGGAGAGCCATGAACCACTATTAGCGCTGTTGGTAGGATAGGGTTTACGAAACCGTATTTGGGATTAGCAGTGGGATGGGATAGGATTCGTGAGCGTTAGGGATCGGATCATCATCGCCTGCTGATCACCTCCTCATCGAGTTCATCCCAGAGTGAGTCGGGTGTCCGAACACAAGGATGAATGAAATTGGAAGTTTCATCGATTCTTCCCAGCAGAATCCCTACAATCCAACATGTTTATCTGTGTATAAATACATAGGTTTAAGAGAAGTTAGAATTGAAAATACTTTACCCTATTTATTGAGGTCGAAATTACATACCAATACTGAGACAATATATTCGTAAATTGCTATGAATTAGTTTCGTAGTTTACAAATTTATATTTTCAGTGAACCAACATTTTTAAATCAATCCTGATCACGTAATTCTGACATAATTGTTTGTAATAGATTATAGCGTTATTCTTTGTTGATAGATTTCCATTATTCAATCACCAATCGAATCAGCCAAGTCAGCTTTTAAAAGGTTAGAAATTTCACGAATGAATGCATTTTAGATTTCTGGGTTACTCAATCGTAAACCGCCAATCTTCAGTCTTCTCAAACGCCCATGTTGCATACATATCTTTCTCGATTGCACACCGGATGCTAGTACGGGGTCTGCCCTGAAGCTGTCGACCCGTCCAAGTTCTCTGCGGAGCATAACTTTACACTGATAGAATATATTCGTAAATCGCTATGCATTAGTTTTGTACCGATAATTTTCATAAAATATACGAATTTTTCGTACATATAATGATTCGTTCGTAGTTCTATTGAAACACATTTATTTTTTGTTACGAGTTTTTCGTGAAAACCACGAAACGACTTTCGTTGGCTTAGTACGAAACAGCTTCGTTCGGCAAATGATTTGTTCGCTGCTATATACGAATATCTTTATAATATTTACGAGCACCATTCGTCGAACCGTCAACATCAACAGAGCTTCAATATGGAGTCATTGTTGCTATACGTCATATAATTGTTGATGATCACGACGGTCTCGGTCTGACTATTCAGTAACCGTATCCGTGTCCGCCGGTTTCAGGAAGATTTTCTAAACCTCTTCCGCTTCTAGTAGATCCAGAATCCAGAGCAGTACGGATTCAGTTGAGCCATCGCAAACTGCTCGATGGTTTTGTATGAATAATTTTGAGTTTTTCTCTGCCAGAGCAATGTCAAAAGAATATGCTATTAAATACGAAAACTTCTCTTAGATAAACAAAATGAATTCGTGCGACCAACGAGATTGTTCGTAATATACATAGACGTTTATTAAAATAAACAAAACATTTCGTTTCATTCACGAAAATTAATTTTCAACGACAACACTCGTGCAATGTACACTAAATAAGTAAAATTCACGAAAACTTTCGTTCATCAAGCGACCATTTCTTCATTTCACAATAAAATCGATTTTGCCACATCTGTTTTTTTAACTAAAAAAATCGGTGTTGTCAAACATCGATGCCAAAAGATCGAATGAAAATATAAAAAGATAATAAATACGAAAACTTTTCTAAGATGAACGAAATGAATTCGTGCGACCAACGAAGTCGTTCGTAATATACACAAACATTTATTGAAATAAACGAATGATTTCATTTCATTCACGAAAAATAATAATGTCGTTATCAACGATAACATTCGTGCCATGTACACTAGATAAGTAAAAGTTACTAAAACTTTTGTTCATCAAGCGTCCATTTCTTCACACCACAATCTTTCTAGTACTCAATAATGATGAGCAGGTTGAAATAGAATCGAATTTGGCAGATCGATCTTTTTAATAAATAAAAAATCGGTGTTGTCAAACATTGATCCTGAAAGATCGAATGCGACATACGAAATCGTTTGTAATATACATAAACGTTTATTAAAATACACGAAACATTTCGTTTCGTTCACGAAAAATAAAGTCGTTATCAACGATTACATTCCTAAAATTACCTAAATATGTAAATTCACGAAAATTTTCGTTCATCAAGCGGCCATTTCTTCGTACCGCAGTAAAACCGATTTGGCCACAACTATTTTTTTGAATAAAAAAAATCGATATTGTCAAACATCGATCCCAAATGATCGACTGAAAACAATAAGAGGCTAATTATACGAAAACTTTTCTAAGATGTACAAAATGAATTCGTGCGACCAACGAAATCGTTTGTAATATACACAACCTTTTTTTTTAAAATAAGCGAAACATTTCGTTTCATTCCCGGAAAATAATGCCGTTTTCAACAATAACATTCATGTAATGTGAACTAAATATGTAAAATTTACGAAAACTTTCGTTCATCAAGCGGCCATTACTTCACACCAGAGTCGGAAAATGTTTTTTTTCATTTGCCGAAATCAGGCGAAACTGACGAAAGAACGAAGCTTCTTTCCATACCACTAGCACTTTGCGAAATCGAAAATGAGACAACGGGCTAGAACAAAGCAAGCATGTAGCAGAGCGTTTTTATTATTCTCTCCGCATGCTCGTTTTCGCTTTGAGATTCATAATGATATTGGTAACTTCGATATTGACCTTACTGCTGGGGAAACGAAAATACATTAGCAATGATATTTATTTGTCGATGCTCGATTCAGTAGATTTGCGAGCTAATGATGGTATTGTAAGACGGAAGCCTGATCGGTGTGCATATTTCTCATTTTAACTATGTTCTAGTTGCATTATTAGATGCACATTGCATTAATTTCATTTAATGAATGATAATCGCAAATTACTGACCATGCATCAAAACGAAATTGAAATTCGGATTGTCATAGGAAAACGAAAGTCGCTGCTGCTGCTACTCGTTTTCGTAGAATCGAAAGAGGAGGGGACATCGCCTTTATTGTTTTATTTTTTCATGCATTTAGCGACGAAAGAGGCAAGGAAAGGACGAAGATGAATTCTCTGGATTTCGTCGTTCATTGAATAGGTATGAGAATTTTAGGCTCTGCTTCACACCACAATCTTTTTAGTCCTCAATAGAAGGGAGCAGGTTGAATTAAAATCGATTTTGCCAGATCGATCCTTTTAGTTAGTTGAAAAAATCGTTGTTGTCAAACATCGATCCTAAAGTATCGATTGAAAAAATAATATGCTAATGAATACGAAAACTTTCCTAAGATGAACGAAACGAAATCATGCGACCAACGAAATCGTTCATCATATACATAAACATTTATTGAAATACACGAAACATTTCGTTTCGTTCACAAAAAATAATGTCGTTATCAACGATTACATTCGCGCAATGTAAACTAAATAAGTAAAATTCACGAAAACTTTTGTTCATCAAGCGGCCATTTCTTCGCACCTCAATAAAATCGATTTGGCCATATCGATTTTTTTAAATAAAAAATATCTATGTTGTCAACATCGATCCCAAAAGATCGACTGAATACAATAAAAGGATAATAAATACGAACACTTTTCTAAGATAAACGAAATTAATTCGTGCGACCAACGAAATCGTTCGTAATATACACACGTTTATTAAAATAAACGAAACATTTCGTTTCATTCACGAAAAATAATGTCGTTATCAACGATAACATTCGTGCAGTATACATTAAACGTGTAAAATTTACGAAAGATTTCGTTCACCAAGCGGCCATTCTTGTTCATGAAATGAACGAAACCTGCTATTTAAAATGCACGAAAATACTTCGTTGCAGAAAACGACGAATGAATCCGTGTATTGTATGATCGATTTCATTATATTTACGAATTTATATTATCAGTGTAGCTCTCCCTCTTTTCCGACACTCTATTGCTAAACAATAGATTAGAGAGTGCATCAATACCAACTACTAACTGCGCCGCACCGCTCTAATGTGTACGTAAACACAGCAAAGTTCCGTTACCCCCAACTGCGAGCAGGGCCGGGTGGGTAGAAAGCATAGAGTGAGGGGCAGAGTTAAAAATAATCGAAGCTCTTTTTTGACGGCTGAAAATGAACCTGATGTGACTCACGGTGAATAGAAAAAATATTCATTCAAATACCCATGTTATTCATTCAGTTGAATATCGTACAATATATTCAATTCACTAATTATCTAGGAAAATGTTTTCAAATGCCGGTAAAGCATATGAAACAACAATCATCATCGCTTACATTGCGCCAGGGCCTACTTTGATGCATTTGATTCGTTGCTGCATGGTCGCTTCGTGCAATAATCGGAGACGAATGAAAATCTGCATGGATGAATGGGCGGCTTGTTCGTTTGACATTTTCAGCTGCGTCACTGAATATTGAAAGTGAATGCGGCTGAATATGATCAATTTTCATTCAATGAATTTGAATATTTTTAACTCTGGTGAGGGGTCCATTAGCAAGGATTTTTTCCCTTTTCGCAATGCACACGCTTACATTACATTCACATTAAATCACGTTCGTTTATGTAAATGGAATTGTGGTACATCGATGTTTTCAAATGTGTGTAGTGCGAGATACATGCGTTGCACATCTAAATTTTTTGAAATGGTTCAAAATTTCGAGTGGGTAATTACCCACACGGTTATTTTCGAGTGGGTAGCACTACCCATACTACCCACGCTTTCCGCCGGCCCTGACTGCGAGTGAAATGAGTGAACCACAAAATTAATTTCGCAATAGACTTTTTGCAGACCCGTCTTACAGGGTCCGGCACTCGAAATGTAACCAATTAAAGATACGATTCTTTGCAATGGATTTTTGTTTAAAATTTTGAACACGACAAAACTTAATTTTTTGGTCAAAATGTTTTTTTGCACAAAAAAAAATTTAATTGAGGACCCGATCCATTCTAGTACACCACAATACATTTTTCTTCAATAATCTTTTTAGTTTTTTTTTAAGCTGAGCAGTTCGTCTTGGAGAGCGTTCACCGCAAACCTCTGCCAATGGGTTGGGCCATAGCTTCGACAACCTTGAATATTTTTTTAATTCAACTTGTTTTTTTCTTTCTTCGATAGTGGTATTAACGAACAATGTTTCGTCTTTTCAAATAAAATTTGCATAAAAAACTTTAAAAAAATCACAAACTTTTTTCGCCACAACTTTGTATTTAACCCCAGTGCAAAATGTGTGAAAATAATAAAAAATTGTAGCTTTCAAATGGTTTACAATATCGTCTTAAGGTTGGACAGCAAAAAAAATCAGTTTTTTCCACACCGTGTGTTAGATCTTCATAAAAATCAATCAGCTTATGTAGAATGTTGTTACAGTACTGCTGATTAATTTTTATGAAGATCTAACACACGGTGTGGAAAAAAAACTGCTTTTTTCGTTTTCGATTTTTGCGCTTTCTCTGTTCAACCTTAATGTCAAAGAAAAAGTTAAAAAAAATTATGGGCCTTTCAAAAAAACTATTCTTATTGATAGATAAATGCGAATAACTTGTGAAAAGGTCGTAATAAAACAAAATAATTGTGTAGTCAAAACAAAATTTCAAATATTTCGAGAACTACCACATTTTAGAAATAATTTGCTAGGAGCGTTTTGATTTGAAATGGCGTTTCAAATCGTATTCGTAAAGAAAATTGTATTTTTGACTGCAAATAGTATGAATTGTTAAAATATGTCAGTAGTTATTGTTAGAATAAGTTTTCCGTGGAAAGCTTCTCCAAGATCCAAATACACTAAAAAAGTTCCTTTTACGATTTTAAAACGATAAACATTAGATGGTTGACATTTTGTGATGGACAACTCTCGGCAACTATCACTTTTTGGAAAATTTTTGTTGAATGCATTTTGATTAAAAAAATACTTAGAATCATATTTCGTAATAAAATTACAGTTTTGTATGTCAATTTGTATGAAATTTAAAAACATGTAGGATAAGGGAAATATACGGTCCGGGGCTTCATTCGACCACCGAAATTATTGGAGAAATCTACAAACAAACAAAGGCGTTTCTAGAACAACCGTGCCCAGTGACGCTGAGTCTTTTTCATGTGATCTTTGTGAATCATCTGATATGCAACTGTCCGGCAGTAGCGCAATTGCGATTACGAGTCTTCGGCCGTCCTTACATAGACGACACCAACCCATGCCCGTGTACCAGTTCTGTAACCAGACGGCCCACTACGGTAAGCCACGCGCCAAAACAACTACTACAATCTACTGCAATCAACACCACCAAACAGCCTTCGACATCTGCTGCTAGAGCACAGCACAGTGGCACGACTTAGAACAAAAGGTGGACTAAAGTCCAAATTTTTCCGTATCGGTTCATATAGGACGTTTTTATATAATTTTGGTACGCTGAATTCGTTTTCGATATTAAAACATTTCAAAAATGAACATTTACTATTCATTAAGGTGTCTAAAAAAAATTTTTTTTTTTCTAAATCGTTCTTAAAATTTGTAAATGTATATTAATTTTCGTGTGCTAAATCGTTTTGGATATTAACATTTACAAAAAAAAATTTCATTATACATTAGGGTGGCTCAAAAATAAAAATTTTGTTGTGAAGGTTTAAAATTTTTTTAGACATTTTTGTGCGCTGAATTCCTATGTTAGTTATAAAAAATAGAAATTAACTTTACTGCTTATTAGAGTGGCTCAAAAGTAAATATTTTGTCTTTTATAAAGATTTCTTTCAATTGTGATTTCGAAATTTATTTTCCGAATTGAAACTTGGAATTTGGAACGTTTAATTCATTAGTGGGTTACTTGGCATGAAAACTACATTTTTTTCATTTTCAGAACAAACATTTTGAGCGTCTTAGTGGAATATTGATTTACATTCACTAATCAACAAGATGGTTAACGATTTTGTTGGTTGTGTGTTTTAAGTTGCTTAGATTGCTTATTTCATACCTTAAATTAAAATAGATCCAAAATCCTTTTTTCGCGTATATGGTTCATTTAAAAATGGTCATATTTTATTTGGATAATATCGCATACCCTTAAGCTATATCAGTGCTATGCAAACTCGGAAAAAATAGTCTCACCAAATGACTAGAACTCAACTGTGTTCACTCAATTTGACAGTTATTGCGTAAGTTAGCAAAAATAGTTCATGAAACATTTTATGACACATTTCAGATGGTTGAAAATATTTACTGAATTTTAAACATTCTTAATTCCTTTACCACTTAAAAACCATACTTCCCACTCGGCTCCTCACTCTTGATCACTAGTAAAACCCTTGTAGATCATGCTCTAAATGCTATTTGAAAGTTGTGCATAAATTAGTGTCATTATTCTAGTCATAAAGTGAATATTCAAATTAAATATCAGTAATAACCATGCGTCTCCATCCACAGTTTTTTCAAATTTTGACTGCTTATCGCAAGTTTTCGCAAAACTAGCATAGGCTCATTTTAAAGAGGAAATGAAAAGCTTTCGAATGAATATAGTGTGATCGCGGGCATTCACGGGCGTCGTTGTTGTTATCGCTTTAGAAGTTCGAATTCAATAAAAATTCATGACAAATAGTTATCTAAACACTAACTAAACCAACTAGTGACTTATTTTTGGCGATTTTACGATGTAATTTTATCACACGGATAATTTTGGTGAAGTAATGCAATTCATAAAATCAACCGTTTCTTTGAAAAACGAGAATAACCGTATATAGTTCCTATAGTCAAATAATGCAAAAACACTTGAGTTATGCCCTTCAAAAAGCTGTCAAAAATTCATTTTCCATTCAAAACACCTAAAATCTCGCGAAAATGTCTCTGATGGCTCAGCTGATACGAGAAAAATACTAGTGAGAATATCGCATAACCTTCATATATGGACTTAAGTCCGGGCTCGTCCCACTGTGCACAGGTAGCCGGCTAAAAAATAAAAGCCGGACAAACAATATCCCACGGTATCCCCAAGCCAACCGTTAGCATATCTAGTGAATTATTAAACAAGAAAAAAGACAACTATACCAGAGTTACTCAAAAACGTAAAAAGCACCAAACAAGTAACAGCGAAAATCAAAACTCTAGCGACGACGAAATGGATACAAACACCAGCGAGGGAGAATCACCAGCATACGGAACGGCTAACAAGCTGCAAAAGGCAAAACCTGACCTTTGCTTATCACCAAGAAAGAAAATTAACAGGATTAGTCGACAGAATTATAATATTTATTTTTATTCGATTATTTATTTTTATTATCGACTATGAATTATAAAATGAATTGTATTTTTGAAATGTACATTATTTTCAAAAAGGCGAATGACCATGAAGGTTAACGCCTTCATAAATAAATAAAAATAATGTCCGCAGGGTAAGCATTTGATCCGCCGTTGATCGTCCTTCTAGACAAAGGTTTTAGACAACAAGTACAGTCTGCTAAACAGAACACGAGAGAGTACCTTGTAGGCGGCATTGAAGATCGTTATTCATCGATAGTTATTACACGTGTGGAGCTGGTAAATTAAGACGATGCAGTAACACAAAGGCCGCATATTAGGCTAGAAATGTTTTTTGCAACTTCTACGATTTGATCGTGGCTTATTTCCCGTTGATATGAGAAGGATATATCAATCTACAAAAGACCAAAGGAAGCTAGATGCTGCGGATCTAATTTGTGTATTCCGTGCTGTAAAAAGACGCAGCCGAAATCTTTTACGACAACGCATGCAATTATAACATAATGACCTATAATATTCAAAAAGGTGATATATTAGAAGAAAGTTCGATCATCAGTATCTGACACTGTCTTAGCGTCAGAATTGTTCAAGAGAACTGCGATTCCTTTAAAAACGCTGTGCAGTAGTGGTATGGTAAACCCAGTGCAGGTGGGATATGATTTTATGCAGATACAGTGCGGGAGAGCCATGTAATGCCCGCATCCGCACCACAACGAACCCTGAGCAACACTAACATCTTTATCATCTGACAGGAAAGTAATGTTCATCCAGAAGTCTTCAGCTGTGTCCCTTTGTGCTATCTTGTATTATTACAAAACTATAATGTAGTTAAATTTAGCTATCTAATCCGGTTAGTTATTTTCGAAGAGTTAATACCTACAAATCTATGTGTATGTGAACATTTACATATTATTTAGCTAAGTGGCAATACATAGGATTACTAAAAAGCAAAAATCTGTTTATTATAAACGTTGGACTGCTTCAATTCAACAACAGAACCGATACATTAATTCGATATATATTAATATAAAAACAATTGTACTTACATGTCTAATTGCTTCCCAAGAACAAAACGTCGATAAATACATAAGCAAACGATGAATCCTTTCCACAACCTGAACTGCCAATGACCGCTTCAAATTTCTCGCAAACAGTCACTTTGTACTGGCGGAAAAATCTTAATTGTAAATTAATTTGTTTGCACTTGCACTTTTTCTCGTCAAACACTCACTACTGTTCCCGCCGGTCAGCGCAAGACTGCCGCACTTATCTTCCAGTTTTTCCAGACAAAAAAAAAACAACACAGAAAAATGTACTGCAAAATTGAGCCATTAGAATTGTCGCCGAAAAGCGAACGTGCGCCAATTAAGTCTGGTACGCTCAAATTAAAATTCTTTAATTGCATTACCGCTGGCCTCTAGCCGGCTTCACTTCCCCAAACCGAGCACACACACGCGCTCTGTTCGACTTCTGTCGCGATGAAGCCGATCCGACGAGTTGGATAAGAACATTACAACATATGAAACTGCTATCAATGCCCCCCGTGTCCCAACTGGTCCGTTGTCACAAAATAAAGATTTTAATTTATCGAGCCAACTGTGGCTTGTTTTGGCCATACGCAATCATTTTTTGTTGATGGGTTATCCTCTACAGAAAAAAGAGACCTCACCGGCAACAGGCGAGAAACCCCCATTTCGGCGGCAGCCACAATGATAACGGCATCAGAAATCTATCACCTGCCCATAAGGAGTTTGGCAGGACACGATGCGGCGCTGCGGAGAGGATGGGAGCTAGCCCCAAACTACTCTAAGGGGCGAATTTTCACCTGCCACGCGCACTTACGCACCACCAAGGGTAGATTGATATTGGGTAGAGCAATATTTAAAACAGTTATAACATTCACAGCTTGCGTCCATTCGAAGTAAAGTAAATATTAAAATTTGCTTCGGCTTCGATGTTTTAGCAGAGCGCACGACGAGCGCGTATTATTGCCTATGTGTATGTATATGTGTGTGGGGAGCTCGTTGGTCCCGGGTGGGTCGTTAATGAGCCCGCACGTGGAAAAAGGGCTGCGTGACTGGCAAGATGATGATCTTATAAATATATATAAATTTTGAGCCACACCAGGCGACGTCAGCTGCTCAAAGGTGTGCACGGTTGCGATCACTACGCGTTTTCATGTTTACCTCTGCTAGGCGAGTTTTTAGTTGGACAAAAACCACGCTCGTAAATAATTGATTTCGGTATTGCCTGCAGTGACATTTCTGGGTTCGCTGATTAATGAGATGTGATCAGGGTGATGAGCGACACGGTTTTCAGCCAACAACTGGAACAACTGGAAGTGTGACCTCGGATCATTGCTGTAGGGCATATTCCATTGCTACAAAGAGCAATAGAATTTCGACGCGAAAATGTACAGCGCTGAACTTGCACTAGATATGCGTAATGTTTTTGCTTAATGTCTTGAGCTACATGCATTATCGTTGCAGCTATTTTCCGATGTTGGAATTTTGTCCATCATTGGTCATAAAATTTATGAGGGCATAAAAACATTGAGCAAAATTGAAGCGACATTGGAGTACACCCAAAGCGGTTGATGTTTCATATAAGAAACATGTGAAATTTTTCTCACATTTGACATGAAAATTCATAATCTTTTTCAAAATGTTCGAAACATTTTGGAGCTTGATAGCGTTTTTTAAGGATCGCCAAGATAGTTCTTAAAACGACTAAAAGTTTTACCATCAACTTGCATACATGCATATTTTTGCCTTTCTCATATAGAAAGGTTATGCAATCACTCTGAAAAACGTCAACCTAATACCAGCCCGGAGGGCCGAGTGTCATATCCCATTCGACTCAGTTCGTCGAGATCGGAAAAAGTCTGTATGTGTGTGTGTATGTATGTATGTGTGTATGTGTGTGTATGTGTGTGTATGTGTGTGTGTATGCATGTGCGTATGTGTCAAATAATGTCATTCATTTTCCTCAGAGATGGCTGGACCGATTTACCCAAACTTAGTCTCAAATGAAAGGTGCAACCTTCCCATCGGCTGCTATTGAATTTTGGATCGATCGGAATTCTGGTTTCGGAATTACGGGTTTCAGAGTGCGGCCACACAGAAATTTCTCATATAAACTATAGGAAAAATTAAAAATCGTATTTTTATTTTTGATGCTAAATGTGTTCAAGGTGCATGAAACGTCGAGATTTGATGCAAACTCGAAAAAAAATTTGACGACGATTCACTTTTTTAGATTTTGGCACATTTTTGCCTTTCTCATATAGAAAGGTTATGCAATCACTCTGAAAAACGTCAACATAATCCCGGCCCGGAGGGCCGAGTGTCATATCCCATTCGACTCAGTTCGTCGAGATCGGAAAAAGTCTGTATGTGTGTGTGTATGTATGTATGTGTGTGTATGTGTGTGTGTATGTATGTGCGTATGTGTCAAATAATGTCACTCATTTTTCTCAGAGATGGCTGGACCGATTTGGCCAAACTTAGTCTCAAATGAAAGGTGCGACCTTCCCATCGGCTGCTATTGAATTTTGGATCGATCGGAATTCTGGTTCCGGAATTACGGGTTTCAGAGTGCGGCCACACAGAAATTTCTCATATAAACTATAGGAAAAATTAAAAATAGAATTTTTATTTTTGATGCTAAATGTGTTCAAGGTGCATGAAACGTCGAGATTTGATGCAAACTCGAAAAAAAATTTGACGGCGATTCACTTTTTTGGATTTTGGCACATTTTTGCCTTTCTCATATAGAAAGGTTATGCAATCACTCTGAAAAACGTCAACCTAATAAATTTTGTTTTCGACTCGCATAAGGTTTCTGGATTTTAACAGGGGTGTAGTTGATGGTTTACGGAGAGGGGTTACACCCCCCCCCCCTCTACTGTTCACTCCCCTCCTTTAAAAATCTCCTTAAATCATCCCTCAGACCATCACCCCATCCAGCCCTCATACCCCTCCCTTTCAACCCCATCATCTTTAAACCACCACTATATCACAAAGCATACCAATTTAAGCTGGGGAGTCGTTCGTTCATGGGACTTTCGTCCTCCTCACATACCCACCCCCGCATGACAAAATGAGTTAGCAAGCAGATAACATTGATCTAATGCTGATTAGGCTAATGGAGTATGATATTTTTTTGTTTCAAGTGTTTCACCGTCGACACGTAGCTCATCAAGTTCGTGGCTGGCATGCCATTGTGTATAAGTGCAAAGTGTACTAAGAATGTAACGGACATTTCCACAAGTATGTTGAACATAAAAAACCTCCGTGCCATAGTTTAGAGGAATGAGAAAGGCACAATTGCACCGCTAGGTGGATTAAAACAGGTTTTTTTTTATTTCGAAAGGGGTCTTAGCTTCCGGCTTCCTATCTGGCAACGTGCCTGGTGTGACACGATGGGCTAATACCTCAGCTTTGCGCGTCCAACAAGCCAGCTTAAAAACAAGGTTCAACGGCCTCTAAGTCGAATATAAGAGCAACAGTGAAACTCAGTTAAAGCTTCCCAAGACTTAAACGATGTTGTTCAAATACCGACAAACTGAACTCTCCCGGAGGATTGTAAAATTTCCCCTGGAGCTACACAATTCGACTGGACCATTTTTATTGTGTCACTCGGATCGTTCGGACGTGTATCCAGTTAAGTACAGTGTACCCGGGTGAAAGAAAAGAGACGCTGCTGTGCCTGAACCTATTCAATGTTTTTACACATTCTGTTTTGCAAACAAAGACCTTTCTTTAATTTTGAAGGTTATTACAGGTACACATTCTTTCTGCTATCTATGTTGATGTTACATCACCGCACAGTGGATCCATTCCATATAAAAGCTACACAAAACCTCAAAAGTAGATTAAAAAATTCGTAAATGAACCGAAAAATTTGGATTCCTAGGTCCCTAGTAACGATTTAGCTAGGGTGGTTCCAATTTATCGAAATCTGGCGAATAATAAATAATGTTTTTATACATTTGTTTGTAGATCTTCGTCCAATCTGAATACCATCGTAAAAAAATCATCCCTTCATAGCAGCATATCTCAAGGTGTTTAATAGAATGCCTTAAATTCTTGTTTATTTATTTATAGTTATCGCCAAAGCTATTAAAAGATGACAGGTTTATTTGATTTTGATGAAGATCTCAAATCATGCCCTACTTTGCTCTAGTCACAGTTGCTCATACGATGCATACTGCAGCTAATCCGCTTAATACTTTTCCATTGATTTTCAATTCCAATGATGATATGAATATCTCTCCTTATGGGTACTGACTTGGTTTTTCGTGCAAAAATATCCTGAGCAGACTTTGCACTGTTTGTGTATGCTTTTAGACAGAGGCGTGAGCGTTGTTGCATGAAACTCTCGTCAATTTGGAAGTGAATTATTGAGGGAGGTTTTGGATTTGATTGTTGATTGTGATAGATTCAATAGGGAGTTTGCACTTAAAAATAAATGTTGCATCACTGGCTAATAACTAAATATCGGGTAGAAAAGAACACTTCATACACTCACGCGCAAGGTGCTTAGAGTTCTAAGGTGATTCGTCTTTGGTAATAACTAGGCGAGGAGGGAGGTAAGCGTGCAGCAAGCTGCGGGAATAAATATGTCAGCTAATAACTTTGTTTGCATACTGAAATCCAAGCAAACATGCATGGAGATGTAGTAAACAATGTTGTTAGCTGTCGTTTCCAACACCAACATGGCTGATCGGCGATTTCAAGGATCGTATCACCTGAGAATAAAAGCTCCTTGCTCACGCGTTTACCTTGCATCGGTCACCAATAACGACCAATACCTACTAAAGAGGATTTATGGAAAGATATAATAATAGTTGCAATTAGTTTGCATCGTTGGCTTCTATTTATTTGAATTTTTCTATACTGCAAATAACTGTGAAAATATAGAAACACGAGCTATAGTTGCATGACGGATAAGGCATACTTAAGCTGACCAACCCTACGGAATTTGGGAGGACAGTACGGATTTTTGGTCGCGTGTCCGGAAAAAATACTTGTACGGATTTGTCCGGAATTCGCACGGAATTTTCAACCTCAGTGGAAGTACTCCAATCAATCTTCCAAATCTTCCACAAATGGAAGCAGACTAAATAACGTTGCAAACTAGGTTGTCCAGGTTCCAAAAATGCAATTTTGTTAGCAAAAGGAAACCAGTCAACAAGAGTGATAAAAATCAATTTTTATAAATTATCTTATGAGCTTTGGGACTACCTAACTGAACTGTTAGGTGTCCCGCTGCCCGTCTCGACTAGTCGTTTAAACTATTCTCCCAAGTTGGGATGGCATTTTTGAATACAGTTTCTAGCAGCCGCCATTTGATCTATCTAAGTCGAAACACAATTCTCAATTTGCCTCCTATGAAGCTATCTCAAAGTGATCCGGATTATACATTTTTTATCTTTAATCTTTTTCAGGACCAATGTATTACCGCTGCATTTCGAATGTATTCTGTAGTTCTGAGACATAATACAATTAAAATTTGCAGTGGATTCTGGAACTCCTTCAAATTTTCCATTTACATAACTTAATAGGTTTATCCTTTAATTTTACTTGAAAGGTTTACCCGAAAATTTCAATGTACTCGAAGAACATTAGATACAGAAACAGAAAGGCGCCTGTTAAGTACAATAGAGTATTTAATTTTGCTTTAAATGTTCAGCCAGATAAACTGATCGGGCTGCTTGACATAGACAAGTAACATGACAAACATAAGTGCAAAATGCGTGGACACGTGGCGACATAACCAGGAAGGACTGGGAGGACATGGGAGAACTCACTATCTTCTAGCATCTGTGCTAGACACTCAGCGATGCCATATTTACAGACATGTCTGTATTTTACAGACTTTTGATGGTCTCCTACAGACGTAATCAGAAATCTACAGACTTTTAAAAGAGCAACCCGGATAGAATCTTACAATAGCATTTACCCTACAAACAATCATAAAACAATAAATGTTATAGTTATTACTGTTTCAACATTGTTCGATGCCAAGTTCTCACAGTAGATTTACAATAAAATTTCATGTAACAATAAATTTCACTGTTCAGCAAAAATGTGATACAGTTCATTCACATTAAATTTTACTGTTTTCGAGAAAAAAATGTATGGAGAAAAATTTATTTTTTTAATGTTAAGATACATAACCACCCCCCTTTTTCACTGTAAAAGTCTATTTTACATTGAAATTTACTGTAAAAACGTTAAAGTTTATTGTTTTTGTATTGTAGCATAACACTAAACCTTACTGTAAATTATTGTAAAATTACTGCACTGTGACAGTGAAAATCGTGGTTTTGTTACTGTACATTTCTATTCGGGAACAGTGTTTAACAAAATCGCTCTAGAATAATTTGATCCGAATACGAATGATTCCTTCACAATAGTTTACTAATTTCAAGTTACTTTTAAAGTAATAACCTAGTGTAAATAGGATTTACACAACTGTCTACAGACTTTTACAGACATTTTAATTATTCTTCTACAGACATTTCACAAAAACATGTGGCATCGCTGTAGACACTGCAAATAAAGTATCAGATACGGGGTACGCGCGCGATCATTCAAGAATACACGAAAAATGTGCGAGGAGACACACGGTTATAATACGCGAATTTATACGAGCGACGTTACATAAATGCGACACACACGTTAACATACAAACGCTCGAGCCCTTCGCTATCATAATCACACACCTACGCCTGTGATCTTGCAAACAGGATAAAATCCCGGTGACTAAGTGAACGTTTTAGCACTTATAAATTTACAAACGCTATTTCTTAAGAATGAATCTACAAACGCCCGATCATGAATTGGTTACGTCCGGAAGTTCCTCCTCTCGACCCTAGCAGCCTAGGCCCAAGCCTTCAGTTGAGAAAAATGATGCTCATATCCACTAGACAACACTTTCCATGGTGACATGATTTGGAAATCTAGTGATGGAGAACTCACTCTCTTCTAGCATCTGAACTATATACTGAAAATGAAGTACCACATTCACAGTCCTCGCGATCTTCCAAGAACACACGCGAATATGCGAATAGACAATACGATTATAAAATCGAATTTATACACGCGAAGTTACATGCTAGCACACACGACATGCAAACGTCCACGTGATCGAACTCGTTAACATACAAACGCCCGAGCCCTTCGTGCTGATACACTTCTAATCTGATTAACGCGGTCTCAAACGCACACAAATGAACGTTCATTCCCACGTGATCGTAAAGTACATACGCCCGCACAACTGAACCGTGCACTCAATATCACAATCAGAATCACTGTCCACTGCAATTGACTTTAAGCAGTGTTTTAGTGTGTAACATTTCCCTGTCCGTAATTGTAATAAGCGATCTGACGGGAAGCCCTTCCGCGTACCTAGCTCTACAGCTCCAGTAGGAGAACTTTCAAAAAAAAAGAAACAAAATAAAATTTTAAATATCTTGAAATCTTACAGAATTTGAAAATTTTTGCTTACGAGCATTTTGATTGGAAATGAGAATCGTATTGTGTAATAAAATTATGTTTTTGTCTGCCAGTTAGTATGAAATTTAGAAACATGTTTAAAGCTGTTGCAAAAAAAAATATTGTTACCAATTACTTTTCCGCGATGCAACCGCATTAAATATGTTTCCATTCTCTCCAGACTTTCCTTGACAAAAAGTTTTCAAAAATGAGTTTTTTTAGCTTTAGTTTTTAATAAAAAAATTATTTTTTTTGAAAATTCACAACCTTTTTTTTCAGTTGTTTTTTGCGAAGCAAAGATTATTCCCTGCAACTTTTTCTCGAAGTGTTTTGCTCGATCTCGATTTTTTTAAACTGTTAGGGTCTTTTAAAATATTGCTCTCGAATCAAAATGCTTTGCTTTGCATGCTGGTAAAACGTCGTGATTTTAAAGATTTTTGGGTGAATCTTGGAGGAATTGCTGTATTGTAGAATCGATCGTAAAGTGCCGATTTGAACACCAGTGCATTTTCTACTTCAGTTCGAATCAACGAAAAAGTTATCTTACTTTAGTTACTGCCGAAGTGATCGTTTAGAGATATGTCAATATGAAAAACAAAAGTGAAAATCTGGTCAACTAACCTGACTTCGAGTCTTTTCGTATTAGTTTTTGGAATATTTACTTACAGGTTTCAGAGCTTCGACTCTATCCAATCCCATCATATCAGGCATTCAATAATGATAATTTTTGATAGATTGCGCCAGGCAAATAAAATCATTTTGCAAAATAGTCTACAACATGTCACTGATTGTGACCGAGTTAGAATCAAATTCAATATCCTCGTGTTTATGGATAATGGCAAAATCGAGATTTAACTACACGATATGGCACCTCGAACTTGTGATACGGCCTTTAAAAGTGTCGCTGTATAGAAAAGTGGAATCGGTTACAAAGAATACATGCAAAAACTAATTATTCCTAGATACTTCAATGGTGATTATGCGGTGGTTGCCAAATTTATGACAGTTGATCAAGCAATAACGGCAACTCAAAGCCGCAAAAGCTGTGTGCAATAACTCCAAACAAAAACCAGAGTTTTCAGTGAGAACGAAAATTCCAAAGAGGACGAATCCACATTTGTAATTTGTAATGGCCAGAAGTAATAAATAGACCCTCCCGCGAACTTAATGTATTGTAGAATAACATTAGAGAAAAAATAATACTTCCAAGATGGAGTCCCGCTCCGGAAAAAGAATTTCCATGTACCATAGCAAATTACGTGCACTTTTTTACCAGCAAAACAGAAATTCTGTGCTACCTCACTTATGGTTTTTCGGATTTGGGGTCTAACCGTTACTAATACGGTGCCATTTACTGATGAGATTGATTCGAAACGCAAACTCTCACATTTTGCACTTTATTTTTAATTCATCGATTTGTGTAGTACTCTGTTAACACCTAGAGGAGACCGGGGCTAGTTGGCGGTGTTTTCAGTTTTCAATTTTTACCGCTTTGATGTAGGTAAATCTTGCAAAATAGAACACACGGCATGAAAGAGCAGACCAACAGGAAACATTTCTGATTTTTTTAAAGTGTTTGATGCATGGTCTCTATTCTTAGAGACAAAAATATGTGACGCGGAAAACCCGCCAACTTACCCCGGCCCCGGGGTAAGTTGGCGGTATGTGAGGATACGCCAAAAACTAACCAATCAAATGGAGATTCAATTACTTCAAAGGTCCTTTTGGAACGTGCTGAATGTCTTTTCAAGAAAACTGTATATTAATCGACATTTGCTATTATATTTCAGTTTCAATATCCCGGAATTTTGACTTTGATGTGTACTCCCTATTCAAAAGCAAATTTTCGAAATTCTTCATGCAATTGGCCAGAATAAATGTCTCCTACATTGGCGAGATACACAAGAAAAAGATTGTCTTACTTTGGAGTGAATTCCAGAAATAAAAATTTTTGATGACTTTTTTGCACTGTAAATAGTACCGTCAAATACAAAAAATTATGACCCTTTTGTATGGGACCTTGGCGTATTTAATTTGTATTTGGTACCGCCAAGTTGCTCCGCGTGCAGCACCGCCAACTTACTCCAACCGCATATTTTATTAAAAACTATTTAAAAAATAACTTTTGTTTGTGGATAGAAGTAATATCTATACGGATACTGAAAGCTCTTTTCATGCGCTATCGAAAAATATAATCATTCGGGAAATAAATGGAAAATCACCCTAAATAACGCAATGTATTTAAAATTTAGAAAAAATACTTGGTATGCTCGAAAACACAATATCACCCACAACTTCCACCAAACAAATCGTTTTGCAACAAAAACACATTGGATAACGGGTTTCACATAGCTTGAGGTACACAAGAAGAGGCAGCGCTATATGTCTAATAGAAACAGAGAAAAAGGGATTCCGCCAACTTACCCCAACCGCCAACTAGCCCCGGGCTCCCCTATAGCTGTTTTTGTGCATTTCAAGTAATGAATACATCCTCTTTATTCCAAGATTCAAATTTGTTTAAAAAAAATCAGCGAAGGTTTCAGGTTTTGGTTTCTGCATTCAGATCGAAATCAAATTTCATAATTTCTGGATTGGATGGTCGTGGATATTAAAATTCGAAACCTAATCATTTTGATAATTTCGTAAGTTCATTTCGATAGTAGTATCTACTTTTCTAAAAAAAACCCATGTAATTTCTAAGACCTTCCTGCATGACAAGAAACTTCAGTTTGGTTTTGAACTTGACAAGAAAAATGTTAATTTGAAAACAATTTTCCATTATGT
Source organism: Topomyia yanbarensis (assembly GCF_030247195.1). Classification (NCBI taxonomy): domain Eukaryota; kingdom Metazoa; phylum Arthropoda; class Insecta; order Diptera; family Culicidae; genus Topomyia; species Topomyia yanbarensis. Next base: position 155,130,841 of record NC_080670.1, read on the forward strand.
TTTAAAAGCATAATGCGAAGAACGAAACGATGTCTCGGAATGGTCGAACTAGACTTTGATTGTGAACTTAATATAATTTGGTTCCATGAACACGCACTGCTGTTTAAATAACAAATGTACATGGAGGAAACCGGTCAGAACACTAACACAGGAACTCTAACATATATGTAGTTTCTGTGCTCCATCACTCACATTGAATCCAGAAAATATTTTGATTATAGAGGTTTCAATATTAAGGTTATTTGCCTTTTTTCGGGTTAGAAACATTTCTATTGAAGAAGCTCTAACCCTGTGTGCGGGGTTGGGAATTGAACCGATCGCTTTAATAACTACAATACGCTAACCCCTAAAATCATTGTTGAAAACATGGCCTGTAGTAAAATATAGTAAACATGAGAAATACTAAACTAAAAAATCAACTTTTGTTTTTTTTTTAATTTTGAGATAAAATGTGTACGGATTTTTCCTAGCCCACAGTTGGTCAGCTTAGGCATACTTATATTTTTATCAAGGAAATCGCCCCAAACCCTTAATTTACAAGCAGCGTACACAAAAAGAAATTCGCCGGTGAATAATAATAATAATAATAATAATCCAAAAAACTGAAATGAAAAAATACCATGCGTCTCCGTGAAAAACTAATTTTACAAATGACCAAATATCAACTTTCGGCGCAAAACGACGCAAGATGACACTATGATTTTTGAAAACTCGATAAAATTCAGATGAGATCCTTCAACACGCTTTTACCGATATAAAGATGACACGCTCAATGTTAAAATAAATCCGCGTTAAACAACATAGTTATATTGATTTCATTGGTAACTTTTTAAATACTCATTATTTCTAAAATCGAAATATATCATTGAATTCTTGAGATCATTTTCCATTAAAAACGCCTATATGTGTTGTTAAACGATCATTGTAGTAGTTATTAAAGTGAGATGAATTAGAATGAACAAAAACTTTCCAAGACCTTGCAAGGTTAAAAAATTTAGCACTTTTATTTTTCAATCGATTGACTCAAAAATTTGGCGAACACAGCTTTAGGTATGGTAGATTCAGGAAAAAATGTAAAAGGTATGAAAATCGACAATAAATTTATGAGGTTTTGTCCAGCCCGGCCCCACTGTGCGCTGGTGAGTTAATTAATATCAACAAGTTCCAGCCACTCACCGACCAAAGAAAAGTGCCCATAGCTTTATTTTGCTAGCCCTTATTAGGTTGTGGTTTCCTTATATCTCCCGGAATTCTTTTCAATCCATCTGGATTCTTTAAGGTGTGACATTGTTGCGAGCTCTGGAACGGTACATCAATCGTCTCTCCAGAAAAAAAGTAAAAACATTCGTCACCAAATTCTACGATTCCTCGTTTAAAGTTTGAACTCGGTTGGACCGCTCATGATTTTTCTTCGACTCAGAGATAAAGTGCTAAATTTACTAAAGATGTCGAAAAACCTGACGAAAAAATATACGCGACCGAAATTTCGAAAGTCCACGTAGATAACCTCAGGATTGTAGTTTCCAACCTAAGCAAATGACGTTGCTGAAGACAAGAACCGTACGACAGAGTTCCGTGTCTACCAACCGGCCTACGAGATCGAGATAAATGGCGTAGTCACTGATTCGAGCTTAACAGCTCTTGGTATGTCAGATATCTAAACATATGTTTATCAGCAGTCAGCAAATAAAGCTGAAAAGACAAATCTGTATCGTGCGATAGATCAGTTAAGTACCTGTAGTGTATCAAAACAAACGATAGTAAATAAACAAAATTTATTTACAAATTGTGAAGCTCACGATCTTGAAAATGAGTAAAATTAGTCACATTTGGTTTAAAGCAATGTTGCAAAGTTAGTCCATCGCGGATCCTATATGGAACATTTTACATAACTTTCGTTAAACGATTTTCTCTAAGAGGGTTGCATAAATAATATAGAATAGGATTTGTCAAATGTCATTGGACAATGAATATCACATACGTTTTCCAAGTTCTGATTTTCGAATTACTCCATCATTGATTTGAACAACGCTGGAAAACATAATTACATACAGTGTATTTTTCAAATTTGTCGATTGATATTCGTTAATTTGAACAGTCATCACTGAAATCAGATCGTTTACCAACAGTGAGCGACACCACAGACCGACACCCCGAGGTATATCATCGACGCTTGCGAATTTAACAACATTCTTGGGGAGGTAAGGTAGGCAGACCATTAATGGCCCAATCACCAACATGCAAAGCAATGCTTTGATACTGAAATTTCGATAAAATATTGAACATTTTGTTTCTTCAGGTTTTGCAACCAATTCTCAGCGTTAAGGATAATTATGTAATAAAAAATGGAACGCGAAATTGCAACGCAATAAACGTACTATTAAATCTATTGTATACGAAAAACCAAATTGGTGGAGTAGTTTTGGGCGTGTATAAAGCACGGTTTGTAAAACTGAATCAATTGCCAGAGGGTGTTTGAAAAAATTCTCGACACGCTATTCATAACAGTTTGAACCGTCCTATCCCCGCTAAATTTCTTAATTCATATCCATTTCCTAGCATGTCAAATCTTTATAGTAAATATATGATTCTATTTTGTAGATACATTTTTCAGGAGAACAAAATAAAATCAACGTCCTGCGTATCCGCTACCTTCCCATGTATATACCACCACCTAAATGTCACTTCAATTTCGCTTACATTATTGTCAAAAAACCTGATAAAGCTTACTTTAAGTTCAAATGTTGCACCTATCTACTAGACAGGCATGTTTGAATTCAGAATTATAACGTGACGAATGAAAATTTTTTAAAGTCACGTAAATAAAAAAACGAAACGAAACGATTCAGAATTATACATATGGAAAGATCTTAAATCGACATCACCTATAAATTTCCACTTTCACATCCTCCCAATATCGGATCAGGTACCCTAGCACGACCGAACGCAGCGTCACATTATCGTGTGCCCATCATCATTCTATAATTGGGGAACTTAATTCGATAATAGTTTCGGAATTCACCAATTGATGGTGCCAGGGTCCTAAAACGATCGATCGATGACAGCGGGTTCCAAATGACCGTTTGGTAGGTCGTAATGAATTATTTATTCATTAGCCTGGCGCGAGCTGCAGCCAAAAAAAAGGCGAGCTTAGAACTAACTACATATTGGACTGCCGTGATCACTTTTCCTGTCGACGTTTGGATGGGTTGGTTTGGATGGAAAGAACGCGATAAAATTAAATTGAAGCTACCGGCGGCAATATGTTGAACAGTTTTGTGGAAAAAATATTTGGAGAAATCTAATTTTCCCCCTACGAAGCTCTGAACACACGAAAGGAGTTTTGCTGGGAGGGAAACACATTATCATTAAATTACAATGTGTGCGGAGGGTACAATAAACATTTAATTACGGCACGCACACCACGCGGCAGCAATTTCTGTCAATCTGGAGGAAAGAAATATGTCGAACGCGGCGTTAGAGTCCAGCCAGAGAACCTAAAATCCCTGCAGCAATACCGGTATATGAGCGAAAAATTTCGCAGTAACAATTCCCAAAACGGTCATTTCGCGTTTGTGCTGGCAAGAACGTGCGCTACATAGTTACGGAATGTCGCCTGCACCTTCAGCCATTGGCAATGCTGGCCGTGAACAAATATTTTCTTTGCGCCGAATCGGAAAGGGGTGGAGCACAGTATTTAGAAGAGACGAATTTTGTCGGAAATAATAACGATTCCGGACTGAAGTTTGTGGCGGGGAAGATTGTTTAAAATAAAGTGGTACGAAGTAGCGCTCGCGGGTCTAATGTGCATTTATCAAATTATCTGTGTTTTTCTTCGATAGAACAATGCACTTTATTTGCTAAGACACCTCGTAGCCCAACGCTTGCGTTCCGTTGCTCCAGGGTTCAATGGAACGCACAGAGGCGTAACTAACTTCAAATCCTGGCCAAAATAGAAAAAATATTATTTTTGTTTATTTTCCATATTTTCCTCATTTTCAAATTGTTCTTCGAAACATACTCCAACGTTTTGCTTAAAAAGAAAAGCGTTTTCGTTTGATAATTTTTGTATGCAATAATTTCAAATCAGTGATTTTTTACACATTTTATTAGCTCAATTTTTCAGATTGCTCAAAAACTAATTGACCAAAGTATATAAATCAAAATCGTGATTTTCATAGCAAACTCCAGCAACTACAATCAATTGGGGTCAATTTTAGCTTTTCTTTGTCATTTTTGGGTAGGTAGTGCTCACTTTTTTCAATTTTCCACATATTCGTTAGTAAAAAAAGTACCTGGTAGGACAATGTCGGGTAAATCTGTTAAAAGGAGAAGATTGTTCGAAGTGTCCTCTCACTGTTCCACGAAGAAAACATTCTCAATTAATACCATTCGGTTTTTTACAGCTGTTTGAAAATGTCGTATTTTTTGCTCAAATTTAAGAGAATGCAATTAAAGAAATCAGTATTGGGGCTATTTAAAAGATCTTATATGTACAGAATAATTTAAGACGGCACCGGTAGTTGAGTGGTAAGCGTGACTGCCACTCATTCCAGTTAGCCTGGGCTCAATTCCAACCAAGGTCATTGAGATTTTTCTGAGGTGAAAAAATCTGTGGTCATGTCTTCCTTCGGAAGGAAAGTACAGCCGTTGGTCCCCGGTCCATGAGTTAATGGATCGATATCTAGTCCAGAAGTGAAGTCACCTCTCTGGCATCGGCAAAGAAGAAGTAGAATCCAACTTCTATATTTACTAACAAATATTCTCCTCCCATGATACTTAGTAGAGTGCGCAGTAGTATATACGGTCTCTAGCAAAAGCAAGTATCAGACTAGCCATTCCTTCACTTTCCTCCCACGATGTACGTTAGGGCCTGGCCGGCGCCGTTATTGATCAATAAACAATCTAGGATTACCAGGAGTTGCACATTGAGAAACGTTTCGCTACTCCCAAGCATAATTATCTGCTTATTCCCTGTGCAACTTCAGGGTCAGGGGTGATCGCACAAGCTCAAGCTTATATGTCAAGAATGATTTAATTGAGTCCCCCATATTATATTCTGTTAGATTGCGCCAAATTTAGCTATTATGACCACGATAGCCATATGAAAAAGTGTGAAATATAACTTCCACTAACCTTGCTATATGAAACGAAACGTACACAAGTCCTTAGAAACGTAAGCGAAGCATCAAACAATTTATGCAATCTTCTCATTCCAGTTCCTTGTCTCCGGATTGCAAGTGCTAACGTGAATAATCCAGATTGAATACGATAATCACTTGGATAGATTTCTATTACCGAATTTACAAAAACTTGAATATTTTTTTCTACTATAAGAAAACCAGAAAAGCAAAATAAACATATGAACTTGAAACAAAATGTTTTAATTTATGAAAACAGTTGAAACACACTAAATCTCAATGCGAGGTTTCTTCAAACTGACGGATTACTCTAAAAACACGATTACATTGAAAAATAATAATGCTCGAGGAATTCGTTTATTTTTGGCTTCGTATCACATTGCAAGGAGGTTTAATATTTTCATATATTGGTCATAAATTGTCTAAAACCACGAAAAACCATTTTCACCACTTGTTATCGTATAAAAAAGCTTAAAAACATGTGAAATAATTTTGGTCATAGATTTGCTTTAGTTACGCCACTGTGGAACGGTTCGAAAAGAACCGAAAAAAAACCTAGTTGAATAAGCTGCACATCGATTTAACTTATAATTCAGTGTCTAACCCTGATTTGGGTTTATAAAACAAAAATGTTTTTAAAAACTCAACTTTTTTCGGAATTAGAGATGAAATCGGACAAAATTGGACTATAAAACATACAACAAATGTAAGCAGATTTCTTATTTAAAATGCAGCTTTATTCATGTAGGTTTTGTACCGATTCTTACTTAGTTATTGAGTTATCGTACGCTGACTCCGTTGTGGCTTTTAAGTGCTCTGATTGCCATATATTTAATAAACGGTCAATTTCAACTTGCAAATAACTTCTTGTGTCCATGTCCAGTTATCGGACTAGCTTATTGAACCCAAAACGCGAGCCGCATGATTTACATGCAAATAAGTATGATTCTAATGCGAAATATGTATTACAACTGGTATAATGCATATAAAGCGTTATTACACCGAAGGACCCTACACCAATTGAAAACAAATTGATGAATTCAACGTTATCAGAATCAGAGTTAAAAATAATCGAAGCTCTTTTTTGACGGCTGCAAATGAACCTGACGCGACTCGCGGTGAACAGAAAAAATATTCATTCGAATAGCCATCCTGATTCATTCAGTTGACTATCGGACAATATATTCATTTCACTAATTATCTAGGAAAATGTTTTCAAATGCCGGTAAAGCACATGAAACAACAATCATCATCGCTTACATTGTGCCAGGGCCTACTTTGATGCGTTTGATTCGTGGCTGCATGGTCGCTTCGTGTAATAATCGGAGACGAATGAAAATCTGCATGGATGAATGGGCGGTTTGTTCGTTTGACGTTTTCAGCTGCGTCACTGAATATTGAAAATGAATGCGACTGAATATGATCAATTTTCATTCAATGAATATGAATATTTTTAACTCTGATCAGAATATTGGTATTAAAATAACCCTGCACTAATAAACATGCAAAGGTCACCTTCCGTCGTATGTATATGCATTTGTATGCATAAGGGTCAGATTAACAACCAAAATTTTAGTTCCTTCCAAATTTTTTTTCTTGCATTTTTTAGCTAAGAATAATTTACACGTATTTCTTGTTTTGACTGAAAATCATAGTTTTCCCAAGTTATAAGTTTTTGAACTATTGAAGAGTTTTCAATCTTAAGCTTGTTTTCTCGGGTAAGGAAAAATACTCTTTGCTATACCATACAACTTTAACGAGAAACTTTTTTCCGTAGACGAATGAAAAAATTATCCCTTCATTTAAGTGAACAGTTTTGGTTCAAGCACATTTCAAGCCTATTATATGTATTACCAGTACAATCGGTTTATCGGTTGTACGTCAAGAAGTTACCGCAAGCTGGCTTCCCACAAGCCAAGCATTTGTTTTGCTTTTTTATTTGAATAAAGATTTCTTCAAGTATATACAGTAGATGTTGATCGAGTTTTATCATCTTCCAGAGTAACTATACAAAATCAAAAAAGTTCAAACATTTACGTTTTACATTACCACGTGAGGCCATCACCGCCAAAAATTATTTAATGATACTTCAGCATGATAATTTAAGCCTAACGTTCATTATGTCAATCGTCCATTATGCCTAACGTATATTATGCTTAACGTTCATTATGCCTAGCGTCTTTATGTCAAAAGCCCGTATGCCTAACGTATTTATACCTGATGGAGTAGACCCTATGTACACCATGACGCACATATAGATTTGAATTGTGCAAACGAACATGTGTACGTGGTTTTGTACAAATTGGTGTCTGTATATGTGTGTGCGTTTGTATGCGAAACACGTTTGGGTTTAAAATCCACAAACATGAACATTTAAGAAAAATACTCTCTCCGATATGTAGCCTCCATATACACCAGCCGCGTGGTACCGTTTCATCAGTTGACTTTTTTTCGATCACGTGGTTACAAACACTTATAGCAGAACGCTTGAATTTTTCTCTTTCTCAACAGTACACAACAAAAAATAATGAAATTTAAACGACATGTAAATCAATACGAATGTAAACATACAACGATTGAATAAAAAATTTAATTGAAAATTACGTTAAAATCAATTGGAGCATCAAACAGCATACAATTTTACACTTTCATTCGTGTAATATTACATGTCATTCATTTTACAGCAGTATTCGGGTAAAAATACATAAGAAAGGCATTGGTTTTCCGTTTAAAGAAACTGTAATTTTCAATCCACGTGTAAAATTATAATAAAATTCGTTGACAAGTCGTGTGTGTTTGTGGTGGAACTTAATTTTACATTTATATTCATGCTCCAAATATGTGCATGAAAATAAACTTTAAATTACAAAATATTTTTTTCTGTGTACATTTTGTATTCGACGCCACAAAAGCAGCAATTCGCACAACCACACTAGCATATTCAAATCTTGCATGGTATTCAGAACAATCACTAAAACTTTTGCCGTATTTATTGAACTAAAAACTGAAATCCTCTTAGTTTCACACATACATAACCATAAAAAAAGCTCTTGTAATGGTCTCGCAATGTTTCTTCCAAAAATAATTGAAATTACAGAAAAATATCACGGACACAACGTGCACTTGATTCAATTTGGAATGGAATCACACTTAAGCGACCCTTACACGATCAATATTTTTGTCAATGCTAGAGAGTATTGACAAAAGTATTGTACGTGCATGTGAAAAAATGTTGTATTGACGATGTGGATTTCAAATGGGATTGAAATATTGTATCATTATCGTCAATACTGTGTTTTGACGAAAATATTGAACGTGGAAGGGTCGCTTTAATGTCGCAATTATACAGATTCTAATTCTATTAATAAATTTCGCGAAGACACCCGATAATTGAATTTTTGTGGGTAACAAAAATACTCGTATAACTGGTATAACACTAAGACAAGACGTGCCAATCGGCTTCTTATTGTTCTTTCGACGTTCTTCTTTTCGCACGATGCGGTGAATATTTCGCATTTCGATAAGAGAAAAATGATTTGATGATAATATTTCTTAAAACTGATTCGGCAGGTTCAAAAATAAGAAACTTCTGGAAGGCAACCATTTCCCAAATTCAAGAAAATTTACCAAAAAATGTTTAGGGTCCATATTAAATCTATTATCCCTCTGCTTTGACCTGATCAGCTTAAATCGATGCGAGCAACAGGTCCTATTAGCAACTTTCATAAGTTCCTGTCCAGACCAGATCAGCATCTTGACATCACCAGGATCAGTGCACTGCCCAGTGAGGCTCTTCTATTTACCCCAATTTACTGACAATCTTTGACACAAGATTGAACATGATCCAGCATGCCGGAAGTAGGTGGTTAAACTTTCGAATAAATCACTATAGGACACGCTAATTGTATTTCATGAATATTGTAATTACAAATTACTGTTAATAGACTGAAATTTCGTCTACCTCCCCAACAATAACTCCGACCCAACAGGTTCGGAAAGAAAGTTGCAGGTGCGTGTTGGTCTATAATATCCAATTTCCAACAGATCAGCTGCCACGAGCAAACCGGTGCCGGTGATTGCTGCCAGGACGCGTAATATATCGATACACCGCGCAGCACGAAAGGCAATAAGTGCGACAACTTATCTGCAAGTGTACGAGTCAACTTTTTTGGCAATTTTGGCTACTGATAAGACTGAAGGTAGGCTCTCCGCTTCTCCCGATCATTGATGGGCTTCCCGCGTGATCCGCGAAAACGTAGTGAAGTAGTTCGCTGGAGTCCGGCGAAATAAAAAAAAAATCGCAAGAGGCGGATAATTGGACAGGGCAGGAGTTGTACTTGCAATCGCTCATTACAGCTACCCGGGTCCGGAACCCGTTCATAAATTACAATATCATCGAACAATGGCAAAATGCAAATCGCACTCTTTTCACCGGGTGACGCTGAACAGGACCTCAAAAAACGACAACTTCCGCGGTCAGCGAATTCTGGCTGCCTCGAGTGCACGAGTTTTTGGTGTAGTTATTAATTAATTACCATATGCTGGATCCGGCCAAACCGGAATTTACGCAAGTGAACAAACTCCTCTAATTACTCCCGGTGGTTCACTTGCGCGCGCGCAATGTTTCAGCTGTCACCCTAATAACAACTTTGTCGTGGAGATGGCCACTTTCGATTGCGCGTTCGGTGGCTGCACTTACCAAGACCTGACGCGAGGCTCGATCGGCCTCACGTCGAAGCCCGGAACCAAACGTCTGGATATTAAATCAGAATGAACTGAAACATTTGACAACCATCGCAGTTACGACCTCAGCCGGACCGGCGAATCCTTGCCGCAAAGAGAAAAGGGAAAATTTTACGAAAATTTCACTCTCGCGACGCGGGGTAACTGTTACCTTCTGCTTACTTGCACTCGCACTTGCCTTGATTGATGGTCAAACGTTGTTTGCATAATTACAGACCGAGCATGGATGGATGTTGCGGCTTTCCGATGGTTATGTCCCGTCCGACAGCCAAAATTGCCACGTGTGTGCTATCGATTTCCCTTTCAGCCACGATTTGCCAGCACGCCAAGACGAAGTTTGCATTCTCACCCTCGCCCCCTCCAGCATCACGGTAACCTTCGACGCGTGATGCAGCGGCTGGATGCAATCTTACCAGTGATTGGCGAAATTACGATGGCAGTGCCCGCAGGAAGGAACTTTTAGTTTTCACGGTAATTTTGATACGTTTGTCATTGGAGCTTGGTTGAAAAGTAATTTTAAACAAATAAAAAAAACCCTCATGATGGTGGATGGGAAAGAACTATAGATAGGTCGATGATCTTGGGAAGTGTTCGCGAGGTATCTTTCGTTTTAAGAATTGGAAGCACCGTTTGGAGTTAGCATATGGGAATTGATGGTAAGATCTATCACTGAGCTAAAACGGGCCAACGTAAGTTCAGTTGTACAAATCAGTTTTTGTTATGTTTTAGAAATGTTTCCAAATCATATTAGATTAGATAACCTTGCGGCAATTAAAACATAGTAACATATGAACTAGTTGGTAAAAACCGATTTAATCCACCTAGCAGTGAGATGAGACATTTCTTACACATTTCACTATTGGATTAGTTTGCAGAACTCACGAGAAGTAGGCACCCAATTAGAGGTGGGATGAAAACAGTTTCTAGTCTTGCACGAATAAAATCTCGAATAAACTGAATAAATTATAGAAATCAACAAAACGACCGAAATAAGAAAGTAAAGCAAAAAATGAAACAATAGGTTTTTAAATTCATAAAATAAGTAGAAAAATTAATGGAAATCATTATAATTTTGATCCAAATACACGAATCAAATTAGATTAGGTTATTACATAAAAATTAAGATTATATTTAGAAATAGTTATAAGATTAATAGAATAAATTGACTCATACTGACAAATTGAATGAAATAAAACGAATGACTGAACATGAAATTCATAAAATTAAAGATACGAATAAAATGAATCAGATAAATCAAATGAATCAAATGAATCAAATGAATCAAATGAATCAAATGAATCAAATGAATCAAATGAATCAAATGAATCAAATGAATCAAATGAATCAAATGAATCATATGAATCAAATGAATCAAATGAATCAAATGAATCAAATGAATCAAACGAATCAAATGAATCAAATGAATCAAATGAATCAAATGAATCAAATGAATCAAATGAATCAAATGAATCAAATGAATCAAATGAATCAAATGAATCAAATGAATCAAATGAATCAAATGAATCAAATGAATCAAATGAATCAAATGAATCAAATGAATCAAATGAATCAAATGAATCAAATGAATCAAATGAATCAAATGAATCAAATGAATCAAATGAATCAAATGAATCAAATGAATCAAATGAATCAAATGAATCAAATGAATCAAATGAATCAAATGAATCAAATGAATCAAATGAATCAAATGAATCAAATGAATCAAATGAATCAAATGAATCAAATGAATCATATGAATCAATGAATCAAATGAATCAAATGAATCAAATGAATCAAATGAATCAAATGAATCAAATGAATCAAATGAATCAAATGAATCAAATGAATCAAATGAATCAAATGAATCAAATGAATCAAATGGATCAAATGAATCAAATGAATCAAATGAATTAAATCAATCAAATAAATCAAATAAATCAAATGAATCAAATGAATCAAATGATTCAAATGATTCAAATGATTCAAATGATTCAAATGATTCAAATGAATCAAATGAAATGCATCAAATAAATCAAATGAATCAAATGAATCAAATGAATCACACGAATCACATGAATCAAATGAATTAAATGAATCAAATTGATTTAATTCATCCAGTGAATACAATGAATCAAATTAATGAAATGGATCAAATGAATAAAAAGAATGGATCAACAAAATGAATAAAGTAAAAAATAAATGAAATGCATTAATAAAACAAACGAATCAAATAAATAAAATGAGCTGGAGTGATAAAATGAATAAAAAGAAGAAAATGAGCAGAATTAAATGCATTGATTGAAATGAAAAATTGAACAACAGTAAAAGGTTATAAATTAATATAAAGAAATAAATTGAATCAAATAAATTATTTGGATGAAATGATTAAAACTGAAAAAGTAGTCAGATTATTAAAATGAAGAAACTGAACAAAATGAATAAACTGGAAAAAAATAATAAAATGCATACAATGAAAACAATGAATGATATGAGTAAAATGCACAAAAAGAATAATCTGATCAGAGTGAATCCAAAGAATGAAACGAATAAAATAAGTAAAATGAACGCAGATGAACAAAACGAATAAAAAGATGCGGAATGAAATTATTAATTAAAATGAAATGGTCATATATTTGAAGCCAAACACATTTTTGAATAAAGATAATGAATAAACCGGATTGTACGAATATGAAAACCATTGCATCAGAAAGTTTTGAAATGTTTTTAAAATCCCATCTTCTGAGAAAAGGCTAATAAATATGCAATGGACTTTCTAGGGCTTCCATCTTTTTTTGGTTTTATTCTTTTTGTTTTCATGCTTCTTTACTTGACGAATTCAAAGTTTACTTTTTGGTCACATATTCCCAAAAAAGATTTATGTGCAGAACAGAATTTACTGGTCCAGTATTTTAACACGCAATTGAATATAGTAAAAAGAGACAAGGTCACATGTGCTTTCAAGCCCCTTGAACAGAGAACGACAGAGGGAGAATGCGATTCGTGAATGAGACAGGTAGATATTTCAATGTTTTTATTTGCATTGAAGTAAATAGTGTGAAATGTCTAGGCTATGTCGATTGCATAAAAGCCGTGTTTGTATTGTTTCGTTCGGAATTCTCGTGTAGGAAATATGGATAAATAAGTCCTATACAGACCAATATTGTGAAAAAGAAATGGTTCAAACTACTCAGTATATCCAAATATGGATGACGATAAGTTAGAAGACACATTGTAGTTGCATCCCCCATCGAGAGTGGGTACTTTGGGGACTTCTTTTCCTGGATCTAATTTGTGGATATTTTTGGTCTTTGATCCGTTATTTTTCATGAAAGTTCGTACCAATACAACGAATGTGCAGCTGATACAACTCATGGTTCATTCGCCTGCGCAACGTTCCGTCTTCCATCTGCACGCCACCATAGATGGTACGAAACACTTTACGTTCGAAAACTCCAAGGGCGCGTTGGTCCTCCACGAGCATAGTCCAGGTCTCGTGGCCGTAGAGGACCACCGATCTAATCAGCGTCTTGAAGATAATCAACTTCGTGCGGCGGCGAATTTAGTTCGACCGGAGCGTCCTCTGGAGTCCAAAGTAGGCACGATTTCCCGCTATGATCCGTCTCTGAATTTCTCTGCTGTTATCATTGTCGTCGGTTACCAGTGAGCCCAAATACATGAATTCGTCGACCATCTCGATTTTGTCACCGTCAATCCGAACTCGGGTGGGAGGTTCACATTGTCGTCTCTAGAACCTCTTCCTCTCATGTATTTTGTCTTCGAAATCCTGGCTTCAGCTTTAAGTCTTTGAGCATATATTTCATTCAAAATTCAATAGAGATACGAATAGTTTAAATATTGCACGTGGAATGTCTCTTTTGAAAATTTCCATCGTCATACTTTCATATTACCCAGTTAAGCCAAATATTTTTCTGATATAGCCATGAATTTCCTTAACTATAGTGTAGATACAGGCTTTGAATACAATTGAATTAAAGTTGAGTTGATGTAGCAGCAGACAAAAAATAGTTTTGTTTTCTCAAACCTTCGCAATTACAATTAATAAATATTTCAGATTGGCAGAAGATCTTATCACACAACTTAGAAATGGATACAGAAATAGCTAGATAGATGCGATAGAAGAGAGACAGAGAGAGAGAAAGAGAGAGAGAGAGAGAGAGAGAGAGAGAGAGATGGGGGAGGGGGCGTGTGAGAAACGGCAAATGATGGTTAATGCAGTGACATTATTTTTATAGTATATTATTATGATATATTGATTCTTACATTCTTAACATAAATAATGTAAGTAGTAATTTTTGCTCCATAACCAGTATAACCTAAATCTTGCAAAAGAGCTAAATTTTCGCTAGATTTTTGGGCTTCAAACATACAGTTGCTTTCGGTGACGCCACAAGTATAATTATATTAGAAATCTTTTATCTCACTACTAGGTGAATTACTTGTTGATCTGTGTATTGATATACCATCCAACATTTACCTCATGATTGAACGCAATGCCTAATCCAAGGAATAAATACTAGAACTCACTGTTTCTTTATCAACGCATTATTTTGTCTTTGAAGTGAACTTATATATTGATTTTTGAGAAATAGTTAATTTATTATAAAGGTAATTCACAAAATGTTCTCAACATCGAATTCCTTGAATCACGTAGATGTGTTTTCATACCCCGATATTCAAAGTCGGTTTAGTTTTGCGCCTAAAACACCAGTAAAGCAATACTCTGTATGAAACAATCTCATTTTTAATTGGTGGAAATTGGCAAGCGAGAACTAAAAGTACAAAATGTCTAATATCTCCGTCGCTCGTGCACAGATTTAGACAATCTATAGCTTGTTAGAAAGGTATTTTTACAAGTTTTCTATTTATGTGCAGCTTGTGGGACAATATTGTATTGTTCAAAAGTTATTTGCGAAAAACCTGCCGTGTTTTGACAAAATCGCCCATATCTCAGAAAGTAAACAACATATCGAAAATCAAAAATAATAGTGTCAAATGGCAACGTTAGGCCTTTCATTTGAAACTAATTTCATTAAGATCGGTTCAGCCATTGCTGAGATAATTACATGACATTTTGTACATACATACATACACACATACACACACACACACACACACACACAGACATTGTCTCAATTTGTCGAGCTGAGTCGATTGGTATATGAGACTCGGCCCTCCGGGCCTCGGAAAAAGTTGTCAAAGTTTGAGCGAATCCTATACATTTCTTTTGTAAGAAATGTAAAAAGTATCTAAAAATTCAATTTCTTCTAGTTGAGCTGTGTCATTAATTGCTATCAGCCATCTGTGTGTGCGGAACGAAAAAATCAACAAGTAGTTCAACCACAATAGGATCGAAGCGGCACCGATAGCTTGGTGTCGATTGAATGCATACGTCACGGCTTGATGCTAGCAGAAGTGGAAAAGAATGATCACATGGTCGTTCTAGGCGAGGATTTGTGAAGTTTCTTTTACCGGCGTCGGCGGTAAAACATTACGATGAGTTATGTCCTATCCATGACCATGCGGTAGACTTGGATGCAACGCCCAACTCCTCCTTAGCAGAAGGCAAAAAACTCTTCTGCCTAGTCTTAATTTTCCGTTCTAAAGTTTATAACTGATTCGCTCTGTCCGTCTTTCAATTTCATTGCTTTCGTTTCTCTTAGTCTCAATTTTGCTGAAAATAGCCAACAAAATCGATACACCATATTAGATTTGGTTTGATGATGATGATTTTTCGAAAATGTTTACATTTAATGTAAGTTTAATAAATTATTGAAAGTTCAGAAACTTTAGCAAACTACAGATGCCATTCCAGTACTCAAACAAAAATAATCAATAAAGAACAGCTTTCAAATTTCCATAAATCTTTTGCTTTTATAATATTTTATAGAAGTCAAAGCATGTGCACTTTTAAAGTGGAATAAATGTTCAAAATCTTTTCTTGTGGGAAAGATAACATAATTTCGAAAACATGTGGTTGCAGTTAATGGTTTATCAGCTTCGAAGGAGTTTTGCAACATAAAACACCACTTCTTTTGAAATAATTATTCTAGTGATTATTTATCCTAGTGGTAATTATGGCGAAATAACTGTTAAAAAAAAATTATAAAAGATTTGGTGTATTCGGCAAAATAATTGAAAATGTCATTTTAAACAACTTTGTTGAAACAATAAAGGCTACATGTAAGCAGCATATCGAGATATAAAACAAATTAGTAAATTTTGCTAATGCCAGATCTCTTCCGTATTCCGTGCATTGTAAACTTCATAGATTCGTGCCTTGGTTAGAATGTGTATATTACTGTTTTTAAATAACAGAAGAGAATTTCCGTGTACAGTAATATCTGAATAACAGGATTTATAGGCTTTCTTTGACATATAGTCTAATCTATTTGGATACGCTGAATGTACGGAGTAGCCATGTCTTTAACAAAGTTGATTGAAATAGCATTGCGACACTAACGTAGATTTTGACATTACACATCTTTGATTCTTTAATCCGCTCTAACTCGGCCAAATTTATACCGATTTCGATGTACCAGGTTTAATGGATCGGGAATTCAATGCAATTTTAGTGACGAAAATGTAGTCCGGATAGTTCCGGAATTATTCCGGATTCCGTTGAGGCAATAGATAATTTTGGGACTAAACAAAATAAGTATTATGAACAAATTGATGATTAACTAAAATCTATCAAACGATTAAATAAAAGTCCTCTTGTCAATTTGGATAGTACCTGGCCTTGTTCCGGATCAGATAACCTTGACAATGTTACCACTTACCGACCGAATCCCTACCATGCGCAGTAAAAACCATTACTTTTCTGCTTGGAATCGCCTGGCCATGTTCCGTATCAAATGCCCCACATAATGGGGCCACTAAGCAACCTGAACCAAACCCTATCATGGTCGTCAAACAATGCGATAACATAGAACTCACAATTTCCTATCTCATGTCTCCACATGAGTCTATTGAAGACATTTGGTCGTAAAATTTACTCTTTACTCTTTTTCCGCCATTTTTATCACGATACAGTTGGATAGTCCACGGTGGTGAATCTACCCTACCACGAATTCCCCGGCGATAGATTTCTCCCGATACCGATGTTCGATTCCATGAGCTATTTAGCTGCCCGTCCCCATCTACTAACACCGATCAACCCGGCAGAGAAACCAGTGGGTCGGATGGCTGCGAGAGTAATAACAAAAGGAACTCATCACCTAAGCAGGACGGCGAAGAACGCAAACCCGATGAAGCGCTAGAGTTGGTAAAAATTCCAATAAGTAAGGCACCAGCCAAGTGACAGCGTTCGACGAACACCAAGTCACCGATCAATAGTGGGAGCAGGACGGAGCCTCAATCTAAAAATATTTATTTATTTATTTTCATTTTTCATCTGACCCATGTTGGTCTACATGAAATTTAATGTTGTTGTAGTATGGGAAAAGCCCATTTCAAGGTTCACTTCAGAAGCAGACCTCGAATGCGCGTAAAAACCCATAATCTTTCCGCACGTTTTTTCTACAATTACAATGATCTGACATTACAAATTAACAAAATTACATACAAGGTATACAGCATTGCATTACAGAAATATTTTCACATAATTTTATAAGCTAAGTCAATCTCCTAAGTCTATTCTTGAAAACATCACTAGAAACAAAAAAAATCGAAATGGTCATACACACTATTGAAAACATTACACATCGCCCTTATGGGTTTGTTCTGACCGTACTCGGTACGCTGAAAGTCGAGTCTTAAAAAGTTACGTGATCTAAGGTTTCTGGGGGGTTCGTAGATGTTGATTTGTGAGAGAATATCTGGGGCATCCATTTGGCCAGTCAATATTTTCCCAACAAATACCGCTTTGAATGTATTTCGCCTTTTTGCCAGAGTTTCCATATCGAGTAGACAACAGCGATCAATGTATGATGGTAGCTCTGTTGGGTTACGCCACGGCAAAGTTCTAAGAGCAAAGCTTGTACTGCTTCAATTCTGTTAGTCCAAATGCTCGTATAAGGACACCAAATGGCTGCGGAAGCTTCCAGGACACACCGAACAAGTGAAAAATACAATGCCTGCAGACAATATGAATCAGTAAACTCGTTGGCGATTCTTATTATGAAGCCAGAGTTTCTATTTGCCTGTGCTATAACATAAGAGTAATAATTTCTGAATGTCAGTTGCGAGTCCAGGAGTACACCAAGGTCTCTGATAACTGACACTCTCTCTCTGGCATTGGGCCTGTGATGGTGTAGCTCTAGAGAATTGGATTCTTTCTGCGCGCGAAAGATATTGTAGAGCATTGGGACACACTGAGAGCCAACAAGTTGCGATTACACCAATTACAGAAAGCATCTAGATGTCGCTGAAGTTCGATACAGTCCTCTAATGACCGCACAATGAGAAAGAGTTTGAAATCATCAGCGTATATGAGTTTGCACCCTGGGGGTATAACATAGCAAACGTCATTGAAGAATAAAGAAAAAAGCAACGGTCCGAGATTGCTCCCTTGAGGTACACCCGACAAGTTGATGAAGCTATATGACACGTTATTTCCTAATTTCACAGACAGAGAACGATCTACGAGATATGATTTAAACCATCCTGTAAAATTTGATGGAGCACCCAGCCGCTTGATCTTTGCCAGAAGAAGAGAGTGGTCTACACTGCAATGAGCACACCACCACCACGTTTCTTATATGCACTATTAGGATCGCGATCATTACGATATACCGAGTACCTTGAGCCAAATAATTGTAGCGAGTTGATTTGATCATTCAACCACGTTTCGGTCAGAACAATAATATTATGATCAACATCCGAAGCAGCGACGAGCAGCTCATCAATTTGTGTGCGTAGCCCTCTCACGTTCTGATAATAGATTTTAAGATGTCCCTGCCAGTTTCCTCCTGACGGTTGAACGGTGGTAGATCGAGCGGTGGTGGAAAAACGCGCCTGTAATTGGGGTGGGTTTTCAACGGGGGCAGCATCTGTAGGTTTACTTCGGAAGGACATCTACATTCATTGTATTTACCTAAGAAAACGGATACAGGGATTCCATGTCCTTCGAGTTGGTTTGACTTGTTTAGAGCGTTGTTATCTGACCGGAAAAGATCGATGTCGTGTCCTTCAAGTTCCATGGCCAGCAGATGGGAGTCGGTGATGGAGTCAAGCTGGTTCGATTCGTTGGCAAACTGCAATTGTAGACCAAATTCAGGGTATCTCGAATAGCTTCGGGAGGACATATACCCTCCTTAGCTTTACCTGACCGGGAAAGGTCGCTGCTATAACATCGGAACTTAGATGTAGCAATCATATGGGCGTCGATGGCGGAATCAAGCTGATTACATCGGTCGGAAAACTGGGCGGCTTCGCCGTGTTGTACTAGTTGCTATGTACTGTAGTCAATGATGCGGCATGTCTGCCTAAGTCGAGTTTGATACAGGAGGCACTCAGAACTCCAGGAAAAGCACGGCTCCCAAAACGGTAGAGCTCCTGTTGGTGGTTGATGAGGCTTCAGCGAAACTGATGGCCCCCCAACACAACCTGCTAAACTATGCATCCGATCTTCGTGGAATCTGGAAATTCCAGGTAAGCATAGACTGGAAAAGCCCCTGTGAGTGGCCCAATGCGGCACACTTCACGACGGTCTTCTACAAAGTTGTAGAACAGGCATTTTCAGTAAGTCTTCTTAAGGGGGTCTTCTACTTGCGAGACCTAAAATTGAGTACTTTTCTGAGAATAAATTATAAACCATCTACTCAATGGATTTAGAAACTTTTCTTTTATTTTGAAGATACATGTTTTGACTTTTCAATTTTACTTTTGAAGGCGAGAAGAAAAATCTCTTGCGACCTTGAAACTTCATTGATAACATTGATGTTGAAACTGCATGGATCCCGCTTAAGTAAAGTTGTGGCAAATTGGGTAATCTGTAATCAGAAAACTCATATTTTTCATAGTCACGTTGGGTATGTCTAGACAAGAGGGATCGCTTTTATTTTATAATTTGTAAAAGTTATGTACACTGATAGAATATATTCGTAAATCGCTATGCATTAGTTTCGTACAGATAATTTTCATAAAATATACGAATTTTTCGTACATATTATGAATCGTTCGTAGTTCTATTGAAACACATTTATTTTTTATTACGAGTTTTTCGTGAAAACCACGAAACGATTTTCGTTGGCTTATTACGAAACAACTTCGTTCGGCAAACGAATTGTTCACTGCTATATACAAATATCTTTATAATATTTACGAGCACCATTCGTCGAACCGTCAACGTCAACAGAGCTTCAATATGGAGTCATTGTTACTCTACGTCAGATATTTGTTGATGTTCACGACGGTCTGAGGCTAATTAGTAGCCGTATCCGTGTCCGCCGGTTTCAGGAAGATTTTCTAAACCTCTTCCGCTTCTAGTTGATCCAGAATCTGGAGCAGTACGGATTCAGTTGAGCCATCGCAAACTGTTCGATGATTTTGTATGAATAATTTTGAGTTTTTTTTCTGCCGGAGTAATGTCATAAGAATATGCTATTAAATACGAAAACTTCTCTTAGATGAACGAAATGAATTCGTGCGACCAACGGGATTGTTCATAATATACATAGACGTTTATTAAAATAAACAAAACATTTCGTTTCATTCACGAAAATTAATGTCGTTTTCAACGACAACATTCGAGCAAAGTACACTAAATAAGTAAAATTCACTTTCGTTCATCAAACGACCATTTTTTCATATCACAAATCGATTTTGCCAGATCTGTTTTTTAACTAAAAAAATCGGTGTTGTTAAACATCGATCCCAAAAGATCGAATGGAAAAATAAGAAGATAATAAATACGAAAACTTTTCTAAGATGAACGAAATGAATTCGTCCGACCAACGAAGTCGTTCGTAATATACACAAACATTTATTGAAATAAACGAATGATTTCATTTCATTCACGAAAAATTATGTCGTTATCAACGATAACATTCGTGCCATGTACACTAGATAAGTAAAAGTTACTAAAACTTTTGTTCATCAAGCGTCCATTCCTTCACACCACAATCTTTCTAGTACTCAATAATGATGAACAGGTTGAAATAGAATCGAATTTGCCAGATCGATCTTTTTAATTAAGAGAAAATCGGTGCTGTCAAACACTGATCCTAAAACATTGAATGCGACAAACGAAATCGTTTGTAATATACATAAACGTTTATTAAAATACACGAAACATTTCGTTTCGTTCACAAAAAATAATGTCGTTATCAACGATGACATTCGTGCAATGTAAACTAAATAAGTAAAATTTACGAAAACTTTCGTTCATCAAGCGGCCATTTCTTCGTACCACAATAAAATCGATTTGGCTACATCGATTTTTTTAAACAAAAAAATCTATGTTGTCAAACATCGATCCCAAAAGATCGATTGAAAACAATAAGAGGATAATAAATACGAACACTTTTCTAAGATGTTTATCTTGAAATTAATTCGTGCGACCAACGAAATCGTTCGTAATATACACACACGTTTATTAAAATAAACAAAACATTTCGTTTCATTCCCGAAAAATAATGTCGTTATCAACGATAACATTCGTGCAGTATACATTAAACGTGTAAAATTTACGAACGATTTCGTTCACCAAGCGGCCATTCTTGTTCATGAAATGAACGAAACCTACTATTTAGATTGCACGAAAAAACTTAGTTGCAGAAAACGACGAATGAATTCGTGTATTGTATAATCGATTTCATTATATTTTCGAATTTATATTATCAGTGTAACGATTTGTGAAAATATCCAATATTTATGTCATTTTTTGACCTATTAGGAGCCATAAAAATGACATTTTGTAAAATTGACATTTTGCAAATCCCTCTCAATTAAACATAGCGGTATGTTTTATGAACAATTGGAGAAAATTATTGTATTCGGACCAGTACTTATATGAAAAGTCTTACTTGACCGCTTAAAAACACTACTTTCGGGAAAACGCGTTTAAAGATAAAGTACGGTGTATAACTCGATAGTAGTTACTTACTAGATAATCTACTAAACCGGGTCCGCAGAGCTCACATTCTTAATCTCAAAAATGCAAGAACATTTTGCACATTTTGCTCTCTCTGTCGAATTCGGGCCTGTTTTGCCGCGACACCCACTTTGCGTTATACGTTCACTGTCGAGTCGAGTAGCACATCTTTCAACTTCAGTCCCCACGGTAATTCCCATCACCTCCATAGCTTGTAAGATCGATGAAAATCCTTGGTTGAAGACTGCTAAATAAGTCACAACATTGATCACCTGCCGGCGCTATGGAACAGATTTTACTATTCAGAGACTCATTGATGTTTTGAGTGTGACCTCCTAAGCATCTTTCTAATAAATCGTTAGATGATAGACTTTCGGAGATCCTGACATGTTCGAAAGTTTCTAAAGTTCCTTTTCTTTCAGCATGACGCCAGTTGCACCAACTGTAATATCCGGGTGAACACTTTGAGTGTTGGGGATTTTCGTTCAATGGCGAGCAGTGTTCGAGGGAAGCCCAGATTGCTTTTCGCATATGTCCTACAGAATTTGAGTTTCTCTGAATCGCCAGCCCATAACATTTTGCTAGCTGGCCGATTGATTTGTCCTTCAACTTGCCCTTTCCTTCCCCATTTAAAGATTTGTTTTCTTTTTTCAGTTTTCGTAATCTCGCTCCCATACGCTTCTCAGTCATTTCAGAATACGTCCGACTAATTGTTTCATCCGTATATATATATATATATATATATATATATATATATATATATATATATATATATATATATATATATATATATATATATATATATATATATATATATATATATATATATATATATATATATATATATATATATATATATATATATATATATATATATATATATATATATATATATATATATATATATATATATATATATATATATATATATATATATATATATATATATATATATATATATTCACCATATCCTTTTTGTGGTGTATTCTCATATACATATAGAATGAAATTAAACAAAGAAAAAAAAATCGATTTTTTGAAACCATGAGAGTAGAAGCCCCTCTTAAAATATCGATATACTATCTCTCTTCTATGAAAAGTTAGTGTTAGCACCCTCTATGCGCTTAAGCTAAAATGTACAGTTCGTTGGAATCGACTACTGATACACAACCTTGCGCAGTTAGGTCCCATGCAAAAATGATCCAGAGATCATTTCGGTAAAATCATAATAACTTTTTCAAAGAAAGCCTTGCAATCTTTGACAAAATTGTAGACAATTAGATTAGAATTGTAGACAATTAGATTATCTTTCTTATTTCCACTTGCAATAATAATCTGATGCATACAGTGCCACCTAACGGTAAAAGTGCGAGCTGGTGGGGTTTCTCCATATAAATTGTGGAAAAATCCTATTCAAATTTCAGGGATTTTTAGCTTAACTTATCCCATTTGCTTCAAATTTGGAGCAAGCACTCCTGGTGGGACTAGGAATCGATTCAACTGATTGATTTTTCTATAATGCGTTATTTTTCTGGACCGTCGAACCTACATTCTTGAGTAGACCCGAGAAGAAGTTCGTCCATGTCTCAAACCAAACAGATGGTACTATTCTGTTCTGCAACATAAATTTGGAACTTAACGTTTCGGTACAAAATAATGTTAAATCATTAACATACTGAATTGCGTAGTGCCTAATTTAGCAAACTGCAAAATCAACGCTTTGGTTTTTATTTTGACAGTTTATAGAATCCGAACCGCGTAGAAGTAAAGAGCGATCTATAACTCTCTATAGCGAAGTACAACTGATGAATTATCAAAAAAACGATTTTATTAATAATAAATTGAGGGGTTACATACCTTGTTATTTTTCAAAAAATCGAAATTTTAAATATTCTGTTGAAACAGATCAGTTCAGGTTATGTTAGATTTAGTTAATTTCGACTATAATTAGAAGCCATCTCAAAATTGGTAGCAAATGCGCACCAACCAAGATTTTCCCACTCTCAGTATCACTATTTGATTTTGATAATGGAGATTGAGCGCTCTCCTCAATTCTACAAACCGATTAAACTAGTCACACATATTGCAGAGTTGGACAAAATATTTCGGAGGAATGCATTTCTTGTAGGAGTGAGGAATTGGGCTTTTCTCATAATGAGGCAGTTTAATACACCCATCCTCAGGTATTTTGAATAACATGTCAGAAACTATAATATATAGGGTATAGACATTTATCAAAAATATACTGCGATTCACCATGGCTATCGGAGCAAAACGTCAGCTTTTTTATTTTGATTATAGAGGTTTTAACCATAAGGTTAAAACCTCTATAATCCGAACCCAGTTGAGTTGAGGCAATCGATTAACCGACTACAGTATGCCCGCCCGTGAAACATCATTTACAAAGCTAACTATTAAAGTACATAAAAAAAAAACTCCAAGAATTTTATGTTACACCAGATTTATTCATTTTCCTAAGCGACCAACCCTTCTATAATGCAGTAAACCACATCAGAAAGTGACTTCCTGGTGCGGCACTTTAAAGCTTCCGCATGCCCAGTTCATCTGTGAGCAGCAGCTCATTAAGTATTGATGATCGTGATAATCGATTCGAGATGCTGTCCGTTTCTAACGTACTGGATGGTGCGTGTAAGGAAGCGGTTTAGCGTTGATGGTTTCCTTCTTCCTTCGGTTTCGGGATCTTTATGGGAAAAATAAATAACAAAAAGTTTTGAAGCAGAGAACCGGAGGATGTGATGATTTGATTAAATAGATTTTTTTTGTATGACTGCGCCCCCGAAGGAAGCATAAACCATTTAAGTGGAAGTCAATATTTGATTGACTCTGTAGAAAAAGTGTGTAAAGGCTTCTGATTTCCTGTACGCAGCGGAATGAAACATCCAATTTACTAAAGGGTCCCCCGAGTCACACCGCTCATTGAATGAGCATCCAGAATTGTTTCATTTCGAGGTAAATTTAAGTGATTTTCAAATTACAACTAACTTTGCGTTGAGGTGGAACCCAAACTGGTTTGACTTTTATTACCACTCGGCTCTGGCGGCCTCTGCCTCTGGTTCAAAATCATTTTATGATCCTTTCAGAACATCAATTACTCTCATTTATGCCCCTTTCTTATCTCAAAAAGTGCAGTCCGTTTTCGGTGCGTGGCGTCGTCCAAAACTGCTAACCATTTATGATCCTTTGAAATACCCGTGCCTCTGTTGCAGTTGTAAGAAGTACGAGCTGCCAATTTTCACGATCAGCTATTGATATCCGCGATATACTGCAGAGTCCAGAGTTGATTGAAAGCTGCGCTTGCAATTTACAGCAGCAACAACAATGGCGGCAGTGGATCGTGTAGATTGCGCGATCATCGTGCTGATGACAGAAAATTATAAGGGATGAGTATTAGATTTACAGCATTGGCCTTTTGAGAGTTTTTATCCGACCGTTTTATGGTAATAACAGGTTCCTTTTCGGAATAGATCTATCGGGGTTTCTTTGGCATCAGCAGCATATCCAGCACTACGCATACGCAGTGAGGTGTCAAATGATGACTGCGGTCATCATTATCACATCACCCAACGCGTCGCGGTCACGAATGTGTTGAAAAATGAAGTTTGTAGTTGAATGGAAAAAAACAGCTCGCGAAAAAAGAAAATCACTTGCAAATGACGGGCTCGGTGTCTTTTTTGGCTAAACCGGCGGTTATAATTTGAACCAATTCTATATCATTAACAAATTCGCATTTTATCCGCTGAACTTGCAAAGCTATAAGGATGTCGCTTTCGGTCGGTTTCCGATGCTAGAGATCGTTGACTTTTTCCGACAAGCCGTCAATTGCGCAATGGGTTAACGGAGACATGTATAAGCGTGTCTCTCCATCAAAACAAAATTAATTCTTAGAATGACTAAGTGGTTCAAATATTGGATAATAGATTGGCCACCGGAATGATAAATCCGAATGCATTAGTACTGGAAATTCATAGATAGGTTACTGTGTCTTAATTGCCGCAATCGATTTTGTTTGCTATTTGCCGTAAATTTAAGATATAAATAGTATTAGCTACAGAGAGACAGACTCCGATGTTTTGAACACAATAATTTTAGAACCGAATTAGATTATGTATAACTGCATCAACAAATACATTATTACATCGAAGGATTCATATTTTATGGGTATCGAACTTTCTTATCTGAAACGGGAGAAGTTTTAGACAACCTCTTCAATAATGCGCCACTTTTTATAGATTCATATTCTAAGTCAAGGGCCGGCGGAACGCTTTTTCCACTCGTAATCCCGAAAGTTTAGACATGGCGTATATAAATGAAAATGAAGCACCTGGGTAAGATGGTCGACGATCGGTTAAATTACAACTGCCAAATCGACTACGTATGTGAGAAGGCTGCGAGGGCAACTAACGCATTGGCAAGGATCATGCCGAATAACGGAGGAGAAAGATGCAGCACGAGACGTTTTCTGGTGGGTGTCATATCCTCAATATTGAAATATGGCATACCCAAATGTGTCGGTATGGGTTCATAGGAAACATGGAGAGGTGAACTTCAATTTGACGCAGTTGTCGTCCGTGTAGGGATACTTCCGGAAGTACCTGCATCGGTTTGGATACGCTTCATCACTCCTCTTCCCGGAGTGTGTGAACGTGCAAGAGACGCCAGAATACGTGGCTTTCGAATGTCCTCGACTCGAAGTTCTAAGGAATATGCCTGGTGTGACAGTTGAAATTATCGTCGAAGAGATGTACCACGACAAGCCGATCAGGGATGCTGTCAACAGAGTGATTACAAGCATACTCTCCGAGCTGCAGAGGAAGTGTCGAAGGGACCAACAAAGTAGCGCCATCAGTTAGAAAGCCACCGTGAAACAACAAACCGGGTTTCAGGAGAAACTCCTCCGCCGGTGTAGACTAGATCCACCAGTTAAGTATTACGCAGCATAGCACTTGGTTCGGGTTATCAGGCCGCCATTGAGCCGGACGACAGGCTTCATCGGAATAACCAGACCGACATCGACACCCTACCGGATAACTCACGTGTAGGATAGATCCACCGCCGAGGATTAGAACAAGTAGATCACTTCGAATAGCTAGCAGTGGGTCGTTGGGGCGCTAGTGAACCGGAAACTACGTTCCATCCGGATTAGCTAGACAGAACTTAGCAACTACTGGCTGGCCCGTTGAGTATGCTAGACCTACCGCTGGGGACTAGATCGAGTAGATCTGAACAAAGCGGAGAGCTAAGTGGCTCATGGAAACAAAGATCAGTATCGGAAGAAATGTACCGCCGAGAAATTCACAGTAGGCTAGAATCGCCGTCGTGATCCGACTACATCGTGACAAAAATGGGAGCTAATTGGCTCACGAAACAAACATCGGTACCGAGAGAAATTCAGCTGCCGAGTAACTCGCAGTCGGAGTAGGATAGTTCACCGCCGGATAATATCTGACTAGATCTCAATAAAGATGGGAGCTATAGGAAGCGGGTATTGGTGTCGGGAAAAATTACTCCGCCGGGGAATTATCGGTCGGAGTAGGGTGGTTTCACGGTCGGGGACTATCCGAGTAGATCGCGATAAGGCCGGGAGCTGAATGACTCACGGAAACAGGAGCTAAATGCTTTATGGAATCAGCATCTAAAAGACTCACAGTGACCTGAGCTAAATGGTAATTGAATAGATGGAGACAAGAAGCACGAGAGTCGGGTAATTAATCAAAGCCATTTCATGAACCAAGTGAGGCTTCAAAATAGAGCAGAAGAAAGATAGAAGGTGCGATGAAAGCACAACGAGCCCCCACGAAGTAATACCATGATGTAGTTCCGCTGGGAAGGAGGGCGAAAAAAGACTAGAAGAGTTTTTAGTGGTTAGGTTCGAACGTGGGTCGTTCCCACTAAAGCCCAGGCTTTTGAAGCTTTTTATATCTTAATATTTAAAAAACATAACTTGGAGCAGCTCATACATCAAACGATCATATGACCATTTGAAAGTTTTGCCTACGGGGAAGATGGATAAAGCACAAGATTTACTGTTTGACTGCATCCGAACGTGTCAACCAATGGCGTATCTTGCAAACTTGCTTTCAAACAAAAACTTTCCTGCAAGATATGAGTTCGTTATGTTACTATGTTTTAATTTCCTCAAGGTTCTACTGTATCGATTTTGTTGGCTGTTTGCGGCAAATTTGAGACTAATAGAAACGAAAACAATGAAATTGAAAGACGGATAGGTATTCTAGAGCGAATCAGTTATAAACTTAGAACGGAAAACTAGGAATAGGCAGGCTCGTATGGACATGATCAAAAGGAAATGTGAAGAATCCTTTGCCTTCTGCTAAGTAGGAGTTGGGCGTTGCACCCAAGTCTACCGCATGGTCTATGGTAGTTCATAACTCATCATCATGTTTTGCCGCAAACGCCGGCTCCCCCGGTGTCATTTTCCACTTCCCTACCTTTTTCTTTCACCTTCTTTTCCCTTCCCATCAGGAAAGTGATGAGATGACCTGGCAAGACACAAATCTTCGAATAGCGTAAGAAACGTGCCAATTGAGTCAATATATTGTAATTACTGATGCTTAATGACCAAATATTTTACATTGATGATTCACTCTTCGTTGTTTAAACCTATAAAGTTCATAAAAAGTGTTATATCTCCAAAATTTTTCCAGATTACCATAGTTTGGGTACCCTCGCATTGCTCTATCTCGGACAATGAAATGGCGAAGTCTTTACCTAAGGTCGAGCACTTTAGAAGGTGACACCCACGATAAAATTTTCCGGTATCCCTCGTCAGTGCACGCAACATTGTGAGCAAATGAGCGTTTTTTAGTTCCAATTCATACCGTTTTCCCAGCACACGTGAAGGATCAATCACATTTATTCATTCATTCAACGAAAAAATCAACAAGCGCTCTCATTATTATCGATACGACGATACCCTATATGGAACTAGCCAGAATGTCATAATTATCCACGAAATCATTCCGGAGTGCTCCCCCTGAGGTCTCCAATCCAGCGCATATCAATTGCTTCGGAATACATTATTCATGCAATCAGTTGAAAATGGAATCATTGCATGGCATCCACAGGAAAAAGAATGATCTGTATTTTTAACCGCTTTAATATATCTCCTTATGAGAAAATACAAGAGCATGAGTTTTGTAAACATCGCTTAATTGCAAAACAAAACTATATAAACACATTAGACGAAGTTTTTTATCAATCTCTATCGATCGTAATTGATCAAGTTTTGGGTAGCACGCATCCTTGAGTGACAGGTCCACCGATCTGTGTCCCATCATCAGGTCACACGAAAATAATTCGAAAGAGTGAACGACTCGCCAAACAGCAACTGATCATCGAAATTAGGTGATCAAGTTGCTGACCTAATTCAGGAACTTCTCGTCAGAACATGCGCCAAAGAAGAAAGTAGACATTCCAGAACCTGTGTGTCGCGTCGTATACCCGGAAAAGCCAGTTTCGGGACGGATCACGCGGCAACACATGCGCTTACTCAATTTTGTTGCTTTGACCATTTTTGGGCAACGAATTCGGCTCCAATCATCCGCAAACGAGTCGCTTATCACAACAATATACTCGTGTTATTTAGCCATCCCATCATCATTTAGAGAGAGTGCAAAACCAGAAAAGTTACACTCGATAACGAATACTCTTTATGCTCGCGCAAGGTATAGATAGAGATGTTATTGAAACATTGTATACACAATCAACGGGTGCAACTTTCCCAAGGTGCAAATCTACTTGTTCGTGCAACGCTGGATAAAGCCTTAGTTTACCTTAAAACGATTCCGATTGCTGCCGGAATTACGTCCCCATGATGCCATCCCCCTTCGACAACTTTCACCAGGGCTGAACCTCACACTTAACCCGGACTCTAGACACATAAAGTAACGGAATTAATTCTTTTTCCACGACACAACCATCAGAAGAAACATATTATTTTTACCAAATCATCTGAAAATGAACTACCAACGCGAAGTGGCGAAAAAAACACATGGACCGTTCCGCCGTTCGCGCTTTATGGCCACGCGCTTTTTCAGCTTAATGAACGATGGCCATTATTAAAAGTGAAAATCGATGATTACGAACCACGTTCCGGGGCAATTCCAAGCACGAACTACTTGTCGCCACAATCTTTTTTTTGGCAACAATTATTAATTTAATCGCAATATGATTGCTCAATCGTGGCGAGTGGGGGTAGTGCAGTGAGCTGCAAGTTGAAACTGCCGCGGCCGGGTCGAAATCTGCAAGGCCTGCGAGATGCAATAAATTGAAGATTGTTTTGAGTAGAGAGTACGAAATACTCTGGCGGGTAATTTCTATGATCGGGAACTGAGATGAAGTGGATGATTAAAAGCTAGTTTTAGAAGGATCGTTGCACTAGCCTAGTTTTGTCCGGTACACTAAAAATCTGTCTGTCGAAATAGAATATAAAATTTCAAACCTGAATTTTATACTCAAGGCTTCAATTGGAATCTAAATAGTATAAAGAAGACATAATAGAATCGTAATATGTGATTTCCCCGGCGATAGATTGCTCCCGATACCGATGTTCGTTTCCGTGAGCCAATTAGCGCCCCGCAACGTCCTGATCTACTCGATCAGGACTTAGTCTACTCAACGGGCCATCCAGTAGGTGCTGAAGTACATCCAGCTATTTCAGGTGTAGCGTAGCTTCCGGTTCACTTGCGGCCTAACGACCCACTGCTAGCTATTCGACGCGGTCTACTTCGTCTAATCCCTGGCGATGGATCTAACCTAGTCACGAACTACCCGATAGGGTTCTGAGGTCAGTCCGGCGATTTCGGTGAAGCCTGACGACCGGTTTGCTGGCGCTCCGAAGACCCGAACCCAGTGCTACGTCGCGTACTACTCAACTGGTCCCAGGCGATGGACCTAGTCTACACCGTCGGAGAGTTTCTCGGTGGCAGAATTTCTTCAGAAACCCGATTTGTGGTGACAACGTGCTCCGATGTCTCTTGCACGTTCACAAACTGTTGGCAAAGAGGTAACAAAGCGTGTCCAAACCGATGCAAATACTTCCGGAAGCATCCGTGCCCGGACGAAACCGCGTCAAATGGAAGATCACATCTCCATGTTTCCAATGTACCCAAGCATACACATTTGGGATGTGTCGGTGGGTCCACCTTTCTTTCTCCGCGTTGTCCCACTCTTGCTGCCACTTAGCCAACGAGTCCGTTCTCATCAGACTCCTTGTATTACGTACATTTCTTTGCCTGTAGCATTACACGTCATCAGCCAGAGTGATGCAGATGGGAATCCGACGGTATCGTTCTGTACGCATTCGTGAAACAAACAGCCATTAGACGAAACGTGCTTGTCAACTTCGTCCGGATCCGCTTTGAGTTCAGCGCAGTAGCCCAGGCCGTTCAATGCGTTAGTTGTGCTCGCAGCCTTCCTACATACATAGTCGACATGACTTTTGTAATTTAACCGATCGTCCACATCCAGGTGCTTCAACGCACGCATCGATGGGATGGATTGCCCCACGACGCTGATCTCGACACGCTGGATTGGTTTACAATTGCTAACCAGCGCTATCTCAGTCCTATGGAGAGCCAGCTGCAACTTTAAGTCAGCCATCGAGATTTCCACAATGCCTCTTGTCTCTACCGTCAACATTTCCACCTCCTCAATGCTCTCGCCGGTTATTGTCAGGACAACATCATCTGCAAAGCCGAGGATTTCAACTCCCCTTGGATGTCCCTGCGTTAACACTTCATTGTACATTGTATTGCAGAGCGTTGGGCTGAGTATGGAGCCCTGAGGTACTCCCGCCGTGACCCTAATCGACCACTCCTCTATGTTCGTTTCGTAGACCAGCACTCGGTTCTGGAAGTAAATTTTCAGAATCTTGCACAGACAGTCCGGAACCCACGTTCTGTACGGTACGGCGATCGACCCCCCAGCTGTCAATGTTGAACGCAATCTTCACGTCTATCCACGTAACCACGGCGCAGTAGTGATTACCCCTTCTCTTTTGCTTCGATGCTTTCTCCGCGCTCACGATGACTGTGCTGATGGTGTCCACCGTAGATACCCCTTTGCGGAACCCGAAATGCCTCTGCGATAATCCGTTCACACTTTCAACTTGGCTGCCTCAGATCTCTCTGAATGCGTCTTCTGGCTATTAGGCAGGCAGCCCGGAGGATGCTTAGTCTTTCGTTTCACAAGTACTCCGGACGCCGGCTCCTTTTTCCTCGGAATTGTTACATAACATGCCCTCTCTACTGTTTTCGATAGCTCGTCGGCACTCGGAAATGGAGTGACGCTGTCAGCAGGAAGTGCTTCCACAAAAAGGTCCATGTCGAGGTACTTTATTTTCCATTTTCACTCGCCAGTCCTCACTCTCCGCGTAACAGTACAATTCCGCCGACCAATGGTGTATCAGATCACCTGGTGATCGCTATATGTGTACTGCTCACTAACTCGCCAATTCGTGTTATCCGACTACGAAGGACTGCAGAATGTTATGTCGATGGATTCTCGACCGTCTTTATGGAATGTGCTAGCGGAACCTTCGTTGCACAATCTTACATTCAGCTTTGCCAGAGCTTCCAACGAACTGTAACCTCTTGTGTTGGTCAGCCTGCTACCCCTCTCCACAGCCCAACCGTTAAAGTCTCCTCCTATAACAACCGGCATTCGTCCGTCTAACGAGCTTCCGATTGTACTGATCTGGTTTCCATCTTTAGGGGGCATAGCAGCGACATACGAATATGCCGTTGATCCTGGCGATCACGAAGCCTTCGTGTGTGTTATCCACCACCTTTTGGACAGGGAAACCACCCATCACTTGGATTGCAGCACTCCCCGCACTATCCACCACCCAGTTACCGTTATCGGGAGAAACACGATACGGCTCCGCAATAATTGCAACATCGCACTTTGTTTTTGTTGTTGACTGCCACAACAGTTACTGTGCAATGTTGCAATTATTGAGATTAACCTTCCGCAAATCGTAGTGCACTGAGTGCACGCTGCTCTGAAAATCTAGCGAAATCGTCTTAGCGCCCCAGCGGCTGCTCGTTCAGTGGGCCATTTGCGCAACTTACGGAGGGTTAAGCTGGCTTATCTCCATCATTGTTGGCCTGCTTTCGTCTTTTTGTACGCAGGGCATTTGAAGCCTACCGTCGTGTGGTCATTTCCGTCCTCCGGTTCACAGATCATGCACCTTGGTTGCTTCGTGCAGTCTCTAACAAGGTGCCCCTTTCCTCCGCATTTTCTACACAGTGTAGACCGGGGCCTTGCAGTTCCTCGTCTGATAGCATCGAATGATGCTCGACGCATCGCTCCATTTGCTTGGTAACTCACGAAGCGATTCTCAATGAGCACACCGACCATCCGACTTTTATCTTGCCGGTCTCCGCCAGTTTGTTACCAACGAGCACTGGTACTCGAATCGCCGCCGTTTGTGTGCCTCCAAATGATTTCCAAATCCGGATAGTCGCCTGTACGTCCGGTTTGCGCTACTCGATCAGTGCACCCTTCAGTTCTTCTACGGTCGTTATCTCGTCTAAACCCTTGCACTCGACTACGCTGCCCAAAGATTTAGCAACGAGCTCTCGGTAGGTCGTGCTCTTGATGGATGGACCCTATTTCAGCTCGAAGATCATCTCGTTTTTCTAAGTGCGTCTCGTTTCAACGACGTTCTCTCCCAGCTCCTTCAACTATGGGTCCTCTCTCAATTTCTTGAGAAGAGCGGCGTGGGACATCGTATCGTTCGCTTCGATGATCACTGTATCGCCTTTGTACCTCTCCCGAGAAGACTTCCGTTGAGTGTATGTATGTATGTGCGTATGTGGGAAAAATGTCACTCATTTTTCTCAGACCGATTTTCCCAAGCTTAGTCTCAAATGAAAGGTACAACCTTCACATCGGTTGCCGATCTGAATTTCGATCCGGAGTTACGGGTTTAAAAGTGCCGCCACACAGAAATTTCCCACATTAACTAGTACAACTTTGATATCAAAATAATGCAAAACTATTTAAAATGGATGCAAACCCGATCAGAAACACATAACAGAAACATTTCAAAACTATATCTCGCATTGCTACTTGTTAAAAATTTCTGTTATTTTAGCTACTAACGAAACCTAATTTATAACATAATATGTTACAAAAATTGTGTTCTGTTATAATCTTGTTATTTTATTCTGATCGGGAAATTACTTGGATTTGCAAGTCTAGATCACTAATGACAGACCAAAGTCTGTCAAAGCGACTTCCTAAATTCATAGAGCAGGAACGGAATAATGAGGGGAGGGGGGTGTAAAGAAAAGTTTAAAAAAAGATTTTTTTTATTTTTCATTCTAAATGTCTTTAAATTGCATGAAAAATCGAGATCTGATGCATTCTCGAAAATGTTTAATAAAAATAGACCTTATTGGATTTTGGAGCATTTCTCATATAGAAAGGTTATGCAATCACTCTGAAAATCAACAACCTTTCATAATTCATAAATTACGTAACGCAAAAATTGTCCAAAATTGACTCTCCCTCCCTCCATGTAACAAATTGTTACAAATTTTTTACCCCCTCCTTATTACGTAACAAATTCATGTCACCATTTGCCGTACCCCCTCCCCTCCTAAAATCGTTACGTAATTTATAAACGGACCCCAACCCTGGCTGAATTTTTTTAGACTGGCATAATGTTTCAGGGGCGTAGCTAAGGATGTACGGAGTGGGGTTACACCCTTCCTCCCATTCTCTAATCACCCCTTGGGTTCACCCCTCATTGCACCCTCCTCAGATTACAACCACATCCTTCCTTCATATAACCCCTCTCAACCACATCTTATTTATACCACCACTATGTCACGAGGCATACCAAATTAAACTGAAGAGTGGTTCGTTCGTGAGTTTTTTTTGCCTAAATCCCCGTTAGATCACCCCTCATTACACCCTCCTCAGATCACCACTCCATCAATCCCTCATACCCCTGTCAATCCCATCACCTTTATATCACCAATATATATGAAAAGGCGCACCAAAATAAGCTGAGGAGTGGTTCGTTCGTGGGTTTTTGCCACACCCCTTTGAAAAAGTTAGTTAGCAGGAAGACAACATTGAACTAATGCTGATTAGGCTAATTAAGTATGATACTTTTTTCATGTGTTTCACCGTCGACATGTAGCTCATTAGGTTCGCGGCTGGCGAGCCATTTCATGTAGGTGCAAAGTGTACTTAGAATGTAATAGACAATTATATTGAATAAAACCAGCCATAAAGTCATAGTTTGAAGAAATTAGAAAGGCACAATTGTATATTTTAAAAGTTTTCAAGTATGATTTCATTTTAACTTCTAACAAATTTCACCTTTTTCGTCTACGGTTGCTTTACCATTTTCATGAAAATGTTTCCACTGGTGTATTTATTTTGTTTTTTCCATTTTCAAAGATTTTCGCATTTCGAGGTTCTCTCAGTTGAACATTAACGCCCACGCCTATTAGTGAAGAATTTTCATCACAATGACAGGCCTTTGTTTCTCAAAGTTGAACGATGCGGTACGCAAAAAAGCACCACTCGCCACCTACCATTAACCCTTTCATGCCCAACTTTTTACTCGTGCATGTAGGGTTTCAAAACTATTTTTCCTTGAAAACGGTGGGGTCAAGAAACACGAAAAGCCTTTTTTCATAAAGATAGGTGCTTCCCTCGTAGTGCTAGAAGCTGCTCAGTTTTTATCTTCCAATTTAGTTTTTATTCTCCTAGAATATTTACAATAGTCCAATTGCGTGGAAAATGTAGCCAAAGAAAGTCTAAAACGATAAGTTTTACTAATATTCAGTAATATTGCAACATAACGAAGATATATGAAAAAATCATTTTCCGTCGTCAACGTAAACTATTCTTGGCAGCACTGCTCCATCGGAATCCAATCAAACTAATTGCAATAACTTCAGTTCTAGAGCTAGTCCTTGAAACTATCAATACTCAAATGAAAGACAATAGTCACATTTATTACACGTTTATTTTAAAAACGTTGTTGTCCACAAACAACATGGGCATGAATGGCAGTCCATTATAGTAATTTTAGATATATAAAAATCATCGAAATTAAGAATTGGATTGTTCCGCAGAAAATGATTATTGCAAAAATTTCTCGAACTCGAACGCATCAAAATTTTACATTTCCATATCCTAACTTCTTTAAAATCTAAATTATTATTCCGTACCCAACTATAATAATTGCGCCGTAAGAACGATAATTACAAGAAAACACATAATTTAATTCCGCCGCATTACCTGGGGGTGCATGCTTCAATGTTACAGCCCAGAACAGGCAGTGTCTAATCCCAAGAACCACCTGCCTATCCGTACCGTTCGGGCACTCTTGTCCGGTTTTCCCTTGTTTTCGGGGAGGATCACATGAGTCAAAAATAACTTCACTTTTTCATACATTTTTCAATTTACAACTTCACTTCTGAAATCTCCCACTGCATTGCAATGATTCCCATTTATTTAGAAGCATCGCCCTCCGGCCACTACTGGTGGCCTCACTGTTTCACATCGCAAACCGTGAGCGCAAAAACATCGGTACAAGGTACAGGCACGGTAATTTATATGTGTTTACGCAAAAGTCCTGGCGGCACTTCTGCTACAGCATTCGGGCATCATCCGCACACGAATTGATTCTCGGACCGCGAAATATTGCTGCATTATGCTTTAAAATTTTCCGAACCGCATAAACAACCGATAATAACAAATTTGTTTTATTGGCCCCTACCGCCAGGATAGAAGCATTTCCAGCCAGCAAACGGTAATGTGCTGGATTGGCTTCCATATCTGCCCGTTTGAATCTCATCCCAATTTTCACATGTAACAAGTAAATTTTGTGCAGAAGATAAGTTTGTGTTTCGTTTCGGGTCGGAACTATGGTCCAAACATAAAGCGAATTGGAAAGAATATTCGTTCACGGTGGGTTATGCATTTGTTCGCAATCTGAATGAAGCAAACGATCATTAAGTGAAAGGCGAAAACAAATCAGTAAGGGCAGAACAGATTTTTGAAAGCTTGGATAATGGAATACATTTCATTTTGAAATAACCTCAACGATATCCTCAAGCTGTTATTTCTTCTATTTGAAAGGTTATAAGAAATAAAAAAAATTCACGAATAATTGTCCCAAAATGGTACTAACATAATAAAATTTATTTGTAATCCTTGAAGATATTTAAATTTGAAGAATGACGGAGCCGATGGTTGAGTGGTAAGCGTGATCGATTCTCACACTAGTGAGGTGCAAAATCTGTGGTCTCGTCTTCCTTCGGAAGGGAAGTAATGTCGTTGGTCATGATCAATGTTTTGATTGACCGATATTTAGAAACCAGATAGTAGAGTCCGCAGTCTGGCGTCGGTGAGAAGCATTCAGCGCAGACAGACCGTGCATAATAATGGATAAATAATTGTTTCCATTCTTAAAACAGTCGCTCACAGTGTTGAGCATCTCAATTAAACTCCAGCAATAGCAACGGAAAGTCTCGAATAAAAAATATTTCCAACAACACCTTTCATTAAACGCATCCCAATCCTCAGTTCCGAGAGTACAAAAACGGACTAATCTCATCAGAGCAATCTCGTCCTCCATTTCGGTCCCAATTTCAGCCCGAGTTTTGTATGTTTTGTTTTAGTTTCCTAAGACCAATTAATCTTTTTACGACAAGCTCTTCATTCCCCGTGTATCGCAAAGTTAGTCGTACGCAACAGCCACATCTTCAGCCCAGTTGCAACCTGCAGAAGGAACGTGCTTCCGAACTGATTAAGATCGATTTGCAAACATTTTTTTATCGCTCTCATTGCTTTCCGTTCAGATACAGGATAGGAGATTCTCCTTAGTAAAGACGCTCGCTATCTTACCGCGGAGATAAATAAAATTAGGTATTGATCTTATTAGCCTTTCCGACCAGTCGGGTCCGCCATCGCCAAAGCCGCAGCATCACAGACCCGGGTTACGACGGGTCAAGTTTTTATGACTTCTGGTAATGAGCGCCTCTTTTGGCATCATTTCGATATAAACACGCTCCAATTCTTCGGAGCTTTATCCTATCCAGTCCCGTCAGCGATAGCTTGAATTATGAAACCTCGCGTTTGAGAATATTGAAAGTAAAATAAAGACAAAAACTTAAAGATACGATTACTTTTACCACATGGATGTTTGCAGCTTACCAAACTCGTCCTTGGAAATTTTATAACCCCACAAAAGCCACATTCCTTGATCGCAAACCAGCACGGACACGCGTTGCGTCGTCGCTTATTCATCCAGTCACGTTTTATCTGGTGCATAAATACAAAAACCAAACTATAAATAATATGCGTCGGTCTCGACTTCACGATAGAGAATGTAAGAGGGAGTGTAAAAGTCAAACGCGTGCTTCATACAAGGACTCTGTCGACCAACGCACGGGGCATGGAGGGAAAGAAAGTGCAGCTATTTCTTGGGCATATCGGAAGAATACGATCCTGTCGGTGTCAGAATTCTTCGGTCAAACCAGGGCAAGTGAATAATTTGATCGTTTCAATAAAAAAGTAGTTTGGATTGATCCTTTTTCCAATTTATTCGTATTATATGCCAATCTGCACATTACTACGTGATTAATCCTTTTATTGATAAAAACCTATGTTGGTTCCTAACGAATTTTACCTATTCTCCAGGCACTGTATGGTAAGTTTTTTGTTCGTCAGACTATATTAAAAAATTAAACCCAGTAGGCTTACAAAACTTTCTTCTTATATTAGGGCATTTGAAAACTCACAATCCTGAACACTTCTCTTACCCCAGCGTACTGTGAAACAGAGCAGTGAAGGCAGGTGCACGCGACCCGCTTCGAAACCAAAGGGAGACAGTCCTAATCAATTGCGGAATCTCACACTCCCGCATTTGATGGACATGGTTTTTAAAGAAAAAAAATCGATCAAAAATAAATGCTCATCACCCATAAAAATCCCTCCAACATCGCAACCAAAATTAACGGCGATTGGAAACCCATTGCCGCACTACGCTCAACTTTACAACCGTAACCTAATGACTCCCGAGACATCACACTTCGTCGAAATCGCGAATCAAAAGTGCACCGGAAGGTGCTACCGGGTGCCGCTTGTCACCGGCTCGTGTCAGCCACCAATCAGAAGCTGATCTTATTTCCCTTTCCGTCGTGCTGTCCGCCGTCAGCAACCGACCAGGTGATCCAGCTGAGCCAAATTTCGACGAAAACTTTATTTACACCTGTCTCGCTACATCCACACGAACACGCGGGCCATAGGAACTGGACGCGTCGTCGCTCGGCAGTCGGCAGGATGCCTGTGCGCTAATCTTTTTTATAGCTAGTATACTTTTGTGTTAGTTCACGAGTTTTTCTTTTTTTCGTTTCCATTTACAGAACCACAAGAGTCCTTGCTGGATGTGACGTCCTGTGAGGAGGCGGTGAAGTTTCTTCGTTTCGCTTTTCCTCCATTTGAAATTCAGACAGAACTGCGCGAAGGACTATATATAACAGGACCTCAACTTGGTTGGAAGTGCAATGCACCTGCTAAATAATGATGGCTCGATGAAGGTAAATTGGTTTGAAATAAGTTGCTTTAGCTGGGATCAGAGTAAGTAAACTGCTGATTGACTAACAAAGTGCATGAAACATTAAAAGTTTGTGTACAAGATACGACCACGGTGACATTAGAAATTTAGAATATTTCAACTTATCAGTGAAATTTATTAAAACTATCTTAAATGTATGCACTGCAAGAAACAACATTCTGGTAATATTAACGCGATTTTTTTCTTATTGTTAATACTGTTATTTTTTGGCTTAAATAGGTTGACGAGTGGATTCCGATTCTGACGTAAAATTCAAAATGGCGGATCCAATGTGGCGACTGTGCTTAGCTACATTTTATGTTTTACATTTCTTATAAAAGAAATGTATAGAATTCGCTCAAACTTTCAAGATTTTTTCCGAGGCCCGGAGGGCCGAGTCTTATATATCAATCGACTCAGCTCGACGATTTAGGACAATGTCTGTGTGTGTGTGTGTTTATTTTGAATGTTTAAATGAGTAAAAATGGCGTTTTTTGCAGTTTTTTAAAATTATCTGCCGAAATTGACAACATAGATTAACAATTTATATATTTTTAGATAGCTTTAACGAATACCTTTCGAACAAGCTATAGATTGTTGAAATCGGACTATTATCAGAGGAGATATTTAACATTAAATGCGGACGAAAGATTTTTATCATTTCCCATTGCCAGAAATATGACCAAAAACATGTAATCTATTATTAACGCCAAAACGGCTTATTTCAGGTCAATAGTATCTTCGGAGAATTTAATGGAGGCAATATGCCCTTTCTTTTGGTATTGTGCTTTTGCTGATTAATCCCCCTATGAGTGAAATATTTTCACAAATTTTCTTGGAAGTGATTATATCGAAATGATGTCTTCAGCAAATTTGTATCTCTTACTTTTGCGAATAACTTTACTAAAGACTTTAAATATCTATTTTGAATACTTTAAAAGTTATGGCTTGTTGTTTGTTGATTACTCTTTGTCGCCTATTTATTGTTCAATATAGTAATAATCCATTGAAATAAGCTAAACATTATTTCGATAAAACGAATTTTGCATTTCATTTTACTATCTACAACAGCTAGAAATAATCACCGAATACTTCCAAGTTGTCTGGAAGGAACTTGATATCTTATCAGTACAAAAATGTTCATTTGTGCGAACCTTCTGACTGCAATTTTTCTAACTTATAACCATCGGATCCATCTGAAACATATCGGAAAATGAAAAGCGAAATAAATAACTCCAAGCAACGGCGTAGCCAAGAGAAGGTTTTGGGGTTTAACACCATATCGAATTTCTGGCTACGCCGCTGACTTCAAGTAAGTAGAAACAAAGTCGTTCTACACTCGTTCACAAGAAACTTCTTCGAATGCTGAATATCTATTATAACACATTGAAACCCCGATTTTATCAGCCAAATATGAACATATGTTTGATGGGCTTTAGCAGATGAACAAGACTGAATTCGAGTAAATCCTTTCTTGAGCCTGTTTTCCTTATCATGAAGATATGCGAAATATGCGAAAATAAAAAGTTCATCATAATCAGAAATAGTTATCAGACTACATCAAGGAACGAGAAGAATATTTTAACAGCTTCAGTTTATTATAAAGAAAAAAATTGCCCGATTTAGTCAATGTCCCCATTTTGTCAGCCTAAAATACACCATGAGACTGATAAAAATGGGTCTTTATTGTATTATTATTCGCTGTGTTTCACATTAATAGGTACATTTCATTTTTGGAGATTTTTTTATTGCATCGAACTACAACAATTTTAGGTAGTTTTCAAGGGGTTATTTTATAGACTTCTTCCAAAATTTGGCGAACCTATTCCAATTCGTATACCAATTAATTGGTATACTTAAGGGTTTATATGTTGCAGATAGAGAAAATACTGAAATTTTCAGCTTTTTTCCTACACAATATTACGAAAGCTTATTAAACATTTTTTCCTAATAGGTTTGTGAAAATTATAAACTATTTGAATTTTTTTAATAGTTTTATTTTTATTTAACCGTGATTTTTTAATAAATAGTGACCCTCGCTTCACAACGTAGTCTATTTTTCATGGCTTGCGGTGAGCACGATCTCTCGAATTGCTGAACTGAAAATTATGGAATAGAAATTAATTTTTAGTATTCTTTACAGACCCGCTGGTGCCCTAAAACGATTTCGCTAGATTTTCAGAGCACTGTGCACCCAGCGCATTACCGCAAGTGGCGGAAGGTTATCGAAAAGTTTCGTGAAAATGAAAATTCCAGTAATGATGATGATTTTCCCAAACGGTTCGTTTTCGTGAGGTTTTTATTTGTTCTTTGGCATTAGGATTACCGATAATAATTCAAATCAAGGATACTACTGGGAAGTCACCTTTGGAAAAAGTCGATGTCGAAGTAAAATTTGAAACTATGCACGCATGCACTTCAGAGATAGCGTGATATCAGGAGCTGCGATTTCATTTCAACACTTTTTTGTGAAGAGGGCGATACTTACAAATGTAAACATAGGGCGAATGAGGGCTTTGAAACGCAACAAATTAACCTAAAAATTTTGATTCTACGATATTGCTTTCTTAAACTACAGGAAAAAATACAACGGGCGAAACTGTATTTTTGTTTGTTTATTTAAAGTTTCGCCCGCGATACTTCAATGCTGATAGGTGAGACCGAAAAAGTAAACAATCGCCAAAGGGGCGATACTATCATTTTGTCAATTTCAATAGCAAACACAAATTTTAATTTAATAATTTCTAATACTTTAAGAAGTTTTGGGTTTCGATCACTGAATCATGCAATCTAGGATGTAAAAAAACACAATAGTTATTAAATAGGAAATAAAACCAAGTCTGGAAATATTCACTGTTGACTTTCTTTGAATGGTATCATTGCTAGTATCGCCCTTTTCAAGAAAAAGCGTTGATTTCTTAATTCTCAGTCGCGTTGGAAATTTGAGTAAAGTATAAACTTCAAATCGTTTCAACAAAAAAAAATCGATTTTTTTGGCTCAGTACAATATACAACCCCTTTAGGAAAATTCAGTTTTCCCACCACAATATAGATATTTTATTAACAGAGCATTAACAATAATTCGTTGGTATGTCTATTTTATGGCCCATTTTTTCGCTTTCCCATTGATTTGGTTTGAGATTTCTAGCACTGATGTTGTCCTATGCTGATTTGAGCGATTCTCTGAGTCCTGCCACTATCCCATGTGGTATGTGTATTCAAAAACATCGCAAAGCATCAAGTTCTAAATGTTCTCAAACGATATAATTTCCGAAGAGAGTGATAAGAGTTATAAGAAATGTCTCATCACACTGTTAGGTAGATTAAACACGTTTTTTTCATATTGGCCTATAGCGTCTTACAAGGGGGTTTTCGGGGTCACTGATTCTGATTCTGACGTCGAAATGTGTAACCCCCGTGAATCGAGTTTTATACTGACTGTAAAAAAATCTATCAATTTCTTAGAAAATGGTTGCATTTTGTAAGCGCCATTTTGAATTTTCGAATTATGACATCAGAGACGCAATCAGCGACCCCAAAAACTCTCGTAAATCAAGTATTATGCTCATTGTGACAAAATTGGCAAATTTCGTAAAAAATGGCTGCCGTTGTGTAGCCGCCATTTTGAATTTT
The DNA here is from genome assembly GCF_030247195.1 of Topomyia yanbarensis. NCBI lineage: Eukaryota > Metazoa > Arthropoda > Insecta > Diptera > Culicidae > Topomyia > Topomyia yanbarensis. The sequence goes on from NC_080670.1 coordinate 155,174,042, forward strand.
CAAATTCTGTTATCAGAATCGTAATCAGCAACCTCAAAGACCACATAATCTATTTTTATGCTAGTTGAGAAGTTATCCAAATCTCTCAGAATCTTTTATAGTCCAACATAATAATAAACTCCATTTTTGCATATTTTGATAATTTTTTCGAAAAAACTGGCCTATGAAAAATTTAAAGAAAAATCTATTGTTTAGTTCATTGTTTGGGATACTGACCAAAAAAAATTTAGATCTCTAGCACTTTTAGTTCAGACACAGCCGAATTAATTGTAGAAAAACGAGATTTTCGAGTCTTAATTGTATACACTAGTAAGCAGGCTTAAAACTTGTTGCATAAATGTGTTAATTTTGGTGAATTAAGGTAGTCATTGGAAGTTCTAGTTCCAAAACTAAGGCAATAGAGAATATGTTATCTGATACAAGAATGGCTATACAGTGCAGACCCAATTTTATCAGCACCCGATTTTATTAGCCCCCGATTTTATGTACCCTCGATTTTATCAGCTTTTTAATCCGATTTTATAAGCGCCAAATATGAGCAGAATTGGTTCACACATAGAAAAGCTGTTCATATAACGTTTAAAAATATTTTATGTGGACTAGCTGGAGGCTACTTTGCACACTTCTTGAATTCGATGTAAAATAAAAATAACCCAGTTTTATTTACTTTTATTGAAATATCATTAATTCATACTGATATCAGAGGCTTTTTCCACAATAAAACATCACCCATTTATCGCATTATCAAAATGAGGGATTCATTTCAATTTAATATTTACAACGCTACTTGTCAAAAACATTTGAGTGGGTTGAGACTGTCTATTGTTTTTCGCAGAGATTAAAAATGATGAAAAATTGCGATATCCATTCATCTCTAGTATGTCATAATAGGTTTTTTAAAGAGCATATAAATATTTTTGTATTATCAATTATAAGAATAACCACACGGAGGGATTGAAAATTTCACAATATAAAGAAAGTGAAATAAGAGGCTATTTTTGACGTACATTCGAGTGCTAAATTCAGGGTGGTCACCGAGATTGTGGGGAACAATTCTAGATCTTCAATACTATCAATTATACGCAGTGTTTCAAATAAACCACACATTTCACACCAAGGAGCCTGTTTCCAAAGGAGCGGTGGAAACCAATCATTGTTATGCACGTTTCTGGGAGTAGGGGGTAACAATGAAACACATTTTTTCTACAATTTAATTTTGATGATAATACTTGTTATTTGTGTAACCAAAAGTGATACATAGTGCCACTCTGTTGTTAACTAATACATATATTTTTTGGATAATAAACAGTCGGTGGTAAAATGTATCAGTGTGCCCCATGGGTAGGAACTATGAAACACGATGTCGTCTATAGTGAAATATTCTACTTATAAATTTTATCCTTTTGTTTTGACGAAGAATGATCCTAACGCTTTGAATTAAAGTTATATTGAAGCGAAAATCGTTTGTTTACGAAAGAATCCACTATATCATCGCGTAACATCGAACCACCATATATGCATATTAGCTGCAATCTTGAAATAAGAGACAATTTCTACAAAACTTGCCCAAATTTACTAATTTTGCATTATATGAGTAGTATTTACTGTGGAAAATCGGAACCCATTCTACATTTTGAAAAAGACCACAAAACGACAAAAAAATCACTGTTCCCCATACGCAATCGTTCCACAGTTACCCAATGGGTCTATTCATGAAAATTATGAAATTTCACAGAACCATGAGAAGTTATCAAAAAACTTTGTTCGCGGCAAATATTGAGCATAAAATTTGCTATAAATAGCAATAGACTAAACATTTATTCAATGAATGGTAACTCATAAAGATGGAATAATGTTTTTCATTGCAAATTTACTCTGGCTATCAGGCACGTAGCCAGAGGGGGGGCTAAGGGGCTAAAGCCCCTCCCGAAACTTTCCTGAAAAAATATTTTCTTTGCGAAATTTCGGCTAATCCTACCCAACTTATAATACACTTTCATCTAGTGCATACTCAAGAACTGGTTCGAACATCGTATTGTGAAAATGTTGTGAAAGATATAATATAGAAAACTTAACGATAAAATTTCCGAAACCAATTCTAGCCCGCTATTGATTGCTACGATAATAAACAACAGATAATTGCTTATACAGGTATTCAATAAGAGTTAAACGTCAGTTAAGTCAGACCGGATTAGGTCGCAAAACATAAAAAATTAGATAACGATAGCACTGGATAAAGAATTTTTTCAGCTACATTCGGTTTTTGCCAGAATTGAAATATGTAACACTTAGCAAAAAGTTATAGTGCAAAGGATGCTGCCTACTGGTTTCAAACTTTAAACTCGTTTTTCTCCAAATCAATAAATTGTCACTTAGTCCGGTCTGACTTAACACCGACCACTTGAGCACGTAAACACTAGTAGTATTGGACAAAATTTTTAAGGGGTTCTCATTCAAAATTTCCAAAAAATTGATTTTTTACTTTGCATTTGTGAAAAGTATGAGTGTCTACTGTATTGTGTTAGACGTGTTTTTCGATTCACGTATCAAAAAAGTTCCTATGGACCATTGTTTGAAGCGGAGTCCTGGCCGCCATGGGAAACTCTCGGCACGAGACGCGCGCCTCAGGTAGAAACCTTTTTATGGCATCATGCACGTTCCCAGAAAGCTTCGTGTTGCACTGTACGTATGTAAACAGGTCTCGTGAACGATTTTCACGGCTTGATCCGTAGAGGCATCGCAAACTAATCAAAAAACCACAGAAAATTGTGAAAAACGAAAAATGATGGTGAATTTTGTTGAAGTCACATTTTAGTCCGCCATATTGGAATCGCAACTTTCATTTATTATGTTGATTTATATAAACTTTAACTATTGTTTTCAAATCACAAAACCTTTTTTCTTGCTTTTGGATGAAATACCATTTATTTTTTTAGTGGTAGTGTGCCATATTGGATATTTTGAATTTTGAGAAATTTAAAAACCCATAATTCTATGTAATATTGACATTCTACCACTAATAGTTCGAAAGTGTTCTCAAAACTTTAAACGCGTTTATCTCAAAACACGATTTTTCAAAACTGCCTGCAATCTCATTGGAAAATGGTTCAATTTAAAAACCTTGACCTGTCGAAAGAAAACCTGTTTCACTCGAAGAAATCTATAAAATCTACCAATTTTTTGTATTCACTATTTTTAATGAAGCCCTTAAGTGGAAAAAAAGGACTAAAAAATCGATCTCAGAGTTTGAGATCGCACTATTACGTCAGATTTGATGTTTTTTACCCGTACTTAGATCGTTCCTCAAATAAATTGAGTTTACTTGAAAACCTCCCCTTAAAATAAGCTACGTGATTCAGTCGTCTCTTTTAGTCAGATGCCGATCACATATAAGTTCAATAGTCACATTAATTTGTATCAATTTTTGCTTCCATCATTGTTCTTATGTGGTTTTATCATAAAGAACTCAATGTTACTATCAGTAGCAACATTTTAGTATTTTTACATGATTGTATATACAGGTGCAATGTATGATGAAACAGCAGAGACATCAAAACGTAATCTGCGTACGGCACCCCCAAATAAACAGCCAGCAGGAAGCTAATACCAATGACAGTTTGTGATCCGTAAGTTGAGACAAGAAAGAACATCTGAACACGAACACCATCACAACGTTAACGATAACGATAACGACATGGAGAGTGATTTGGATGACCGCTAAGATAAAGTAGGCGAATAAGCCTTTGTTCCTCTCAGATGAAAGAAAACATTCAGAGGAAATAGCAAATTGCGTGTGCGTGATCTGTCGGATTTTCACTTTTTGTTTTAAGTTTCACGCATTGTAAATATATGATAGATCCACGGCTTCGTTAACCTAGCACATTGAGCCGTGTTGCGAGTGATTAAGTCTTTAAGTTGCTCGCAAATACATAGGCTTAGACAGCAACGATGTTTCGAAATATCATTAGCTTTTCTGGTGCTGTGTGCTCGGTCATCTCAAATCATAAACACTATTAAATTTTCATATTGTATTCTTAGCCCCTCCCGAAACAAAATCCTGGCTACGGGCCTGATCTCCGACTAGAAAGCTGCCGTGAAACAACATATCGGATTCGGAAACAAATCCGCCGCAGGAGAACTCTCCGCCGGAGTAGAATAGATCCAACGCCGGCGGTTAGTTGAGTAGTACGCGACGCAGCACCGGGGTTGCGTCATTAGGATGTCAGCGAATCGGACGCCAGGCTGCACCGGAATCTCCAGATCGACTTCGACACTTTACGGGGAGGTCCCGGGGGTAGGCTAGATCCACTACAGGGAACTGGTTCGAGTAGACGGGTCGTTGGACCGGAAGCTCCATCCGGAATTGCCGGACCGACCTCGGTACTTACTGGCTGGCCCGTGGAGTAGACTAGATCCACCATCGAGGACTAGATCGAGAAAATTGGGACGGAGTAGGGAGCTAGATGGCTCACGGCAACAAGCTTCGTATCGGAATAAATTCACCACCGTAGAGTACAATCTAATTGATTGAGGTTGAGAACTGATTGGCTCACGAAACAGACATCAGTTCCGAGAGAAATTCTACCACCGGAGAACTCGCAGTTGGAGTCGGGTAGTTTCATCGCCGGATAATATCCGAGTAGATTCCGATAAAGCTAGGAGCTAAATGGCCAAAGAAAGCGGGTATCGGTATCGGGAGAAATTCCTCCGTCGGGGAACACTCAGTCGGAGGACTATCTGAGTAGATCGTGATAAGGCTAGGAGCTGACTGACTCACGGTAACAAAAGCTAAATGGCTCAGACAATTAGCAGCTAAACGGCTCACTGAGACGAGAACTAAATGGCGACGTAATTGATGGAGATGAAAAGCAAGGGAGGAGCCAAATAGATCAAAGATCGAGCCATTTCATAGATCATATGATGCTCCGAGATAGCTGCGGAAAACTCACGAGCAATAGAAAGAAGGATGAAGAAAGCACAACTTGCCCCCACGAAGTAATATCTTGACGTAGTTCAGTAGGGTAAAAGGACGAAAAAATATTAATGAGTGTTTTTAGTGGTAAGGCACGAAAGTGATTCGTGAGCTTCTTTTAGCGCCAATACACTACAAGCCAGGTCTTTGAAGCCTGTTGTGATTTGGACGACTGGATTCGTTCCGAGAAAGCTACTGGAGGCGTTGATGGAATTGAAGTTGGAGAAAGAGCTGGCTGTTATGTAAAGTAATACTTAGCACCTGCTCGATCGTCCGAGAGTTTCTAGAGCAGCACGATATGCCGGTTCCAGAGGATTATTTGAGAAAATTTTTAATGTGTTTCCTGTTAAATTTTGAAATGTTTGTGTTATTTATCTTGTATTTATACCAATATGTTAACGTTGACCGAATAAAAAATGAAATTACCTTGGTTGGGTTCCTTCGCATTGTACCATACCGGGTAATGAGAACGGCGAACACCTCAGCTAAGTTAGGCGTTCTAATATACCCACCTTAATTTAAGCGTCCGCCTTTCTTATTACCCGATATTGATATTTTTGAAAAGTCGATAAACTTCCAGGAACTTTTCAGTATTGCTCGAAAGAGGACGCTCGTAAGTTGATAAGTCGCATGAACCAATGGAGACCTAACAAGGTGGTTATACTGAATTATCCCAAAAGTATCGACGAAAGTTTGGTTCAAGGGTGGAAGTGAATTGCGACTACGGTTATTATGACATCGATCATGTTGTCTGGTCCTGCGCTGATGTATGTGTTATCAGAATCAGATAAACAATCCCCTTCGGGCCCGAGGAAGGCCGCCCAACCTTCTGGTTTGTGATATGTTGGCAATCCGCGATCTCACTTACATGACCCTCATCTTCCTATGTTTAAATACAAAAAATATCCAAATTTAGTTATCTTTCACTTTTTTCTTTTTGTTTTTCTACTGATATCCGCTGAGCTCTACTACGTGACAGTGCTGCAAAATTGGACTGTAGGTAGGAGTATCTGCCAGCGTTCCAGTTCATGATGCCCTGGCTGCGACTAGCCGATTGCCATAAAGCAGCAAGAGCTGTTCTTCTTTTCACTGTCATCGTCGTTCTCCCTTTCTCTTTATTCCCTGATACGGTTACTATAATTTGTATTGCATGCCAAAAGCCGAATAGTGATTCCACTAGCTTTAATTGCTAAATGCCTGTTTAAACATACCGAAATGTTCTCTTAATTTTTAAAAATAAAATGTCTCAAAATGTCCCCTTTATTTGCTTATTAAAATCGACCTTGTGTATCTTTTGTATTGCAATCTGCTAGAGTAACCATTTAGCACACCATTTTTTGTGTATATACTACGTAGAGTGTATTTGTTTACGCAACATCATGCTCGCCGTTGTTCTGTACCGTTCACATTTAGTTGTACATTTTTGTTCATTTTCGCGTTTGTGAACGGTTATTCTATAGATGTACATAATTTTGTTGTATAATTGTAAATAAGTAACATAGGGTTTAGGTAGGTCACCGCTCTCCTCTTGCAAAAATATGTGTGCGCTGGTAATGTTGCTCATCGATGACAGCTATGCGACGAGGTTGGGGTTTGTTTTTGGTTAAGGTGGAAGGCGACCATCGTAGATCATTTAGAAAGTTTCAAGCTACGGTGATTGAACGACGCCATAAGTTTTTTGTCCTGTTTGGATGTTTTTTTTGCTGGACCAATCCAGCCCATTCTAGTATGCGGAAGAATATTCTCGCAAAAGTCTCGGTCCGTGGTATAAAGAACCCAGAAGACGCCTTTCCGCTCTCGCTGTTATCGGCTCTCTCGCAAGGAGCGGAGAGCAAAGCTCACCTCCTTAGCTAACAGTTTGTTTTATGACAAAGTATATGATATACTCCACCAAAAGGTTCCACTGAAACGAGTCAACAGGAGCATGAATTCCAAATATCCATGGTGGAACGCTGAGATTCGCCGTTTTCGTAATACCCTGCGTAAAAGCGTTATTTTCGCCATAAATCAGACGAAATCAAAGTTACTCTTCGTCGTACAGAACTGCAATACGAAACTGCCCGAAATTCCGCATTTGGTGAGTATTTGAATCATGTGCAAAATGATCACCCTGCAACATTAAGGAAATTAGTAGCAGAAAACGATCCGGCAGTACTTCCACTGAAGTTTTTCTTGGAAACTCAAGTCCGCGATCTCCAGCGGATGCCGTAAATTTGTTTGCTGATTTCTTTCGCGGAGTGTTTGGAAGCGACTATACCGTACCTTTGGAAGAGTATTTGGAAACATTGTCATCGTACAACATAAATCTCCCTTGTCCAGTTGTAATTCTAGTTGAGGTCTAGTAGGCTCTCACTGCGGTTGATTCGTCGAAAGGGCCTAGCCCCGATCATCTCTCGCCCCAATTTATAAAAAGCTGCGCCCACGTGCTGTGTCTTCCAGTGTGCATTATTTTCAATCGCTCTCTCGCTGAAGGCATTTTTCTTATCGCCTGTAATGAAGCTGCAACCGTTCCCGTCCATAAGGCTGGAAATATTCACAACGTTGAAAATTACAGAGGTATCTCATTATTAAACTGTCTCTCCAAAGTTCTCGAAAAGCTGATCTACAACGTCATGTATGCAGCTGCATCCCACATTATCTCGGAGTATCATCACGGGTTTGTCACCAAACGATCACTTCTAAGCTAATAGCTTACACTTCTAAGTTGTTTCCCACCGTCGAGAAGCGTAATCAGGTAGACGCAATTTACATCGATTTTTCAAAAGCTTTCGACAACGCACCGCACAATATTGCAATCCTGAAATTAAAGCGTTTATGATTTTCCACTTGGCTGACTAACTGGCTAGTCTTATCTTTTCCGCGTGTTTTTTATACTCAGCATTCGTGAGTATGAAAAACACGAGCTCAAGCGCATTTAGAACACCCACAGGTGCCCTGCAAGGCATTCATCGGGGCCCGCTTATTTTTATTTTGTTTATTAACGATATCTGTATTCGGATTAAGTCTGGGAAATTGCTATACGCTGACGATCTCAAAATATTCCAAACTATCGCTTCGGCACTTACAGCGTCAAGAAGAGACAAGTATTATTCAATAATGGTGCACGTTTGACGGAATGGAAGTCAACGTTAATAAATGCAAAGTAACTAGTTTTGGACGCTTGCTACTCCAGGACGTTATGAATACAGCCTACACGGAAGAAAAATTGAAAGCGTCGACTCGATCCGTGACTTGGGAGTGTTCTTCGATAGGAAGTTGAGCTTTTTCGACCATATCACCGCGACAACTGCTAAGGCTTTTGGACTGCTAGGCTTCTTAAAGCGGAACACGGTAGACTTCGAAGATTTCTACGCACTAAAAGAACTTTACTGTGCCCTGATCAGAAGTGTTCTGGAGTATGCTGTGCAAGTAGGGTTCGTCGCGGTTGCGGTAATTACCGCAACCGCGCGGTATTTACCTCACCCGCACCGCAAAATCTGCGGTGCGGTAAGACACTTTTTCCCGCAGATGCGGTGCGGGAAAGAGCTTTTACCGCGCGGTTTTACCGCAACCGCACCGCAAAAAAAATAATTGATACTCTTAAATCCAATTTAAAAGTGCATCACTTCTCTCGATTTCTCTTGGTAATCGTGGAATTGTGAATCGTTTTCGATATCAATTTTTCAATTGCGAATTTTGACTAATTTAAAGGAATTAGAGATGAACTAATTATGCTGGGACTTAAACACAAGCCAAAGAATATAATTATCTTCGTCAAACCAAACGAATTTGCAATAATTGGCAGTAAAGGATACAAATGTATGAAAGCGTCCAAAATAAGGAGGGGTCCAAATTTGGATGATTATTTTATCATTCGTTCATCAGCATCGTATTTCTATCTTCTTTGATTGCTGTGTAAATTCAATGTGAATTTTTCTACAGTCAATTTTAATGGATTCTTTCTCAAAAAGTATGCTACATAACTTCTTATCGCGTACTTCCATTCAAATTTACTATAATTTTCTACCAAATTAAGTCCTAATATTTTTCAGTTGAGACTATTTTGTAGCTTTTTTGAAGCTTTTTTGCCAAATACCACATAGTTTGACTCCTGTTCACTGCAATTGAAGTTTTTGCCTTTGGCCCTTTGGCAAAATATTAGAGGAAAATACATTAAATGCTATAACTTTCGAACTAACCTTAGGAAAATTACACTTCATACATTTTCAAAGGGAGCAATCTTAGTTGTTGAGTGAGAATACATCTGTTTCTTGAAGAATGCGGAAGTTAGAGTTTTGAGATATATTGTTCGTAAAAACCCCTATTTTTAAAAATCATTTCTGCTGTATGCTACAAATCATACATTTTTTGCAGTTTTTCTAATGTTCAATAATTCTGTACCGGTCGAGACCGGACACCTGATTAGATGTAATGTATAGAGCAATTTTTTCGTCAAATATGGCGCCGTTCTTATTGATGAAATACAATATGTTTTTATTTCACTGTATTGGAATATATGCGCTATTATATAAAAGTACTGGTATTTTTATTGGTGAAATTCCTTTGAGAATGAAAGGTGGTTTTACTACGTAAATGCGAAAATCATACATTTTATTTTCATATGTCAAAAGCATTGAAAATATGAAAATTTAAAGAAAAAAATATGCAACTTCATTTCTTATTACATTTTTATTCCCCTTTTTCAATTAACTGAAGGGTTGCTAAAATAAAAGTTTTCCTATTACTGCAGTAGAACGTTTTTGAATGTATAATGTTTGCCTTAAAATGAACGGAATTTTATTAATAGAAAATGAAAAAGTTGATTTTTTCATAAACAATACATTCTGAGGAGTCTCTTAAAGTTAAATTTCGTGTGAATAAACTATAACATTTTATTATATACTGTTACACGAATGAACAATTTTCAAACACTATTTTTTAAAAATATAAAATTTTTACCGCATTACCGCGCGGTGCGGTGCGGTAATTAAAGTGCGGTTGCGGTAAGCGGTGCGGTTTTATTATTTTTTTGCGGTTGCGGTGCGGATAATCCATTTACCGCCCACATCCGCACCGCGACGAACCCTATGTGCAAGTGTGGGCACCATACCATATCGTTCAAAGTGACCGACTAGAATGCATACAAAGATGTTTTGTGCGATTCGCTCTCATGAAACTTCCATGAAATGATCCTGTTGTATTGCCTCCTTATGCCGATAGATGTATGCTACTCGGTCTACAGACTCTAGCGACACGCCGTATCTTCCTGCACGGAGCTTTTGTTTTCGACTTGCTGTAATATCGACAGTCCAGATCTCAGGCATTATTTTGTATGCGCCTCCCCATGTTCTTCGTAACTTTACTCTGTTGTTGATCCCTAGACACCGTACTTCATATGGACAAAATAATCCACTAGAAAGATGTTGTCGCAGATTTAACGAAGCTTCTTCAGTGTATGATTTTAACGTTTCCAAGCATAGATATAAGTTATTAAAAAGAAATATATAGTTTTAAAAGGTGTCTGTACGATGTATTCCGAAGATAAGAAATTAATAAAAATTAAATAAAAGATAAAAATCTATCTATAATCATAATCATTTAGTTGTCAGGAATAAAATTCAGAAATAAATTGCAAAATGAAGAAGTTGACCGTCAAGCTAACGCAAATGTAACTTATCAAATTAACGAGCTGAATAAAAGAGAACGGTTAAAATATGGTTTTTTAGCCCTACATTCTTCGGTAATTCAAACAATCGTGTTTAGATCTTGCCAAGGAAACATATCTCTCCAGGGTCTGTAATCATTCTAAATGGCCACATCAGCTAATGTACTACGGAATAATGCAGAAAGGGAACGGAGCTTTGGATACTTGTCAAAACATACTGATTTGATTTGCCGTCCTTTTATTTTGGACCACCCAAGTCAAAAGAAAAAATTTCAAACTTAACTTTTAAACGATTTGCCCATAGGCTTCGTGAATTAAAAGTATAACCAGTGGGACTGATGATGGATGCTGATCAAAGTAGACCGCGCTAAAATTTTGTACCTTTGAACAGAAGAAGTAGTTAAACAAAACAGCAAAATAAGATGCACCAATGTACCACTCAGGAGACATTTAATAAAAAATGGTCGATAAGCGTAAGGAGGAGTTATAACAAAAATTGTATAACTTGCTTTAGCTAATTGTAAAGGTTCTAGCGGCCAAAGTTTCGTTGATCCCCAGCACCCCCATTTTTACCCGCGATCATAAAAGCATCGTTATAAGAAAACAATGGTAGAGAACAAAGAAAGACTAAAAAATTTGTAGGAACTTAAGCGAACATCTCAAGCTAATCTTCTTGCAAACAGTTAGTGTACTACATTATCACTTGCTTGTACATATCTCACGTGAAATCATTTAATTTACCACACTGTCCCCATCGCGCACGCATTCCGCGTTCCATTCGAAGGCCCACAAGAAGGGCACCGAGAATAATTGAATCGTACAGGAAATTACCTTTTCCCAGTCCATACTTCTCCGTGCAGCCACGAGCAATTGGTTTGCAGAAAACACTATCCTTCCGATACAATGAGCAACACTGTATTTCCGCGGGGGCTGACGAAGTGGAGCACTGTTCATTTAAGCTCTGTAATTACCGTACAACTTGATGCAGCGTATGAACCGCGATAAGTCGATGGACCTGTTTCTCACGGTGGTGTTTTTTTTTATGTTGCCTTCCCGGGATTTGCCAGTTTTCGGCTATAATAACAATCCGCGCAAACGGAAGAAAGATAGAGAAGAGCCACGCGAAACGAAACGATATCGGTAAGTCACGATATGTCCGAAGGCAGCCGCCGCTGCAGCAGCCCAGACCCGAGGTCCCCAGCTCGAACTCCAAGCATAAGTATAAGTAGGATCAGAGGGCACATAAATTACAGGCGAATAACCAAACAAATTAAGATGGAGAGACCGAATGGGTGTTTGGGAGCTGACGCGAGAAGGTGAGGCTGTACGATGAACCATCGGCGAATTTGCTGGAGAAATTGGATCAGACGGAAAAGCGAGCGTAAATCTGAGGCTCCGGAGGCGACAAGTTGGAATACGCGCATATATCACATCGAACGATGATTGGGAAGAGTGAAATTCGCGAAGTGGGAGAGATGGAACGAACGCGCGAGGATGAACGGCCGCAAGCTGTCTGGACGCGTTCCATCACACGCGTATCAACTTGTTTTGGGCGTTTCGAAACAGTGGTGCTGGATCGTTCTCTCTGCACAGATTTTTCTCGCCACACATGTGATGTGAGGAATATAATAACCATATAAACAGGATTTCGCATGCACAGATTTCAGTGGGATCTGGTTGCCCTGATCGAGACGCGAGCTACGGTGAAATACTGATCTGGGCTGAAAAAGGCCAAAAATGCCGCCATTGGGTAGCTGCTGGGAAGTTAGATCTTGTTCGCCTCGTACCAGCCAGTGAAGCTTGGCAGAAGGTGGGATATAAGGATTCATCATCGCCTTGTTTGGTGTTTAGATATGCCAGGCTGGTGCCAGTGCAGACACGCCTCACTTCTGATAGCACTGTCCAGGCTGTGAGAGGTAGCTTGTGGTGAACTGGATTAAATTTGACGTTTGCTGGAGTTTCTGGTTGCATTCTGGGTACCTAGACCCATGGGCGCAAAAATAAGAAAAAGAATCGAAGGAGCATGAACGGGAATCTTGAGAACTTCGAGATCAAGGCTTACCGGATGCGTATATCATTTTCGATCTGTACTCTGACTCAAACCTGAATGGTACTTACTTCTTGGCAGGGTTTTATTTCATGATGTGGAAGTGAATTGAAATTAATTCAGATTTATTTTTTCACTCCGGCTGTGGTTCCGTGGTGATCGTGAAAAGTATTAAAGTCCCGTTCCTTAACATCCTAGCGCTATCGACGATCAAGATGAATAGTCACTGTAGGGGGAATTCATCGGATCAGTTTGAATTCAGCGAGGAGCCAGCGAAACCACTGCAGGGTTTTGTTTTTTTTCGTACCGATCTTGACCATAACTCTTCCCTTTTGGCTTCTCAAGGCGAGATCATCTTTGCTGTTATTTTCCTGTTCCTCTTTTGTCATTTCCTTTTTGCGATCTCGTGTTCCGAATTTCCCACTATTATGCACGCAGACTCCCCCAACAATTGGCATTGACCGTGGATGATGAATTTTCAAGTTTACGACGTGGTCGGTGCTGCGGATGAGCATTATATGATTTTCGAGCATAATATAATGTTGGTAGTTTTGAAAGGTGAAGTGTTTCGTTGGCTAATGAAGTGTTCCTCGTCATTGTTTATGCTTCCTTTTGGGCTTGTTTCGAACCAGTGAGCATGTTATGTTACTCAGGTTTTGATTGAATGTTATGTATATTGAATAAGGGGTAAATTTGAAATTGCAGGTTGGGATCCTCTATCAATTGCTATAATTTATGTGTAGTGCAACTTCATTTTTAATTGAAATATGACGCAGGCATAGTTTTTATGAAGGCACTCTCAATTTCAATTTCCTTAACAAAATAACGACTTAGAAGAAGGGGCCGTCAAACGGTGAGCTAATATAGTTCTAACAAGTCTCCTATCTCATGTCTCCACGAGAGTCTAAGTCTATTGATGACATTTGGTCCTTAGACCAGCGACGAAAGGTAGCCTTCTGTCGATGGCAGATCAACAACAGAACCTTAAAAATGAATAATTGGTCGTAGATCAGTCCCAGTACAACTTTAATCTGACTAGAATCAATGATCACGGGTCGGTAAATACTGAAAATTCGCCTCGTATGCATTTATGAATATAATTTCAAGTTCCGTTATTGATAATAAGCCAGTGTGCAAAAAAGAACACGTGGCATAAAAGGGCAGACTGTTAGCAGCATTTCTGAATTTTATTAAAATATTTGGAGCATTGTTTCAAAACAGAATAAAACATTTAATTTCATTTATGCTGAAAATTGGGACGCTTCCGCTAAAGAAATTTTATACAGATGTCTAAGAAACAGTACACTGATACTTTATTCTGAGAAACGTTATAGATTCCTTCATTTAAAAGATTGAAATTGCAAAGTATATATCCATATCTAAAACAAATGACGTAATCCAACACGTAAAAAAATGAATTTTGATCCTTTTACAACACGTATTCTGTCGTATCAAAATAGATTATAGTTTCTTCTTTCAATATTTTTGTGTTTTCTTTTTTATGAAATCTATCGCCGATTCTAGTGGCGACTGATCGATGATCATCCCGAGGAGGAGGCGCCAAACACGCGGACACATCTAACGAAATCGAATCGTTCATCGAGATGTGTACCACGTTGAAAGGTGCGAATGAAAAACAAACATCGATTAGGGTAGGGCGTTGGTCAAGAATTCAGTGCATTAATAAATGATCCTTTCTGTGCCCCGTGGTTTGTACTGCAAGGAATTCTTAAAACTGACTTCCTTGAAGTGCTGAAAAAGGGCGATCCTTTTTTATTGCTCGCCCACAACCATATACATACATATCGTGAAACGAGTCCCAATGGGATTTAGAAGCAATCGGACTGCGCAACCCGCTGGGATCCCATGCTTCGGCTTAGTGAAAGACAAATTGGTTTCTAATGGTCCGCAGTTAATTACTCTCAATGTTTGATCAAGCGAACATGATAACAGGTGAATAAAACAAGGAATTTTTTTCCAATCAACCATTCGAGCGGTAAAACCAATGGCAATAATTGAAAAATGACGATCTGGAAAATTAAATTAATCTTCCTCCGTTCTGCGGCGAAACAAATCCCGCAGAGGTTTCTGGCGGTGAGGTCTAAAAGAAGAAGTGCTGACGAAAAATTTTGCCATTTCATTTTGTCCATACAAATAACCGTACGCACGAGAGCCAAGAAACCGATAGAATACGATGACGGATTTAAATGTTTGATCTGTACCGCGTTACCGCTACCGTCTCGATCAGGTACACGTCTTCAGTAGTGGTTGGAGGAATATACAAAAGGACACTTGGCCAATTGAACAAAAAAGTTCGCCAGGAAACGATCCACCTACTTATCGTCATCCTTTCATGCGTAAAATGCCGTAAAATCAGCATTGTTAGAAGACGAAATAAAATAGGATTCACGTTTGCCGCGATGTTCACACTGCATTCATAATATTGACTCATCGGATCATGTTTCTGGCACGACAGTTTAAGCTCCGCCGGAATGGGAGCTAGTCTAATCTTAGAATATCGTTCCAATTTTACTTAATAAATTGAATATGATAGCTGACCAAAATAGGTTGCATTTAAAATTTTACTTTAACGGAAGTTTCTAGATTGGTTAAAGCATTTACCGTAAAGTTTTATTAATATGATATATTTTCAATAAAAATAAAGTGCTTAAAAAAATGTGATGATTGAATGGGAAACAAAACCATGGTGATTTTTTAGAGCATCTAGAAAGCCAGCCGGATTTGCTCCAATCAGGAATCAGGAATAGAAGAAATTGGTTCGATCGGAACGTGTCCCAAGTATTTCAAAGATTCATTTTTCTGAAATGGAGACGAAAGAAAAAGTTGGGCAGATGGTAAATGACAACGGAATGCAATAACTACATAATACATCTGATCTGGACAATGGATTTTGAATGAGTAAGAAAACAATCTGCCCTACTTAAATACTCCTTCTTGGTCAAGGCATTCTTCTATTTCAAATGACGTTATGTAACTATGAAGGCCAGATTATCACTTGTCCATTTTGTCAATAGCTGCTGATGCAGCAAACAGTAAAGATGTGCAGCGAAAACATACATTTTTTGCCTTTCTCATATAGGAAGGTTATGAAATCGCTCCAAACATCGACTTTTTAACCGGGACCCGGAGATTTTCTTTCCAATTGTCACTATAATAAGTCTTAATTAGATAACTTGGATTAAAATCGGGCGGCTACTGAGGGTGGCGATAAGAGACCTTTTGGTCATATTGAAGTGATATATTCGATCATTTACCCGCAAAAACTCAAAGCAAATAATCTCAAAGCTTAATACCAAATAGAAGTCCTTCGATTTATAATGTCACAACGATGCTGTGTGTAGTGATATTATGGACTACAGCGCAGATCATCTCTAGCCGTTTTTGTCCATATTTGCGCTCACTGGAAAGTTCATGCATCATTGCAATCTTTAATAACCCCAGTACCCCGTAATTTTGGTAAAATAAAACCCGAACAAGACCATCCATCGCGCGGGACCGCCATTCTTGTACGCACATGTTATTGCCAGGAATTTCAAAGTACGCTTAGAGAGCCACCTTCTAGTCGTATCGCGAGCGGAGCAGCTCGCCAATTCTCCGCGGACACTAGAAAGACCGATACGACGAACGACGAGCGGAAGCAGATTGAGCAGCGGAATGTGGAAAGCGGGAGGTACGTTATAGAATTCGACGAACCCATCGTGGAAAAGGAATGGTTAGACAGAACTAAGAAACTGGGATGAAGAGCCAAATTTCTAGCCGAGTGGTTTGGCATCGGCATATTCAAGTATTTCTCTGATAACCGCCAAAATATGGAAAAGCGTTCCGACTCTGTCTGAGGTTATTGTTTCAGGGAATCTCAGTAGCACTCGTGGTCGGTGACTTACAAGAGCGAACGCCCTTGATATTCATATATTTTCGATGTACACGTCCGTCACTGTAGGAATAGAAGTAACGACGTTTTAGTATCTTGTATCTTGTTTTTGATAATTACTGCTCAGGTGTTAGGTTATTCGTATTACACATTTTGACAGAAGTTTAGTACACTCATTTACCTCGTTGTGACTTCTTTGCTACGTAAAGTTTGATTACATGATTCCTTTAGATCAGGAATCGGCATTTCAGTATGTTTTTAATAAAGAACTCCTGTATGTTCTCTTCTTCCGACGTTTCGGTCCTTATTGGACCTTTCTCAAGGAAATTTTGGTGTTCTCTTGTCTGATAGTTCTTGCTAAACGCATAGCTGATTCCTTGAGAAAGGTTCAATAAGGACCAAAACGTCGAAAGAAGAGAACATACAGGAGTTTTTTTTATTAAAACAGACTGAAATGCCGATTCCTATTCTAAAGAAATAAAACATAAACTGTTGAAAATACAGCAAATTACATGGTTCTAGAACTGCTTTAGAAGCGAGATATCAAAAAATGCTCGAATCTATAAATATGCGCTGATCAACCCTTTTCAGTTTCAATCGTGTGATAGACGTTATAGAAAATACGATGAGTGTACGTTCGCAAAGCTCAAAATTTGTCGTTTACATAAGTAAACTTAATTTAATAGTTTGGGCATCTTTTTAATATGAATTCTCGTTAATTCATACATAAATATTTTTTGTGACAAAATGGATGAAGCCGTTCGTTTTTTGGTAGGTTCCATTTCATCTATTCTAAGCACGACCCCCTCCAAAATCCCATGGCCCTGGCCCAGTGTGCCCATGCATAAAGACGGTAATGGTCAAACTAAGTGCTTATACAGCAGTCTTACTGTCAGAGCTAAAAAATTATTTTACCGCAAATAAGAATGGGCGACGCCAATGCATTTTTTTTTTCAAAATCAATCTTTTTACCTACATTTTTACCTCCATTGTTTTCACCGGTCTTTTCAGTTCGATGTTCGACAACATCTACTTTTAGCGAATTAAAAAATCGATCTTGTCAATCGATGTTCATTCGAAATTGTCTTCAGGAAATTATTTTCAAAATCTCCCCAAAAAGTAATCATCATATTTGTCTATTTAAAAAAATCGATGTGGCAAAATCTTTTTCCTCGAAACACCGCAAATGTCCCGTTGAAGTACCGATTGTGTGCAATACAGAATTGCGGAGATTTGCGTTTAGAGTACTTTGCAGTTGGCTTTCCCAAAAAAGTCAATGTTCGAGGGGTGATTTTGCTCAACCCTAAAACGAAAGACACGCATGTTTATATTTTTCGGTGTAATGCTCCAATGATTGAGAACTGAATCGTTGAAAAATGTTCATAACATCTATTCGTCAAACCCTTTTAGTATAGATTTGTAGATTTTTCATTAATCGGATGATTTCAGTGTTTATGTATGACTTTTATCTACTCATAGTTTTTTTTATTACGATTATAGAGGTTTTAACCTTAAGGTCATTCGCCTCTTCGGGTTAGAAAAATCTCTTATGAAAAATGTCTAACCCTATGTGCGGGGTTGGGACTCGAACCCAGGTGCGCTGCGTACAAGGCAATCGATTTACCAACTACGCTACGCCCACCCCCCACTCATAGTTATCTGATAGCATGGTTGGATGGATAAAGTCTTGATTAGTAATCTGACCGTACGGGGCTCATTTTTCAATACCAGCAGTCTTTTTATCTATCGCATATTGATCACCAATACACATACATTGCCAATACATAGGCAATTTTTTCGGTTTCTTGCATTACATGCAAGGAAGCTTCTTGCAATTTTTGCACATTACCAGAACGCTTGCAATTTTCGCTCGTATTAATTGCATTAATGAAACATAGTGGAATTAAATGGAAGAAAACCTTTGAAACATTGTGTGGCTAATGTCTGGAACATAACTGGAATATCGTGACAACACTGAGACTGATAATTCAAATCTTATGATACGCACCGTAATCAACAAACCACCAACAGTCAAGTCTGAACGAGCGTCGATCAATTCTTTTGAAATCTAGTTTTTCGGTATTTTTGTAACGGTTTTTTTTTCAATTGGTTAATTTGATAAGGCACGTATGCGTTAGCTTAAAGGTGCCATTTTTTCATTGTTTTACATTTTGAATTTCTTAAAACTAGGGGGTTTTCAGTATTATTTTGTTTTATATAATGAAACTAAAAAAAAATTTTCAGCTAACTTATACATATAAAAGAGGGTATAATATAATATTCGTAAGATTTGGGGGACGAATCATTTTGTGTGTTCTTTTTATAGTAATTCACTTTATGATTTTTAGAAGGGAGATTGTAGGAGAAATTAATTATTAACTAAGCGGAACATTTTACAAGCTTATTAACTAGAAATAACTAGAGAGAATTGTTCAAGATTAGGGGGAATTAATTAGGGCTATTTTAGAGTAGTGGTACTGTTGTGCATTTCTTAACGAGATTAAATATTGATCAACTAAAACTAGAAGATAGGGGGGCACATAAGTTTTGGGAAGATATTCAAGGGGAGAAGGGGGTGAAGTCATACATCTGTGTATCAGAGACATGGGAGAGAGGGTGGACAAGGCTGAACGGGGGGGGGGGGGGTATACAAACTTTCAGTTTCCGGCATCAGGAATCAACGGCCAGGATTACAGATTCGAACGGATGTATCAAGTATTGGGACGCCGGGCGGTTTTCCTTGAGCCGGCAGGGGTTCCTCCAGACGATTTCGTAGTACGGCTCAGATACGGATCGGAAACACACCGCGCTGCGCGTGTGATGTTGTACTGTAGATCTCGTGTTGTTGGTACATTCGACAGATGTTTTGTCTCGTCTTGGAGTCGTATCAAACCATCGTTGGGGTACGGTAGGCGGAAGAGGGCACTTCTGGGAATGATAAGAGAAAAGATAGGGGCATTTAAATTTGGATATTGATGGTTTTGAGGAACGTGTATATAAGGGACATGTAGAGAATATCGCGGCTTGCTAGTACATCTCGAACCGGGACATTGGGTGATCTTCCTCGGGCCCGAAGGGAATCGAATAGTTGAGATCTGGCAGAACAGTACTCGGCGCATGCCCAGACAACATGTTCGATGATAACAAGCGCAGATACCGCTATCCACGAGCCCAATACGCCGGAGATGTGCGTCCAGCGTGTAGTGATTGGACATGAGCCGAGACATCACGCGAATGAAATCCCGACCCACATCCATCCCCCGAACCAAGGTTTCGTCGAATGTAACCACCTTCCCAGTTCACCATTGCTCCATGAAGTTTGCCAACTTTCGAGGGTTCTGTGATGAGTAATACTGAAAAATTCGCTGAAGCTAATTGGTTTTTCATATATGTCACCTTGTAAAGCGCCCGCCTTAGCTAAAGAGTCCGCTTCTTCATTACCTGGAATGGAGCAATGCGAGGGAACCCAAACTAAGGTAATCTTGTACGATCTTACAGACAAAGCACGCAGGCGCTCCTAGATTTTCCCCAGAAAATATGGAATGTGCTTTCTAGGTTTCATTGAACGGATTTATTGTCTCGGATAGCCTCGATTGAGCTGAGGCTATCCGAGACAATAAAGTAATGATCGGTGGGCAAAGTATCAATGATCCCAAGGGTATACTGAATAGCAGCAAGCTCTGCGACGTAAACTGAAGCAGGATCATTGAGTTTGAATGAGGCGGTGAGGTTTTGATTGAATATACCGAAGCCAGTGGAGCCGTCGAGGCTTGACCCGTCGGTGTAAAACATCTTGTTGCAGTCGACTTCTCGAAATTTACTATGAAAGATGCTTGGGATCACTTGCGGACGTATGTGATCCGGGATTCCACGAATCTCGTCTTTCATGGATGTGTCGAAGAATACAGTTGAATCAGAAGTATTAAAGAGATTGACACGGTTGGGATAGTATGAAGAAGGATTGATATTTTGTGCCATGTAATCGAAGTACAAGGACATAAATCGGGTTTGAGAATTGAGCTCGACAAGCCTTTCGAAATTTGCAATTACTAACGGGTTCAAGATATCGCATCGAATGAGCAATCGATATGAGAGTTCCCAAAATCGATTTTTCAGCAGAAGGACGCCCGCCAGCACTTCTAAACTCATCGTATGTGTCGAGTGCATGCAAGCCAAAGCAATACGCAAACAACAATATTAGATTCGCTCTAGTTTGATGAAATGTGTGTTCGCTGCGAAGCGGAAACCGAAACTCCCGTACTCCATCACCGATAATATCGTTGTTTGGTACAGCTTGATCAGGTCTCCTGGGTGGGCACAGCCCCATGTTCCCGCTATTGTACGGAGACAGTTGATCCTTTGTTGGCACTTCTGTTTCAGATACCTAATGTGACATCCCCAGGTTCCTTTAGAGTCGAACCAGACCCCGAGATATTTGAAAGTTGAAACCTGAGCAATAGTTTGACCCATTAATTGAAGCTGTAGTTGCGCTGGTTCACGCTTCCTTGAAAATACGACTAGCTCAGTTTTCTCCGTGGAGAACTCGATACCTAGCTGGAGGGCCCAAGCAGACAAATTGTCCAAGGTATCTTGCAATGGTCCTTGCAGATCGACGGCTTTGGGACCTGTAATAGAGACCACACCGTCATCTGCAAGCTGCCTTAGCGTGCAGGAATTGACAAGACATTCGTCAATGTCATTCACGTAAAAGTTATAGAGAAGGGGGCTTAGACATGAGCCCTGGGGCAGACCCATGTAGCTAATTCGTGATGTCGATAAATCACCATGCGAAAAATGCATATGTTTTTCAGACAGCAAGTTTAGCAAAAAGTTGTTTAGAGTCGGTGAAAGACCATGGTGGTACAGCTTCTCAGCAAGAATTTTAATAGAAACTGAATCAAAAGCCCCCTTTATATCTAGGAAAACTGATGCCATCTGCTCTTTGCTAGCATAAGCCATTTGAATTTCTGTTGAGAGCAACGCAAGACAATCGTTCGTCCCTTTGCCTTTGCGGAAACCAAATTGTGTATCTGACAGTAAGCCATTTGCTTCAACCCAATTATCGAGGCGAAACAAGATCATTTTCTCGAACAACTTTCGGATACAGGACAGCATCGCAATCGGTCGATACGAGTTGTGGTCGGAGGCTGGTTTTCCTGGTTTTTGAATGGCGATGACCTTCACTTGCCTCTAGTCATGAGGGACAATATTACCCTCAAGAAACTTATTAAATAAATTCAACAAGCGTCTCTTGGCAGACTCTGGCAGATTCTTTAACAAGTTAAATTTGATTCTGTCTGGCCCTGGGGCTTTATTGTTACATGATAAGAGAGCAAGTGAGAACTCCACCATCGAAAACGGTGTTTCGTTCGCGTTATTGTGAGGGGACGCGGCGCGGTAGATCTTCTGTGCCGGGGCGGAATCCGGACAAACCTTCTTGGTAAAATCGAATATCCAACGGTTTGAATATTCCACGCTCTCATTAGTACTGTTTCGGTTTCGTAAGCGCCGGGCCGTACTCCAAAGAGCGCTCATCGATGTTTCTCTCGTTAGTCCGTCGACGAACCGGCGCCAGTAGCTACGTTTTTTTGGCTTTTATCAAACTCTTCATGCGCGTTTCCGCCATCGCGTACTGTCGGTAGCTAGCTGGCAGCCCGTCGTCCCGGATGGTCTTATACGCAGCGGCCTTCTCCTCGTACACGTCTGAGCACTCTTTGTCCCACCATGGATTGGGAGGACGCTCGCGTGAGTTCGCGTCTGGTACGCGTTTAGTCTGAGCTTGAATCGCGGTATCGAGAATCAAGCCAGCCAGGAACCCGTACTCTTCCTCCGGAGGAAGCTCTTGAGTGCACTCGATTTTGTCGGATATCGCGGACGCGTAGCTCTTCCAATCAATATTTCGTGTGAGCTCATACGAAACATTGATTGTATTCAGTGGCCCTGAACCGTTAGCAATATTAATTACGATTGGCAGATGGTCGCTGCCGTGGGGATCAGAGACTACCTTCCACATGCAATCTAACCGCAGCGATGTCGAGCAGAGGGACAGGGGGCGCTCGGTCGCGCTGGAGGGGCAGGAATCCGTGTCATTTCACCCGTATTCAAAATAGTCATATTGAAGTTGTCGCAAAGCTCATGGAGTAGGGTAGATCGATTATCGTCATGAAGGCAACCCCATGCCGTGCCGTGGGAGTTGAAGTCACCTAAAACTAGCCTCGGTGCGGGGAGGAGTTCCGCAATATCGCAAAACCGTCGGTGGCTAACTGAGGCTCTAGGGGGGATGTAGGTGGAAGCAATGCAAAGGTCTTTGCCTTTAATTTTGGTTTGGCAAGCAAACAACTTCAATGCCTGGTGTCGAGGGGAGGTCGATCCGATTGAAAGAATAGCACTTTTTGATCCCCAAAAGTACTCCTCCGTAAGAGTCTTCTCGATCCAAGCGAATAATATTAAAATCGTGGAAGTGTAGGGTTATTTCTGAAGTGAGCCATGTCTCGCATAGGGCAAATGCATCGCATTTCAAATTATTTAGTAAGATTTTAAACGAATCGATTTTCGGGATAATGCTTCTGCAATTCCACTGTAGAACAGTGCTTAAATCCTTGACCTCGTTCGATGAATTAGCCATCGAAGGATACAATCGCTGAAAGAAGGGGCCATTTCGCAGTGAACTGCATCAAAAATGTTTTTACTGCGGGGAGAAAGCTTATCAAGATACTTTTAAGGGGGTCAGAAATGTTTAACACTGTAAGAATACGGTCCACAATGTCAGAGAAATTTATTAAGCCAGCACTGTTTTCTTTCTCTGGCTGAGATATGGGAACACTTGGGGTTTTTGATGTTCCTGGAAGTGCTGGGAACTCCTTTTCTGAGCTCAGGTTACTGAGACCGGGAGCGACTTGCTTCGGTTTTGCACCAGTACTTCCTTGAGTAGTTATTTTAGGGGGACCATGAAGAGACACCTTCTGGCCTTTACGACGAAGCTTGGAAGAGGAAATGTTCTTCCTTTTTCTACTACTTCTAGGCACAGCACAGAAGATGTTCCCTCCTGGGGTTCATCACAGTCGCCTTCGTCAGTAGACAAGTTGGTAAAGATGTTCGTAGAGACAGGTGGCGTAGCTATCTTAAGCATTTCTGCAAAAGATCGCTTAGAGCGTCCCTGAAGGGAACGCTTAAGATTTTCCTCGCGTTGTTTGTACGCGGGACATGAAGGGAGATCATGTGGGTTTCCCCCACAGTAGAGACACTTTTCGACATCTCTACCACAGGAATCATCCGCATGATTCCCACCGCATTTCCCACAGCGGGCTTTATTGCTACAATGGGAGGCTGTGTGTCCCAATTGTTTGCAATTAGTACAGTTCATGACCCGCGGCACAAAGCGGCGAACAGGTAGACGAACCTTGTCAAAGAGGAGGTAATTGGGCAGGGCAGAGCCGGCGAAGGTCACTCGATAAGAGTCTGAGTTGACGTATATTTTCTTGCCGTCAGCTGCGACTGATGCTGAATGCAAACGTTTGCATTCCAGTATCTTCACTGGCTTAAGCATGGGGTCTTTGAAACAGCCAGTCCCATATTTTAGCAGGTCCTCGCAATTCAGACTCGAATCGGAAACGACCCCACTGACTTCAACCCTGCTAGCGGGAATATACACCCTGTACTCCTTCGTAAAGGGCTCGTAGCCAGCAATATCGTTTGCCTGAGCTGAACTGTTAACCACCACCCGAAGCTTATCAGGGCGAATTTTCGATATTTCTGTCACTGCCGAATACCGATCCGTCAGAACCCGAGAAATCTGCAACAGATTCAACAGATTTTTTCTTTGGTCCGAAAGAAGATCACAAATGGCCCGGTGTCCGAGCTAGGATATACCTTGAGCCGGGGAGCCAATTTTATTTCGACGTCCATCTCACCTTGAGATGAACCGCCGTCAGGGGAAGTCATTTTTGCACGGGCCTATTGCCCAGTGCACGTTATTAAGACAATCAAGAAGGGGAAACGAAAACTAATACTTAGCTTGTGTAGGTAACGGTATCCAGACGGCTTACTAGAAGAACACTGCTTCACTTCACTGACCGGCTAACGGTACTCAGAAACAGAAACACAAAAGAAGGGAAAAAATACTGAAACCTCAACTAGGCGTAGAGTGTGCAAATAACCTTGAACGCGGATTAACACTATTTGTCGCTATAGAGTGTACGGACCGATGACAAAAGACTTCTATCTCGACTGAGTGCTCGATAACGAATGATTTTGTAACCGTTGATGATGTTCAAAAAAATTCTTCGGATTTTGTATGATAGGGGTGGGTTTCATTACCTAATAAATTGTCTTCTCAGTAAACCGATCTACACATACAGTCACTGTTCCGCCCGTCGTCTTTAAACACCTAGCGTCAACTGATTTCACAAAGTTTCCCGAGCGAATGTTCTGCATTGAACTTATGCATCTAAAATTTCACAAAATTTATGTGTTCTGTTTATGTCGCATGGCTTTATCCGAAATAGGCTAAGAAATTTTGATTTTCCACACGTTTTTGAGGTTCCGCAAGGGTCGCCGCTCTCAAGTTAGTGTAGCTATCCAAATTCACGAGTGAGTTTTGTCTTATCAAAGTCTTGCTCATGTGTTGTGTCAGCGAAATGCTCTACATCTTCTGTTGTGTTCACTTGCCTAGGTAAAATTATTCATTAATTCAACCTTCACTGCGGCACATTGGCCAATAATGCAGCTAGCGTTGATAAATGCCGCATCTGTCAACAGTTGTATCTCACCTACACAGGCCCATAGCGTGTTGTTGGCCCGGTTGACCCACACCAAGAAGCTTTAATTTTAATATGCTTTATCAACTACGTGAGGGTAAGTCAAAAAATAAGTAGAACTGAAAAAGAAAGCCAAAGGAAACGCCAAGTGCACCAGAAGACCACGCTACGGATCGAACTCTACTTTATTGATATTATAGTTGCTTATCGACCCATTCAAAGGTAAGGAAAACACGGGCTTAGAGGTGGATCTGCACTTAGATATCGATCTTGATCGATGCAAAGGAAAATACAACGTTCATTCAATTTTTGTGCATGACATTTATTTGCATATTTGTCCGCATATAGGATTTTTAGCATACACATATTTTGTCCGGATCATATTAAATATTTGGCCTACGCTTTACAAGATTGCAGAACCTTTTTGTAATATAATATTCTGGTTGCCGTTGAAAATCGAAATATTGAACTTGCGCCTTTTGTTTTTTCCCTATTTGCAGAGTGGGCAACTAATGCGCATCTTGTTACATGCTAGAGAATCAACTTGCGCATCATCTGCATCAGTTGCGCCTTAGTTGCACAAGCTGAAAATAGGAGAAAAACCGAAAGGCGCAAGTTCACTATTTCGATTTTCAACTGCAACCAGAATATTTTTTGTTCAGAAATGGAACATGTAGTTTGTAAAAAATTAAGTTTATACAAAAGGTGAAATTGCATGAAACTTTCTAAATAACGTCATAGCACAAAAACGGAAGCGAAAGCCAAAGAATGCTTATGACCTTTTTCTCCTAATTTGGGCTCACTGTGCGCCGAATAAAAATCTTTGAATGCAGACAATTTGTAATTTTGAACTGGCGATCATGTATGCCTAAAAGAGCGCGACGGAATCAGGTCCGGCATAGGCATGCAAATAAACTGAAAATGATTGCTGGGAAATTACGGGCTGCATGAGTAAGTGCTTTGAAAAAATTATGCTCATTTTGAAGATAAAATACCAATTTCAATAACAGTTCCCGCTCTGATTCTGTAGGCTGCAGTTTAAAATTCGCGCTCAATGAATACAATAGGATCACATTGTTCCCTAATATGCAGGTATTTGTGTTATTATTGACAGCTTTTAGGGTCACTTTCAGATGATTGATGCCATCTTCTGGACAGACAATTGTTTTGGTCAGGAAGCAACTCATAAATTCTAACCTCAAATCGGCTTCGGTTTTTTTCCATTTCGCTCGCAACTGAAGGAACCGGCAGATGATCATTTTGCTTTGCTACAATACGCTCTAAAAGAGATCTTCCTTTGTTCAAATGGCCCGGCAAAACAAACACGCACAAAAATCCAATTTATGGAAATGAAATGTGTCTGTTTATGCTCCACTACATATTAAAAACAATTACAGATCAATAATCCGCATAAATAATACATAACCTATATTTTTCATTTCGGGCCCTGTTTCTCCGTTTGCTTTGGATTAGATCTTTCCATTTTGCCAGACTGATGGGATTTTCTTCCGCTGAACGGACGATCGACCCTTGTGGATCGGTAAACATTCGGTGGTTTAATTTCGAGCTGTTTTCCTTGGCTACTTCGAAACATCCCTTCTCCAGCAGTCGATAGGGGCCCTAGGCTGGACAAAGAGTGCTCAGCAAATCATCAAAACACCTGGCCGCAGCTGGACAACGCGCGTGGCATTCGGAACGGAAAAACCTCAAAAAATATACATTTCAGTGTTGGTAGATACATACCTACCTATACGAACAGTATTTACTCAATCGACCGACAATGATCTGCAACTTGTATGTGCCGTTCGTTGCCGATGTGGACAACGACGATGCGACGCAAGGGTGAGGATTATCAGACCCCAATCTGCTGGTTGATCACCCGCATCATCTTCTCGGGGATCGTTCTTCAGAATACGCGATCAGGGCACGTTGGGTCAAGGCTGGCAGCATCGGCATTTATAAGTCAGGATAGGACCCTTAAATCCTTAAAGACATTTTGCTTCTAATGGCAACTTCAGGCTAAGCGGGGATTAAATTGCGCTTCGGTGGATATATCTAAAACTTTTAAAAGCGTTTTAATTTAGGTAAATATTTAATCCTGTATGAAGTTAAGAAGTTAGATGGCACCGAGCATGTTACATGATACTTAGTAGCCACTCTTTTCGTCGTTTAATTTGTTTTTCACATATATATCCTGTAACAAAAATGAGAAAATTTTTAATGTAAAACATATAAAGTCAGATTAGTTTGACCTTTGTTATAAAAACCTTATTGATACCACCTATGTATGTTTGTGTTGTACTTTACCTTGCATATATCATCTCGATCATAGCAAGGGACGAACCTTTTATGTATTCAACATATACCACCTAGTGGTTTTCTTTTATAACATTCTTCCGCAAAACCGATTAGTTTCTGTTGAAACCCCCCATCTTTGGGTTTTTTTTTCTATAAGTTGTTTTTGACGGTCATAAGTGGGGCGCTCTCCACCGTCAGTTGAGCCCCCTCTCCAGGAGGTGGTGGTCTTTATGCTGTCATAAGTATCGAACAAGCGGGCATTTTGCTGCTGCGCCACGAGCCAAGCAGGTGTGGATCAATACAAATTAAGTTTTTTTGTTTTATATATTATCGACGTTCCGTTTCCGTTGGGGACTGCTGCTACTGGCCGAAGGAGGGTCTATTTAAAAACTGAATTTTACCTAATTGGCAGATAAATTACACGTCGCGTCGGTATCAATGGTTAATCGATTTTAAATTCTAACTCAGTTAGGGCTACTTGTAGATGTCATTCATTGCAGTTACGAGATGTTTTGTAGCGCTTTCAAATAGATCATTTTATTTTTACGATCGGCTTCGCAAGCCAATTTAAGTTGCACTATGTTATATGTCTTCCTCTGTAGAAAAAATTGGGTAAAACCAATTATTATCCACTAATCCACTCTCCAGCCAGTTAGATATCATAGGATTATTTTGCATAGATTGCGAAAACGATAAATACGATATCTTACTGACAATCAATGATAAATATTTGTCTAATCATTTGTTTATCGCAAAACGTAAACCAAAACTATTGCTTATATTGTAACATCCCCAATTGAAAAGCACTCATTATTCACACAACAGTGCGAAGAGCCAAGAAACACCCAATCGAGATGATAAGCAAAACACCACGGCTATTAAGCAAGAGCGCGGAAGTTTTACAGTGCATTGTTGACCAAGTTTGATTGCGATAGACGTAATTTTTTCTCGCCGCCTGATTTTCCAAAAAAGTATTTATTTGTTTGTTAGGAGTTGGAAGTGAGACTAGTGGATCAAAAAATCAGATTTATCGTGCTGCGGTCATCCGGAATGTGTCCGTAATGTTTGATTTCCGATTTGGGCTGCCAAGAATTCGTATTTCTTAGCGAAAAATATGCGTGATAGGCAAGAAAAATGAGTAAAAATGTGTCGCGTTAGGCTCCCTATCAGCTTCAAAGTTTTTAATGAGCAGTGGTATTTTTGAAGATTTTACGATCAGCCTGCTTACAACGTTAGCTTCAACCATCTCTAGCATATCTCTAGGCACTGGTGGTTCTTCGGAAGTAGGTACGGCTCTAGTTGCCTAACTCAACAAGGAATAGTGCTGTGTTGAGGAGATAAAAATGAGAAGGATACCACATCGAAGTCGGATAGTATGGAAGACATTTGATACCGCTGAGCTCGTTCTAATTACGTTTTATTTTAATTCTTTAATTTTTTTTGCGAAGGGTGATACTTCCTCCTTTATAGCGATTTCGTGGGATTTTCATTTTTTCTGTTCTCGGAGCTGTTTGGGAGTTTTTGGTTTTTATGTTTAGTGCTAAATAACCGATTTCGCGAATTTTATCTACCATTATTTCAGAGAGCGAGTAAAGGCGCTATAACCTTGGCTCATTAGCCAGGACAGTGTTTGGCTGTGTATGTGTAAGCTAGACTAGACTAGCATTGTTGACCAAGTTTGATTGCGCTGTACTGGACGATGAAACGTAAAGGTAGATTTCAAGCAACTCCTAGGTCAAAGAGTTATGCACTGCTTTCAAAGTTTCCGAAAAATACTTAGTTATGCAGGAGATTTGCACATGTGGTAGGAGAAGCAAAATTTTCGAGACAACTAGCACTGTCAATCAAGATATTTATGTTAAGAAATGTTAGTAGCAATGCTTGTTGTCCTTTTTGAGGAAACACAGTTGTTCCGTACTCTTTTGGCCAGACCTAAATCTGATAAAAGGTATCAAAACGATGTGATCCCGACAATTCGCAAAGGAGACCTCGAAATCCTAATTAGCTTATTTCTCCAAAGAGAAATTTAGTTCCTTCATTTATATAACAACATAATGTGCACTTAATTATGTTTGCCTATTTTTTGACTGTTTCACCCTTTGGATAGTACATTTGAGCCCATCCAATAAGTCCAGAGGTATCCATATCGTACCGATCACGCGGTGGATTACTGCGTACCGCCTGTCTCTTTTAAGAATTCGGCCGGGTTCCCTTCCTTTCCGATGCGGTACCGTTATTTAGCTCTCAAATGGCCTTTCGCACCTCGTCTACCATGAGTGGAGTGTAACTCCATGATTCTTTATCCATATATTATTTGCTTCTAATAATTCTTGCTCAGCGATTAAAAGGGCTCCTTCCAGTTGGCACCCTTTCCTGTACGATATGCCAACCGATTCCTAGGGTTATTGATCGTTTTGTAAAACTTTCGCGTATTCTTTCTGGTAAAGATTTTCTCTGCTTACGCGAGTACTTTTTTGTCGGGTCGTCCAACGGTGAGATAACATAGTTTTTCACTAAAGAGATTAGAATGGCAGGGGGACGCTGTTTTCGACTGGCACTTAAGACGTCACAGTAACAGCCAGCGCCTAGTATCTGGGTACCTGCCATAGTCTTTCAGTGTCTGCATGAGTGCTGTGTGTTGTTACCGGGAGAGGCATGACACATTCGAATGAATTTTGGGACGGTAATGTTACGCGATCGAGATATTTTGACTACCTCAGAACAGAACTGTTTTACTGCCTATAACCGTGATGTCATAAAATTTTTTATCCGACGGGTGTGAGTCGTGTGAACTCAATTCCTGTTTTAAAATCAAATGTATCGCACGCATTTCGCGCAATCTTTACAGTTTTTTTCTCTTTACGCTGTTGGAACTTTTCAGTGTTGGTGTTTTCCCCGCGCCTTAGGGTGTGAGTTGCACCGGTAGTGAATTGTTCGACGCATATAGCCCAAACGAGTGTATGGAAGGCCATTAATGACCCACACTCGGCAGTGGTAGTGCTTTTGGGGGTCATCGGTCGTCGCAGCCAACACGATTTCCAAAACAAGGTTGTGAAGGTAGTGAAGGGGACGTCCAAAAGAAGTGGTGGTTGTTTTTGGCGGTCATCGGTCGCCGTAGCAGCGGCATCTTCATCGGTGTTGAGCGACATTGGTCGGAAAGTATTGGTGCTGGCGCTGATTTTTCAATCCATTCAGCTGGCGTTCCTGTAAGTAGCAGATTTTTTCTAGATTAATCATTTTCCTTGGTGACGGTGACACCTGCCGTCCCAAATACATGACGAGGATGACATAGATACCTATGTTACTCCAGAGATGCTGCTTATATAGAGATACGCGAAGACTGAAGCCAAAAGTTCCAATCGAACCCAAAACCACAGTTCCAAACGAGCAATGTAACAAATATGGCGGATTTAAGAAGTAACGCGTGGGGAGTATTGAGATTGAAATAAAAAATGCATGCAATTATGTTTGCACACGAAGAGTGTAAACTTTATATATACATACTAAATAACTTTTATTATACAAATAAAAAACGAGAAAATTTAAACACATTAAAAATTACAAAGAAATTGATCGACTCTCTAACCTCTCATTTTATATAGTTAGTAAATGCAAAGCCAGACTCTTCCACGCTTATGTACGTGTTTTGGTACTGGTACTGGTGGTACTGGCAACAAAAATGTCGCTCCCAACTACATATAATGTTTCCCGTTTTCGACAATATAACGCTGTCCAGACAATCAATTTGTGTTTTTTTCAGCCTAAAGGAAAACCCTTGAAACTGTTGCAAATTAGTAAGGGTTTGACTGTTAACTTTGCTAGCGCACGCGAAATTATTAAGGTCAATGCCAACTCAGAATCGTGAATGATCCACTGGTTATTATAGAATATCGCGTGTACGTTCCGTTTCACGTCGTCGAAGTAAATGGGGTAATATCATCACACTTTCGAAATCATTTCGAGTAACATTCGGACCCTACCGCACCAAAATTTGTAATGTTGGACAAGCTTCGATTTTCTGGATGCATGTATGTTCCTAGAGCCATGAGCTGCTCTAAATGCAAACAGCTGGTAGCCCCTCGTTTTTAAATTCATTGAAAGGACATTCCGATTCTTTAAATTCAAAAGAAAGGCTCCAAAGCAGAAGAACAAGGCCGGTCTGATCTTATTTAAAACAATTGTGGTATGGATATTCAATGTTTTTGATGCGCCGGTTCAATTCACGAGTATTCGGAATCGTCCATCACACGGTACGGTCCGTAAATCCGGGAGGATTTCGCGCTAAATCCGTAAAGGATCGCAGTTCGTCATCTGGCGCTGTGCACCAGTGTCCCAAGCCCTCGGGCCACAGGCCCTAATCATGAAAAAGGTCCCCTGTCGGTGTTGACCATTGAGGATAGTTGCGATCACGCCTGCCTGCAGCCAAACTAGCAACGCCCGCTGGTTCTTCCACCTGCCATCTGGATCACCATCGTATCGGACCATTCATTTGGCCCGTTGTTCCGACGTTCGCGATGAGGTTTCGCTCGTCAGTGTCGTCAGCGTCGCGACGCTCATCAACCGAAGCAGCAACAGTACGGTACGTTGAGTGATGGCAGTAAAGTACACGTCACAATTATAAGCCACCCCCACTCACATACTACAAATACACCAGAATAAAAAGTGTTCAAAATGTGAATGTTCTAGATCTTTGTTCTTTATCCGCGTAGTCCTTGATTATCCGTCAGGGGGTCATATAATTCTCTCATGTTTTTCACGCCTAGGTGGAAGCTGATTTGGTGGCCGCGATAGATGTTCTTCCCTGCTTCTTGCACTAATTGTTGACCAGTGTAAATCCGTCGTCATTGTTATTATCTTCCTTGCTGACGTTGCTCACAGTTGATTTTGGGGTTATGGATGCTCCTTCTGCGGTTGTCATTATGGTCTGAACAACTGCCACAAATTTGACCACCGTTTGTGGTTCAGGCATTGGTATTGAAAATTCTGTTTTGGGTTGGTAGATAAGTTCGCAATCGGTTGAGATGAATTTTCTCCTGCATCTTCCGCGCAAAGTTGTCCATGATGTGCTGTCTGATTACAATACTTGCACGTAGGAGTTTGCGCCTCATGAGTGCATAGCTTAGTTTGTTTAAGTGTAGTTATATGAGTTTTGAGTATTGTGAAGTAGGAGGGTACAGGTCTTTCGAACCGCATCCTCACTACAAAACCGCCGGTAGGAGTACCCGGAAAGAAGTTTCTCCAAGTAACGGATTCTGCTTCTCGTATTGTGACATGCATTTAGCAATTAGCTCAGGAGGGGTACAAGGTGATAGGTAATGTAGCCTTACATCTATATAATCATTGTCAATATACATCTTAGTTCCAACGCTGTCACTTTTAACCACGTGTTTTTTAACTTGTTCTGCAAACGAAATGCTTAGCTTACATACGCGACATCCGTTAGCCTAAGTTGCATTTTTGCCATCAGAAAAACTTGGTCATATTGAACAAAATTTAAAGTAAACTTTTCGCGTCTATGAAATTGTTTTTTTTTTATCAAAATTTATTGAAATTAGCTATAAGTCATAGAAATTTTATCTATTTTAATTAATTATGTCCATTTCTCATTTCAGTTGACTGCGAGAGGCCCTGCACTTGACAAAGAAGGACGATGTTTCGCGCACATAGGTCGACGAGATCCGCCATTTTGAAGCTGCCATTTCGAATTTAAAAAAAATCATTTTCTTATCATCGATCAGTAACGAATAAAAGATCAAACGCAGAAGTTCGTATGTCTTTTCATTTTTCACTGCTACCGAAGAAAATGTTCTCGAGAGTACAACGAATATCTCAATGTTCATCGGTAGCTGGCCAACAATAGAGATGGACAATGGGCGATAAATTAACGGTGCTTTCACTCTATTATTTCAAAAGGGTTTATCTTAAACCTTGATTAATGAGTTTTGATTTATGGAAAGTTGTTTCGCGTGTCACATCAAGATTGGTGTCAAACCACTACAACAGTAATTCTCATCGCTCCTGTATAGAGCTTGCCGAGAGCGCTATCGAGATATTGACCATATCGTTTCGTTTTCCAAGCACAGGGAAGACCACCAGATCTACAGATCCGGTATATCCTGGTAACTCAAGACCCACAAGTTCTTTTCCCATATACACCTTTTCCTTAAGTCTATTAATGTGAATATATAATCTGTCATCGTATACTTGACTCTCTTTAGAATCTCAATACACTTTGTCAGCAAATATTAGTACTAGTATCCGTTCTCCTCATGGATACTCCCAATTGTTACATAAACGCTTCCGCGCCAATTGAATAAAGGTTAAGGTATAAAAATGAATTTATATCGTCAATAGGAGGCACCTATATATTCTGAGAATACATCTAAAGACGAATATATGAACAATAGTACTGAAGGCCTTAAATTCAGATTTAATCCCACCTATATATTAAAATTCAATTAGCACTGGAAATTTCTTGTTGAACTGTTTATCTAGTAATTCTGCTTTTTGGTCCGCTGCTATTTTTGATTTTGTAGAAACGATCGCACTTGAAATTTAAAATAATATCATCACTTGAATTCCAAATTAAAGTAAAAAATAATTGCTCGAAGACTAGAAAGAAAAATGGTTCTGTATTACTTAATTGCAAATCTATGGAATCCTTTGTCGTAATCCAATCAAATCTTAAGAATCCTTCCTATCATAAAAATAATGATATTTTTTTGAAATCCGCTAGTCTTGTACTATAACCGGCAGATCCAATCGCTGTGATCGTGCGCAGTACCAACTGATGCGACCACCGAACGTCCTATGTCCTACTGAGCACGATCGTTCGTAGCACATCAACATCATAAAGTCCAGCGCAGCGCGGATCAGACAAGACCGAAACGAGACGGCGTTTGCCGGTCGTGTGGTGCGCCACGCGATCGCTTCGCCGGTTGCCATTCGGCATTCGGGCTTCGCTCGGTCGGTTTCACATCGGAACCGAACGGGCAGCGTGCGCGCGCGCCTCCGATCGTTCGCTCTTTTCGGGGTTAAATTTTAATGTGTTTTTTTTTCGATTCACCATCCTTCTCTGTCTGTTTCGTTTATGTTTTCTTATGCTGCGACGATCATCAGGTTTTTCTCCGCGGCCCTTAAGGATGAGTGCGACAGAGGTGTGTTGGTGATTCTGACGGCTTATTTTTTATACTTTCTGAGCGGGCACCTGCAGTATGATGGGAAAAGAGCATACAAAATGCAACTGCTTTAGGACGAAAAGTACCATTCCAGGAGCTACCTCCGGCGCGGAAAGATCAGTGTTCTGACGAAACAGTCAAAGAGAAGATCGCGTTTTAATTTGTGAACTTGATCGTGAAATCGAATCGAAGTGTGCGGTTGCCGAAAAAAGGACTTAGTGAATTGTGTGATAGTGAAGATAGTTTGCAAGTGAACTTTTAATGGCTACGTTGGTTCGAAGCATGGCATTGGGACAGAATATTTATATACCAAATGGATCACCGATCGGCCAGCAGACACCGGTAAATCCTTACCGCAAGCGACCGATAATTCCATCTTCAATAAGTGTTGGAGGCGGACTCCAGCTGGGATCCTTTAAGGATCGTCCGATTGCATCCAAAAAATATTGTGCTATACCGTACGCGGTCACTCCTCAACAGACGGTTTCGATACAACGTCGCAACGCACGGGAGCGGAATCGCGTGAAGCAGGTCAACAACGGATTCGCTAATCTACGCCAGCACCTTCCTTCGACTGTAGTTACCGCTTTGACCAACGGTGGCCGTGGTCCACATAAAAAACTTAGCAAAGTAGACACACTGCGAGTAGCGGTGAAATATATTCGAAGTCTTCAGCGTGTACTGGAAGAAGACATTGAAAATAATGGCGAGTCTCCAAAAACGAACTTACAAGCTTTATCACCGGTTTCCTACTACGGATCGATGTCTGAAACATCGACCTCATCTTCGCCGGCACCCTCGCAGTTGTCGGAATATTCGAGCTACAGCAGCCAACCGGAGATTGGCACCTTCAAGCGGGAGCCTTACGATGGATATTCAGCCACAAGTGTTTCTACGGATTCCGTGCCTCCGCTGCCCAGTATGACAAGTTTTAGTACCAGTGGAATATCCGGCACCGTTACTTACTCTCAGCCGATACACCATGTATATAAAGCTCAGCAGCAACTGATCGGGTATCATCACGGGGAGCTGAGTCCTCAGAATACCGATGATGAGGAACTGTTGGACGCGATCTCCTGGTGGCAGCAGCAGCAGTAGAGAGCATTCTTAGTCATTAATAGTCCTCGGAATAAGACTGAAATTAGATCAGAGGCTGAGTTTCCTGCATGGATAGTGATTGAGTGGAATGGTGAGTTTTCGTTTTCGTTCGTTCCGATTCGATCGGTTAATTCCATATCAACAGACGAATAATTTTGACAGTGTTATGAACAGCTTTTATTTAATTATGTTTTTTATATCTTTTTCTCGTGTGCAGATATCCACCTCAATGACGAATAAGTAGTTCTCACGCCGGTTCCCGCACCGGCACCGTTTCGGATGTAAACACAGTGGGAATTAGCTCGTTCGGATGATCTCCTTTAAATTGAATCACTTCGTTCGCGGATGATTAATCGAATGTTTCACGGATTGTACAAATTAAGCTTTAAGGTGTAGTGTGTAAGGCAAAAACACGAACTAGTCACGGAATAAATTAATTGAAGCTAAGATATGTTTAACGTGTTGTACTAATTATGAAAGAACGTTTGCAATGATGACCACTATCCACATCATGGGCAGCTGTAATTCTCGATGAAAGGGGATGTACGAATCATAATATAACAGGATCCTTCAGGCTGCGCACACGTTGGGATCAGATTTAAATTTATTTTCCGATCTTCCATATTCTCTGGTCTGATGTTCTTGGAATAAATAATCATAAAAAATATTGAACTGTAACAGAGTCAGCGCCACCTTATTCTGCTAAAGGTTGCGTAGAAACGATTCGAACACGATGACAGAACGATATAGCTAAAATAAATTTTCTTCATGTTAAATAGATCAGCAACATAATTTTTACTTCTAAATTTTTTATTTGGAATATTTTGAAAAACACTAGTTTAGCTTGCCTTTCATTCAACTTTTTTTATTTTTTGAGATAAGTCCAAGGTTCAGATATCTACAGATAATAAAAATATTTTGTTGCAACATTTCTATCCGTTATTTACGATTTATTAATTTAGATACTTTGTGTCTTTATCATAATCCACAATTGTTTTGTTAGACCGCCATGCTTTTGCTATTGTATAGTTGAAAATCTCCGAATAAATTGATTGAAGACTTCTCAAAAAGAAATGCACTATTTAGTATTTAAGCTTTTTTGTACCTAATCGAATTAAATTTAAAACAAAAATAAATCGAGACAATCGTTTGTTTTCTAAATACTGCAAAATCGTCTTGGGTACAGTTAAACGGAATATCTGTGATCTCAATCGTAACGTTCTCCGGAAATCTTTGAAACCAACAATATATTCTCATCTAAGCATGTTTTACTAATTACTGTGTCAGTTTTATTTATAGAATGCACAGTTTAAACATTTCACTTTAATTTCACTGGGTAGTGT
Organism: Topomyia yanbarensis; assembly: GCF_030247195.1. Taxonomy (NCBI): domain Eukaryota; kingdom Metazoa; phylum Arthropoda; class Insecta; order Diptera; family Culicidae; genus Topomyia; species Topomyia yanbarensis. The sequence goes on from NC_080670.1 coordinate 155,211,270, forward strand.
TTCTAGAAATAGTAAAAATTTTTGGTGAGTGCAACAAAATATGTGAATTATTATCCACATTTTTCTTAAAAAGCTCGATAAAAATGATTCACACTGGTTATCACTTCACAAAGTTGTGGTTTTCAATTATCTGAAATTATGCAATCGGTATTTTCTCAAAATGTTTTTTTTCCATTTTCAATTGTGAGCGAAAATTTTTTTTTATTTCAAATTCACCGATAGCTCAATAATATGTCTCTATTAATGTTCACGCTTCATGATTGTACAGAGCAACAGGGAGTATCAGCGATATTGTAAAGGCATGTTTTGTTCGCGTCCGTATGCTACATGGCTTTAGTTGAATACGACAACCGTAGTAACTCCTATTTGTGACCGCAACGAGTCTTTTTAGCTCGTTATTATCCTTATAACATGTTACTAGTGTTCCCAGGTACATGAAATCGCCGACAATGTTAACGTCAAGATGGATTTTGGGAAAAACATGTTTTGATGAAAATATTACCATTTAAAGTTTACAGTGCGATTGGTTTCAAAAATCTATTGCAAGCGAGTCACGTCTAGCTCACTTCAAGATGGATAGTGCGAAAAAACTGTTTTTATGAAAATATTACCAATATTAATCTATTGCGAGCGAGTCTCATGTCTGTTTATATTTTTATGAACTGTTTATAACAATATGGATCTCTTGTTGACTTCTTTTTCATTTGTAAGAAAATACACATATACTTCTTTTAGTACCTAACAACAAGCCACCGAGAAACAACGGCTCACCATTTCCACGTTGAACTACGCCGCGCACGGATTTCAAACAACGGATTGCCGTGAACGTGCTTGGATCAAAAAGTCTGTCTCAGTTTTTTCCGCATTACAAACGACACTGAACAGAAGTGCGGCAAGCAAGCGTATTAAATATTTATTCCGCTTATAACTTTGAATTCAAAGCAGTGACATATACATATTTATAAATCAATAATTGATGTAGGCCACAATTAATGGTTTGAACGTTTTTGAGGGTCATTAAAAAAATAGAAAAAAAATGTTTGCCAAATAACTAGATTTTTGTTGGATTAAGAGGAGGTTCTCATTCAAAATTTTCAAAAAATTATTTTTGGTGCATTTTTTGAAAGTGTCAACTAAATTGTGTTAAACGGGTTTTTCGATCCGCGCATCAAAGAAGTTTACAGGACAATGTTCGAAATGGCGTCTTGGACGCCATGGGACGCTCTCGAATCGAGACGCGTGCCTCAGGTAGAAACCTTTTCATGGCATTATGCACGTTCCCAGAATGCTTAGTGTTGCACTGTACATGTGTGCACTGCCCTTGTATGTAAAAGTGACATGAACGCCATCGAGCATATTTTTCAGGAAATCAATTTTTGTCTTGCATAGTGCGGGTAAAAGCATGCTTTCATCACTTGGTTTTTCGCGTTTTAGCAGGTCATTGTATATTTCTAATTAAAAGTTTCTTGCACTGTGAAATTTGACAGAAGTGGCGTTTATGTCACTTTTGCATACAAGGGCAGTACAGGTCTCAAGAACGTATTCCGTGTAGAGTCATCGCAGACTTTTCGTGAGTTTCTAACAACCACAGAAAACGTTGAAAAACGAAAAATTCTAGTCCGCCATATTGGAATCGCTTTAGTTATTTTTTGATTTCGATACATATTAACTCAAATTCGTGTTTATAAATAACAAAACTTTCTCTTCTCCATTTTTGCTGAAATACCACTTATATTTGTAATAGTGGTTCGCCATATTGAATCGGCTATTTCGAATTTCGAAAAACTGACTTCATATTCGTAATCAGCGATGTCCAAAACCCAGAATTCAATATTATTATTACAAAATATTGACATGAATAATTCATCGAGTGTTCTAAAAACTTAAAACGCGTTTATCTCAAAACATGATGTTTTAAAACTGCGTTCAATCTCAATTGAAAACGGTTCTATTTTAAGACTTCATCTTTTGGCCTCACGAAAGAAAATTTTTTTCATTGGAGGAATGACTTATAAAATCTACAAATCATTTGTATTCACTAATTTTAATGAAGCCTTAAGGGGTTACACCACTGTAGAGCACAAAAAATAGGCATATTTCGGGAATTTTTCTTGACGCAATAAAGAGATTAATCGAGATTTTGTTAAATGGGATTTATAAAATAAGTAATAAATCACAAAAAATAATTTTTTCGAGTAATTTCAATGGCAATCAAAAAAATAAATTCTTACGTACGTCGCTGGAGAAATCAATTTCGAATATACTGTGAAAATTTCAAATCGATCAAAAATTATTTGTTCTAGTTGTGTTTCCGGCCAGCTCAAAAAATGTGGTTTCGAGAAAAACGCGGTTAAAGTTTTCAGCACACTCAGGGTATACATAAGAGACGTTGCAGGAAAATTTGAACATTTATATTTTATTTTCGGCTTCCATTTTTTGGTATATCATCCTGAAGCACATTTTAGACTGATAAATAAAAATTGGATTTTTTTTAAATTCTGCAGTGGGGTACCGCCTTAAGTCATTTAGATAGAGCAAAAATATAAATGGTCCAACCTTGAAGAACTCCACAGCTAGCAGTAAATGGTGAGGGAAGCAAATTCACAAACATGATGCCATGTTTGATCTCGGATATGTAGCTAGAGTAGGGGAATGGTCGGTTGTCGGCACCCATTTGTCTGTGATTAATAACATTTCTCCAATTGCATAATATAGGGACATAAGCATACCAACGGAAAGTTAGAGGCCTTAGCTAATAACTGGTTAAGGAATTTATTTTTTTCCGTCAATATGAAAAATGTTACTGACAATTTCGTTCGAGTTGAATTAGGTTATTTATTATAAGTCAATATGTTACCCAAATAACCAATAAGCATGGAAAGTGCTTTTTAAAAACCGCTTTTGGCAATATAGATCGCTCCATTGTTGCTGAACCATGAAAATAATGTTTACGGCTTTTCTTCTTTTACTGATTAATGAAAAGAAGTTTTTAAATAATTTATTTTAAGCAAGTTTACAATTGATATGCATGGAAATGCTTATATGCTGTAAGAAGCATCTGAAATCCAAATAAAATGCTACTTTACTGCATATACTAGTACATACTTGGTGGTTACTTGGGTAATGTTGGGTTTCGAGATGAGCTCAAAAGTTGATGTTCGCTGTCATTCTAAAACAATGGCGGAGACTTCAAAATTCAAAATGGTGACTTTTCCTTGGCGTGTTATCATATGAAACCGTACAATGTGGATATTTCTTATTTGCAAAGGTTGTGATAGTACGATGTCTCCATATTCAAAATTGATATTCGTTACCATACAAAAATCCAATGTGTCGAAGCTATAGTAAGAAATCCATCATAATTGATATGACGGATTTTTAACTATAGATAAATCTGAAAACCTTCGATCGGGGTGCTTCTAGAATAGTGATGTCGCCATCTTGGATTTCAAAATGGCATCGGGTTTTAGCATCGACTCATAAAAACCGTGTCGAAAATATCCATATTGATTGGGATATAGAGAATTCCGCTAAAACGGAAGTCGTCATCCTGGTTTTCAAGATGGTCTCAAAAATCAATCTCTGACATCTACTCGTCAAGCCCGCTCCGAAAATACTCATATTGATTGGGTTATAGAAAATTCAAAATTTGCTACAAAAATGGGGTGCCGGCAACCGACCATGTTTGGGTCTCGACAATCGATTTTTGTAACCTTTTTCAAAACTCCGAAAAAAATTGTGGCAAACATTTCGTCACCATTCAATGTTGAATCACAATTTAGAATAAATTCACTTAGTAAATATTCAATGCGCATATTGTTTCGATCGATTTACTTCTTTCTATAACACTAAGCAAATGTTCGAAGAAAACTTTTGAGTGGATTTTAACTTGTTCAAAAAATATTTTGGTTGTAGAACAGAACATACGAAACTGTTTGCTTCAGCTACCGTCACAAAAATAACGTGTGAATATATCACAGAAATAAAATTTGTCAGTATGACCATATCTGCTTTCTGTCAAATGTTACATAGGGATGCCGACAACTGGTCAGTGCCGGCTACCGACCACTTTCCCCTAGTTATTAGTAATGAAATTCGGCACAACTAGTTCGAATAGCTTAGAGATTATACAACTATTCCGCTATAATGCCTTTGTTATCTTTTTGAACACTGGAAATATGACGATGATTTTCTCCATGAATCAGGAAACTTCCTGGCAGCAGATAGATATTGAATAGCATTAATTACGGAAGTTGGAGACTATTTAAGCAGACTTTTTAGTACGCCGGTTGAAATTCCATCAGGTCTTGGACTTGGCGATTTTTTTTCAATTCGTTAATTTGATAAGGCACGTTTGCGTTAGCTTAAAGGTGCCATTTTTTCTTTGCTTTACATTTTGAATTACTTAAAACTAGGAGGTTAAACATTTAATATAACTTTGTTTTTATATAATGAAACTAAAGGAATTTTACAGCTAACTTATACATATACAAGAGTGGGGTAATATAATATTCGTAAGATTAGGGGGGTCATTTTGTGTGTTCTTTGTATAGCAATGCACTTTATGATTTTTTAGAAGGGAGATTGTTGGAGCGATTAATTATTAACTAAGCGGAACATTTTACAAGCTTATTAACTAGGAGTGGTTCAATTTTATTAAGATTGGGGGAGATTAGTACTGTTGGGCATTTCTTAATGAGATTAAATATTGATCAACTAAAACTAGAAGATAGGCATCTAAGTTTTGGGAAGATATTCAAGGGGAGGGGGGGGGGGGGTGAAGTCCTACATCTGTGTATCAGAGACATGGGAGAGAGGGTGGACAAGGCTGACAGAGGGGGAGAATATAAACTTTCAGTTTCCGACATCTTAAATCAACCGCCAGGATTACAGATTCGGACGGATGCATCATGTATTGGGACACCGGGCGGTCTTTCTAGAGCCGGCAGAGGTTCCTTCAGACGATTTCGTAGTACGGCTCCGGTACGGATCGGAAACACACCGCGTTGCGCGTGTGATGTTGTACTGTAGGTCTCGTGTTGTTGGGTCATTCGACAGATGTTTTGTCTCGTCTCGGAGTCGCATCAGACCATCGTTGGGGTACGGTAGGCGGAAGAGGGCACTTCTGGGAATGATAAGAGATGATAGGGGCAGTTAAATGGGGATATTGCTGGTTTTTAGGAACGTGTATATAAGGGACATGTAGAGAATATCGCGGCTTGCTAGTACATCTCGAACCGGGACATTGGGAGATCTTCCTCGGGCCCGAAGGGAATCGAATAAATGATATCTGGCAGAACAGTACTCGGCGCATGTCCAGATTTCGTGATAACCGTTGCCACAAGCGCAGATACCGCTATCCACGAGCCCAATACGCCGGAGATGTGCGTCCAGCGTGTAGTGATTGGACATGAGCCGAGACATCACGCGAACGAAATCCCAACCCACATCCATCCCCTTGAACCAAGGTTTCGTCGATACCTTAGGGATTATCGAATGTAGCCACCTTCCCAGTTCACCATTGCTCCATGAAGTTTGCCAACTTTTGACGGTTCTCTGATGAGTAATACTGAAAAATTCGCTGAAGCTAATTGATCTTTCATATATGTCACTTTGTAAAGCGCCCGCCTTAGCTAAAGAGTCCGCTTCTTCATTACCTGGAATGGAGCAATGCGAGGGAACCCAAACTAAGGTAATCTTGTACGATCTTACAGACGAAGCACTCAGGTTCGGATCTCGGAAGTCACCTTCATCCAGCTTGAGCACGTCAGCCATGTGGTGCAGATAACCTGAAAAAAATTTCAACAAACGCCCAGGCGAAAAGATTCATTTCGCAGAACAACTTAAAACAAGTGCTTGTTTATGATAACGCTAAAATCAAAATCTCTGTATATGAGGATAATGGAAATATTCAAATTACATGATCTAGCTCCACTTACTTGCAAAATGGCAATTAAAAGATTTATGTCGTATTTCGGGGAGAAACGGAATTTATTACGGAGGACATATGGAAAACTACTTTCCAGGAATTTCAAATGGTGTTTTTGTGGTGAGATTGCGGGTAGGCTAACCCATTTCTTCGTATCTTTCCCTACAGTGCAAAACAGAAGGTGGTGACGCCAGTACACAGTGAACTCTTTGTGCATATCAAGGATGAACTAATACGTGCCAGTTTTGTAAGCAAACGGCACATTATGGAAATTTCTGCCCAGAAACCGCTGAGGCAAGCCCACTTCCAGTAAGAAATGCCAACAACCAAGCTCCAATATTTTATCTGATCCACAAACGGTCACCAATTTTGTGGCTGCTGTTCAGACAATAATGACAACTGCAAAAGCTGCGCCAAGCACTTCAAACTCAACGACTAATACCAGCCGTGAAGAAGCTACCACCAAAAATGGAGAGTTCACACTCGTGACTCACAAGGTCAAGAAGCCAGGAAGAACATCTGATCGCGAGTATCAAGACAGTAATCAAGATGATGATAAACGACAACGAGAGAGAGATTGATGACCCCGAAGCTGGCAAAAAACCGAACATTTTCCCGCCGCGAAAAAAAAATCTCCGGTCGCAATGGCAAGTTTCGCGCATGGGATTTTACAGGCTCTGAATAAAAGTAAGCGTAATATTTATGGTTTACACCTTGTAAATATATAAAAGACCTACGGCTCATCTAAGCTAACGCATTGAGCAGTGTCAAATAAATGAATAAACCAAATGGAGAACGTAGTGGAACGACACTTGCAGCTATGACAATTTCAAGTTAAGATTTCTTCAGAAAAAATGAGCTCTAGAGAAGCTACTTATTTCAAGCGGAATTGATGCTTGAGCCCCATTAAGTGACATATTGGATGGAAACAATTTTTTTGGGATATATTGCTTTTCTTAAGATTAATCAGTGCAATAAAAATTCTGATCAAAACACTGTGTGACTAGAATGAAGTAAGTGTGAACTCGGCTGGGTTTACTGAGATATCTACTGCGTAAGTTATCATGACATAGTTACAGAAACATTTAAGGACATATTTCGTTAGGTTGAAATATTTACCTACTGAATTTTAAAGAATCTGAATACCATCTAAGAAACCACTACTACTACTCGATTTCTCTCTTTTGTGAACTGTTGCATTCCCAATTAGGTCATCCCCTCAATGTTATACTTCGTTCACACTACGAGTTAAAACGCGTTTTAACGCTATCTTGATGTTTTTCTTGTTTCCAATTATTATAACGTGTTTTAACTCTGTAGTGTGAAGGTAGTCGATATTTTTAGGTATACAGTGACAAATGATTATTTAAAATTAATTTCAGTAATAACTATGCTTCTCCATTGGATTTTTTCTTCAAATTTTGACTACTTTTTGCAAAGTAAGGTTAGGCTCATTTTGAAGGAAAATTAGGAGCCTTCGAATGAGTGTAGTGTAATTGCGGGAATTTGCGGGCGTCATTGTTGTAATACTTGCGTGTAAAATAATAGTTCAAGATAAACATCTAAACATTAATTAATCTACTAGTGACATATTTTTGTTTTTCGATGTAATTTAATCAAATGGATATTTTTTATGAAGTAATGTATGCCGTAAAATCAACTGCTTCTTTGAAAAACGAATATATCCGGATGAAATTCCGATGATCAAATTATGCAAAAAAGACTGATGTTATGCCGTTCGAAAAGCTGTAAGAAAACTCATTTGTTGTTGACCGATAATCGCGCGGAAATGTCTGTGATAGCTCAGATAATACGAGAAAAATACTAGCGGCAATATGGCTGAACCTTCACAATTGGATTTAAGTCCGGGCTCGTTCCACTATGCGGTGCCCAGAGAAACTTACATTTTTGTTCTAGAGACCCTTCCGGTTTCCACAAGTGCCTGATTCATTATTAATTAAATTTTAATTTTAAGTCATCTGAAAAATATATGTCACATATGTCGCGAGGGACGGCCTGATTAACAATGGAACATTTCCAAACAGCATTCTTCATTCACCATCAACAGCCAAACATGACCAGCTTGGAATACAAACGAAAACAATAAACAAGTGTAGGTCTGTATGTATGCTGCTGACATTTGAGCAGTATGTATTAATGTTCCACAAATTTTCTTCCCTTCGGTTTGGCAGTCGGCACTTGCAGCGTGGTAGCGATTTTTGATAAGCGAAGAGGCGAAAGACTGGCACACGCCAGGTTCTGGCGTTGATAAATAAGCGAGAAGAATAAAAACCGCTCCGCTGTGTTCAGAATTTGTTTTGATTACCGTGAAAAATGTGATGTAGCAGGTGAAGGTGGTCAGGGGAAATTAGTACTTTTTTATGTTATTTCTCGTGAAAGATTCAAAGCATAATTGCACGTCCAGTTTATATGTTTCATCTGGAGCTTGTTTCAAATTTCAGATGCCTTGTACTGCTGTTCAGAAAATCAGCAGCTTTTATGGTATCTATAGCGGCCAAATTGTTTCCAAAAATCTCTTCCCACATAATCATTCTGCGGATTAAGATATACAAAAACTCAGATGTAAAAAAAGCCGTCATTAATCATAATATTTATTACTGATTAATTCACTTTCCAGAGGAAACCATTACTCCGTGCAGATCTTATATAAAAACATAAAACATATTCTGCGCGTACAAATTTACGATCGCCCGCGATCTTTCATCGGTTGGAAGATTAAGATAATTTCTTCCCCTGCGACAGGATCAGGCAACAGAATCCTCTGGTCAATATAGCGATCACTTTCTTTCGCTTCTTGCATGAGCGGAACTTCTTCATCATTTGCTCCAAATAATCTGTAGGAGTTTTTTTGCTGTCATGAATTTTATCTTCAGTAAGGAGATAAATTTCAGCTTAAGATTTTTTTTCTTCTTTCCGATTCATGGCCGGATCAATGCCGGCCTTGGTAAATTTTTTGAGTGTAGCTGATTACAAACGGTGAAACAAAAAAAATATAACTCGAACAACAAAATGCAAACGGACCTCGTTTTGTTCGGGATCTTTCCCGGGGACAGAGGGTAATGACTCAATTAGACCCATCAGCCGATGAAGACGACGGCCGCCATGGGAAAACGGATACATAAATTTGCGGCCATTTAAGTCAATCAACTGGCCCGGGTGACATCCATCAATCGGGGTGAAGATTTTTTTCGGGTGGTGGACTCTTCTTCTACCGGTCACCCAAATGTGAGCAGTTTTTTTCGAGTACCGAAGTCCATTCGCGGGACCACACGGTCACATATTGCTGGAACAGTTGCTCCTATTCCTGTTCGACGCTACCATCAGGGAAGTCATTGCGATGCACTCAAGATTTCAGCACATAATTTGCTACCAGCAAACAGAGAGGTTGGTCTGCAAGAGACGCAAAAAAAAGGATTTGGAAATATGACATGTTTGATGACCCAGTCCCTGGGGTTAGAGGAAAGTCAATTTAATTGTATCTCATTTGATTATGTTCGTAATAAATCAGATTTGGTTCCGCAAATATTGAATGGGATTTCCACGAAGAAGAAGAATGTTTGGTATATGTGCTAAGGGATATACGAAATCGTTTGCTTGTTTACCAAGTTGTTTCTTATATTTTATAATGCAGCTTTGCATTGAATCTGGTTTGGAAGTATCGATATCAGTTGCCATAAGCTTGAGCTGCAATCAGAAGTGTCAGTTGGAACTTTGCATTAGTCTTAAAATTGTCTGTTAAATAATAAAGAAATAAGAATAACAACTGAAGTTGTGGAAATCAAACAAGAGGAGTGGGCCCGATAGTAAAATAGCCACATAATTTGAGATTGTTTTAGTAATATCGGACAATTAAGCATAATATACTTATATTATCTTGATAAACTTGTGATTTTAGAGTGTAAGCCACTTGTCAATATTACCTTTGACAAGAAATTCCGGACAAACCCTTTCTCGCCAATCACAGCTATTGATAGAAAATAAAAGAACAATGCTTTGTCTTTCGCTGCTCTGAATTGTGTTCGGCCAATAACGGTTTGCTCGGAATTTCCCTTCAACGTGATTATTGACAGTTGGATCCTAATCATAAGTTTGCGAGATATTAAATAGTTGTCCCAAACTAGAATTAAATATATGTCGGACACTAGATTGGAGAGAAATTAACACGAATATCCCTTTGGTCTAAATGGGACAGATCAACCGTTTTGAGACTTTTATGGTAAAGGAATGTTCCTAATCCGCAATTTTCGACAATAGGGCCAGCAGTTCGGTCCTAGCTAAAAATACTCGGAATAATCGGATCGGTCAGTGGGGCCCATGATTTTGTGCCCACAATGAGGTTGACTCATGCCAGTTTCAATAGGAGAACTGAAGAGCTTCTATTTTCCATATTTGGAGCAGCTCGAAACAGCAAATGTCTCAGAACGGGTGGCTGAAGAACAAATGCGGTGTCTCATCAGCTGAATTCACGATGGTAGCTCCTTCACGAGGTTAGGTAATGAAGACGAGAAATCTTTAGACCGACTGGGGTCCCCGTTCTATGTTTGGAGAAGGAACTCCGTTGCTTGCGTGCTACGGCAATGTCCGCCAATGCGGTAGTCAAACGGAGCGGTTGGTTGACTCTCTTGAGTCAAAATCGAAAGCTTCCGTCCAGCCACGCTAGCCTCCGTATTTTTTTGTCCATACGCACGTTAACGTTATCGTCGATCATTAGGATAGCGAGCTTCGCCCATCGCCAGTAGTGAAAAACCCTGTGCACATGTAGCTGGATACCTTTTTCCATTCCCGAGATTGTTACTTTACCACCAGAGGGAACTGTCCAACTCGAATGACCTCGAATTATAATTAGTGAATTTGAATACCTTTACATTTGTGATATTTGGTAGGGTAGGGTTTATAGCGCCAAGATTTGTTTGAGACAGTTTCCGCAAGCAACCAATAGCCGTTCGAGTCGTCGCTAGAGAAGTTCTCAAATTTAATCTGGCACGCGAACTCGATCGCGAGAGTGGCGCTCAAGCTACCGAATTTACAAGGATCTTGTTGCACTCGTAGCGCGGATGGTTACAACCTGGGATCTTTGAAATCTGGAATTGCAAAATGTAATGGGGAAAATTGCAGCTCTTCAGCCAGTTCGATGGTGCGGCACAGGCGAATGAGAATACTGCCCAATGGAACCATAGCTCGTTGAAGTACGATAAGACAGGACCTTGATTGGGCTTTGTAGTATTTGTTAATCAACAGTACCGGATCAGCACCCATGACGTAAAGTTCATCATCGAAGCAAACGCCTAGGACAGAAGCTGATTTTTTGGCTTTTTATTGGAAAAGAGAGCCTCCACCTAACTACCAACAATAACGGCTTCAGATCTATCAATCTTACCGCAACTAGAGACATGACTGTCTGTAGCACATATTTTCCGCGAAAGAATATTTGGAATCTGAGTTGGAGACATCCAAATGCCGCAACGTGCTTCCAAACTGGCCATGACACTACTCCAATTTCATTGATGCTATAATCTTCCGAGTTTTGACGCTGAACATTATCTAGTCGTGTGTAGGATTCGTGCAAAATTGTCGAGCTTAACCGCTTTCAGGTGCATTAGAGCCACGCAACAGCGATTGTCGTCTGATAGCGTTCCCGAGGGTACCCGGAAACTGGAAAAAACACGTGCTACGTCCAGCTAGAGATAATTTGAACGCAGCTTGACAGCAGAGCAGGTTCATGGTTCGATGTTGAGTGCCATAGAGCAACAGACTAGATAAATCGGGATGGAAGCCAGAGGCCACACATCAGAACAGGGTCGTGTCCAACCCTCGATTGGCCTCACTGCTTACATATATAACCAAAGGATGAGAATAGGCGAGTACATACAACGATAGTGGCCTGAAAGTGAGACCCATCAGCATAAAAACATTCCAGTATGATTGGAGAACTACGCGGAGCAAAGGAGGACACGACACGTTACCACTACGATGGAAAGACAGCAGGCGAAGCGGAAAAATCGGCAGCAGAAAGAAGAAAAGAAGATGAAACAGGTGAAGAAAAAAAGTCCTCCTGGAGAGATACATGGACAATGCACTGATCGTGCCATATCGTGCGAAAACATCCTACGCGGCTCTTCTAAAGAAAGTAAAAGAGGACCCGTGGCTGAAGAAGTTGTGAAAGAACGTCGCTAGAACTCAGAAAGGTGAGGTGATCGTCGAGCTGAAGAAGTAATTTTCATTAGGAGCTGCCTGCCGCGAGCTCGTTGTTAAAATTCTAGGCGGCGAAGCGAACGTAAGAGCTCTGTCATAGGAAGACGTGGTCGAATTCACGACTGAAGAAGAACTGAAGGGTTCACTGATCGAGCAGCGCAACCTGGATATATTGGCACATAAACGTCAGTGTTTCGGCTACAGATGGACATTCACAACAAGCTGGCGGATACCGGCAAGATAAAAGTCAGATGGTCGATAAGCACGCTGAGAGTTACTCCGCGAGTTACCAAGCAGATGGAGAGATGCTTCAGGTTGTTGAACGTTGGACATAAGGCGAGGAATCGCTAGGGGCCTGACAGTTCTGTATTGTATAGAATATGCGAATGAAAGGATCTCATAGCTAGAGACTACACGAAGCAACCAAGATGTATGATCTGCAAACCGGAGGACAGAAAGGATTACACGACGGGCTGCTTTAAATACCATGCGTATCGACAGGCGATGGTAGGGTAACAATGATGAAGATAACCCTGCTTACCCTTAATAAGTGCGACATTTCACCGTAACTGTTGTGGTAGTGGACAACAAAAACGAAGTGCGGCGTTGAAATAATTGCAGAGCCGTATTGTTTTCCTGCCGATAACTGGGTGGTGAATAATGTAGCGATGGTGGTAATAAAGTTTTGGGCGGTTTTTCTATCGAAGAGGTGGTGGATAACACACACGAAGGTATCGTGATCGCCAAGATCAACGGTGCATTCGTTTGTAGCTGTTATGCTCCCACAAAGTGGACAACAGAGCAGTACAATCACACTAACCGACTAGTTGGTCGAACGAACGCCAGCTCTTATTTGAGGAGATTTTAACGATAGGGTCATGGAGTGGAGAAGTGAGTTGACCAACGCAAGAGAGTACATATTGTTGGAAGCCCTAGCGAAGCTGAAAATAAGACTGTGCAACGAGCACATTCCGCAAAGACGGTCGGGAATCCATCTTTGACGTAACATTTTGCAACCCGTCGCCGATGAATTACATGAATTGGCGAGTTAGCAGTACACACATAATGACCCCCAGGCAACCCAATGGTCGATTCGTCGGCGGAACTGTGCTGTAACCCGGACAATAAAGGACTTCGATAAGAAGCTTATCGTAGAAGCACTTCGTGCAGACAGCATCGCTCAAATATCGAATGTCAATGTGTCGGAAACAATGATGTCGGAATACTAGCGAGTGCGTGTACCGTAACAATATCGAGGAAACTGGAGCCGAGCAACTGCCAGCATCCGATGTAATGGTGGAATGAAAGGATCCGCACCGTTCGTGCTGCTTGCCTAAAAGTCAGAAGACGCGTTCAGGGAACAAACTCTAAGGTGGTCAGGGGAGAGCATATGATGTTATTCCGGGCGCCCAGGGCCGCTTTTAAGCTTGACAAAGTTCTGAGTAACTCCACCTGTTACAAGGAGTTGTGCAGAGAAGCAGACGTCAACCTCTGAGTCAACACTAATGGTGTCGAGAAGGCCAGATCAGGGGATCCACGATGTCAGTTGAAATGTGAGCTAATAAACACAAGACTATCGCGAATGGTTTCTTCTCGAAGCATGGCCACACTGCATAGCCGACTACGCTGTACGTCGATGCAGGCGGTTAAAATGTCGGTGGCAATGGGTCTCCAACAACAAGCGCCTTACAGCGGGAAAAGAACTGGAAGTGAAGTAAGCTCCCGGTCCGAATGGTATCCCTAACGGGGCACTGAAGACCGAAATACTGACGTTTCTGGACATGTTTGGGATAGTGCTACAGAAATATCTGGACGAAGACTACTTTCCGGATAGATGACAGATCCAAAATCTGGTGTTACTGCCAAAACCAGGGAAACCACCAGGAGATCCAGCATCGTATCAGCGTATATATCTGCTGAATACTCTTGGTAAGCTTCTGAGCTTGTCAGGGTGATAAATTACGCGAAAAGAGAGAACGGGATTTTGACGGTGGATGTAATTTGCACAGTTATCGCGAGCACGGAGCATTGAAGTAAAAGAGAAGGTGCGCCATAGTAATGATCGACATGATGAACGCGTTCAACAGCGCCAGCAGCGTGGCTATCGCCGAAGTGCTGCCCAGAATGCAGGTTTCGGACTATCAGTGTAAGGTTCTGGACCGAGTGCTGGTCTACGAAACGAACATGGGGAGATCGATTAGGGTCAAGGCGGGAGTACCTCAGGGCTTCATACTCGACCCTCCGTTGTGGAATACGATGTACAACGGACTGCAAATAGTGCCAGTGTTCAGGGGAGTCAAAATTGTCGGATATGTAGATAACGATGTTCTTACGATAACCGGCGAAACTCAGGATGAAATGGAGATGATGACGGTAGAGGCAATAGATACCATAGAAAATTGGATGGCCGATGTCAAGTTACAGTTGACTCAACACAAGACAGAGGTTGTGCTGAGCGCGTACAGAACGATATCGTTGGAGGCGGTATGCGTCAGTGTCGGAATGATTCCCATCTGTATCACTCTGGCTGAGGATATAGAATACTTCCACTGGAGGAATACTCGTAGTATAATGAGTGGTCAGTGGTAGCAAGAGTGTTATAACACGTTATCCCACCGACTCATCCTGAATGTTTTGACGTGGGTGCATAGGAAGCATGGGGAGGTGGACTTCCATTTGACGTAGGTTCTGTCCGGGTACGGCTGCTTCCGGAAGTACCTGCATGAACATGTTTCGTCGCCCTTTTGCCCAGACTGTGTGAATGTGCGAGAGACATCGAACCTCGCGGTCTACGAATGCCCTAGTTTTGAGAATGTTTGAAGGGTGATCGATAATATCGTCAAAAAGGTGTGCCAAGACGAATATTCCTGGGACGCTGCCAACGGAGTAGTGACGCGTACATTTTCCGAGCTTCAGAGGAAGTGGCGAAGGGATCAACAAAGTAACGTTGTCGGCTAGAAATCCGCCACGAAACATTAAATCGGGTTCGGGAGGAATTTCATGTTCGAAGAACTCTCTGTCGGAGTAGACTACATCCACCGCAGGGGAATAGTTGAGTAGTACGTGACGAAGCACCGGGTTCTAGTCGTCGGGATGCCATTGAAACCGACGAAAGCCTTCACCAGAATCACTGTACTTAGTTCCTACACCCCACCGATTTGGCCGTGGAGAATACTGAGAAAGTAACAGAAGAACCGGTTTCGGGCTAACTTCCACCTCTGGGGAACTCTCCGTCGTTGTAATTCTCGCTGAGGCGCTGCGAATTACCGCCTGTGTGCAGAATACTGGTCCCATCGAAATGCTTACTGCAAACTAGTAGCGACCGTTAGGGACTGAGAGTCGCAAGTGCATTAGTACTACCCTCCTCCGAAGTAGTCGCATTTTGTGATTTCGGAATGATCGAGGTAAAATGAGCTGAGATAGCTCAAGTAACCAATTCAGGTTGTACTTGGGCGGGTCTTTTGGTGAGTCAGCCTTTACTAACCTCACTCCATGAGTGATAATCTCAGGTGCCCATTTGTAGATTTTCGACATTCTTCCACAACAATAAACCACACACACGAACATACAAGAGATGCACCTTCGGACACTCATGAATAATCAGTATTTCATTTGACGACTAGGGAGGGTGTTCCTATAGTTGAGGTGTACCTATAGTTGCAGTAGTGGGTTATACGCCTAATTAAGGTACCAACCACCAACAAATATTTTTTATCGAGTCATCGCACTAAAATTATGCGACAATAAAACTGTTATCCTTGAAATTTGCTCAAATAACTGTTGAAAGAATTGATTTTCTATGGATTTTGAGCTCCCTTGCACCTATAGTTGATCTAATGTACCTGTAGATGCAAGTCCCATAGTAAATCAATGGGTTTTACAACAAAAGGAACTGAAATTAGCGATTGCACCGCTATTGGTACATGTGTTTCCATAGTGGTACAATCGGTTTTGAATACATAAATAGCTTATTAAACCATCTTTATATGTTTCCTATGAAGTAGGGATTGAAAGCTTTTGTTTAATATATTAACATTGCCCATAGGTCTATTCATCGATTTTTTAGTTAAAGTTTTCCTTAAGTATGCGACTATTGGTACATCCACCCTAGCTGGCGACCGTAAGCAGACTTTTCAATAATGAAGTTTCCTTGTCGGTCAAGGTTTATATGTCAGATGTCACATCAACACTATTGCCTCTTCAATTGTCAGTGTAACTGAATCTCGTCGAAGAAGTACTAGTGCACCTAATGATGTCGAATCTCTAGATCGTTACGCTTTCTGCACATGGATGATGGATGAAAAAATAGAATTGGACAAACTGTGGTTCTACCCTCGCAAGATGAAGCGCAGAGTTGAAAACGGAAAGGCTATACTTAATAATACAATGCTGTAATTTATGGATGGACTATATATAATTAGACTAGATAATCAAGTAAAATAGCTGACAAAAACAGGTTTAGAAAAACTGGCAAAAACGGATCTTTACTGTACTTGTATACGACAATTTCAACTAGAAAGACGTCTTTATTGGAGGTACTGGGTTTAGCAGATCATTTCAATAAAAAAATAGGCAGAAATATATAAAAAATGTGAGCATTGGTCAGGATTTGGACTTTGTTACTTGTCTGTGCGTCACGTCGCGCCTGTGTGTGGAGTAGTGACATCTACAAATCGATCATTTGCAATATTTTCCTCACAAAAATAAATTCAGCCCTGAATCCCTTCAATTGCATCAAGCAAATCATATTTTTACAGACAGTCACCATTATACACATACATTTCCAGAGAAAATATGAAATTTAGATGCAGGACGACTTCATTCAGATGTTAATACAGGTGGACACGCTAGCAAGTGGCGACAGCGTACCGTGATCGTCCAGCGAAACAGCTCAATTGACCACCGGTGGAGAATCGTTTGAATTGATTGTCGCAGACAAGAAGCCGGTCTTCGCGCAAATATTCCAAACTTCACTGATTTGGATGCAGCCCAGGCAGACGGTTGTTTGTTGCATGGTCATAACCTGGTTGAAACGACCCATCATCGGGCAGCAGGTTAGTTTAATTTCCATCCTCTCCCATCGAAACGTACCTGTGTGCTGCCTCCCTAGCGACTGCAAAGTGCGGTTCAGAGCCAGAATGAGAAATAAATTTTATAAATTATGACATTTTTTCCTCGCTTGTCAAAAATATGTAAAAATTATTCATAAAACGTTGAGTTACCCCTAAAAATATAAAAATAAAGCGAGCGCGAACAAAAAATGCGATCTGCTTCCTTCCCCTTCTCTGAGCCAGATTTGGGATGGGGGGGGGGGGGGGTTTGGGAAGATGCAATTTTTAAAATTGGCTGCTGCATTTTTGGAGCACAGTCTGCTGATCAACAGAATCATCCGGTGAGTCGGTGGTGGCGATGCGGATGACCCTCCGAAGGCGCGTGGTGTTTTGTCTGATTGCTGACGGTCGGCAGTGATCCGCGCCGAAAGGAGACAGATTAACACCGATCATTATCGGCTCACAGCGGGATTGGTTGTTTTTCTTTAGTTTTGTTTTGTGAGTTGTGTTCCTCATCCTTCTGTGATTCTTGCGCGCAGGCTTGCAATATGCGGTTTTATGGCGGTTTTCTTTCCCGACTGTTCTTCGGTGGCGACGGAACTGGTCGCGTGCATCAGAAAAACCGCAGCCCATCCAGACAAGGTTAATTTGCATAGATCAGCAGGGCAATTTGTAAACAGTCATCAAAATGTGCTAAATTGATTTTTGATGCGGTGGACAATCGGATCAGCGGGAATTATAGCATCCTGGGCGGCGTTCTTGGCTAACATCGAAACGATCGGAATCTTGTCAAGAGCAAAGATTTTTGCGCCAAAATTAATTCATAATTGAATCATATGCCAAACTTCTGTCTACGGCAAAAAAAACTCGACCGTCATGACGCATTACAAATTAGATTGATCCGACAGTTGTTGAGACATCACTTGCCTCAATCCTTTCTAATTAGGACCCACCAGTCTGTCTTCTAGAAGCAAACTCGGGACCTCCGGGCCATCCATCGACAATCAGCCATCGATCGCGGTACACGATAAACCAATCCACTGAAACCAAACGCTCCAGCAACAAACAGACGAGAAAAAAAAAACGAAAAAAAAATCGAGTGGAATATCGAACAAATGTTACATTTTTGCCACATGTAGAATGGCACCAGCCGAACCAAGCAAACCAAAATAAAATACACGTAACATTAGCCCGCAAATAACTTCATCAACTGCCAGGCGACACACGACGCTGACGACGATGGCGACCACGGCAATGTTGGCCTCCTTTTTTGGTGATGAGTCCGATAGTGATCATCAAGTGGGACACAATCAAGATGTTGTAAGGTACCTTCCTACTCGCAGGAAATGGGGTATAGTGAGGGGTAGCAGCGAACGGTCAATTAAAAGATAATGGTCAAAGGATGAACCCTCAGGCAGAAGCCACCGAATAATTTGAGGTTTTATAGTCAAAATAAGAATCTGTCCCGGCATCCATGGTTGGAAATCGTCCATATTCGTCTGGGAAGGCTTGGTTGGTCTCATGGCTAGCTACAAGTGGAAAGGAAATAAAATACTATAACTACCGGGCGATCCATGAATGTCGGGATTACCTTTGCTGGCGTTACTTCAATCAAAGAAAGTGATGCCACCCGATATAGATTTCGCCATTTTTTTTCAAATAAATTCAATTAAATATTTTTAGTGAAAAAAATCAGTTGCTGCTGTCCAGTTATGGAGAATACCACAAATGTGCTTTCTATATATGTTTTGGTGTAATAAAAAATAAAGTTGGAAAACTTCCATCTCCATATATATATTTTTTGTTTATTTTTGACACTTTACCACTGTAGCGGCATTCGTGTCAAGTATCTCCATATATGTACATGTACATATATACTAGACTGGTTCAATTTTTGACTTTTAGCTCTACCAGGCTCTACTGATTCCTTTTATGGCCCTTAGCAATTGTGCAAATTTTGGTACCGATTGGTTGTGTCTACGGACCCTCCAAAAATTTCAAAGTTTATATGCAAATTTGTATGGGTAATCGATTAAAATTGCAAATAAATTCTTAAAAAATCACCTCATCAATCAATTTATGAGAACACTATATACAGTAATGTTTGATTATATCACGATTATATATCCACCTATATACCTATATATTGTTTTATACATATATACATCCATCCCTATATATATATATATATATATATATATATATATATATATATATATATATATATATATATATATATATATATATATATATATATATATATATATATATATATATATATATATATATATATATATATATATATATATATATATATATATATATATATATATATATATATATATATATATATATATATATATATATATATATATATATATATATATATATATATATATATATATATATATATATATATATATATATATATATATATATATATATCACTGTATTTCTAAAGGTATTCTACTACTGAACACATTTGTGGAACATTGTGGGTTTGTGAAAATTCGCTGAGAAAAGTTATTAACTAAAGAAGCAGCATGACTTCAAAATAAGTGGATTTTATTATTAATCATAGCAACCCTATTTGAATAGCTGCATCTGCCATACGGGAGCAGTGGGTGGTAAGCCTAGTTTACACTTGTATAATTGAACTATTGTAAATATTCTAGGAGAATTGTATTAAGTATTTGAAGGTAAATATTGAGCAATTTCTAGCACTATGAGGCAAGCACCTTTATGGAAAAAGGTTTTTCGTGTTTCTTGATCTTACCGTTTTTAAGGAAAAATAGTGACGGCGCCGGTGGTTGAGTGGTAAGCGTATAAGGTAAGTATCGGACTAACCATTCCTTCCATTTCCTTCCGCGATCTACGTTCGGTCCTGGCCGGCGCCGGTATTGATCACTTAACACTTTAGAATTACCAGGAGTTGCACATTGAAAGACGTTTCGCTACTCCCAAGCATAATTATCTACTTATTCTCTGTTCAACTTCAGCTAGTCCAGATCGATAACGGAGTAGCAGCCAGGGGTGGTCGCACAAGCTTACCGTTTTTAAGGAAAAATAGTGTTGAAACCCTTTATGCACTGGAAAAAAGTTGGACTTGAAAGGGTTAAGGTATTTTTGGTAAAAAAATAGTTATTTTTTTGTTTGGCGCTACAGAGAGTGTCAGTTCATTTAGGAAGGCGCCTGGTGTAGTGGGCAAAAATTCGACTCTTTTTGCCTTTCTCAATAGAAAGGTATTGCAATTGCTCTGAAAACCGACTTTTTAACGGAGGCCCGGAGGGCCGAGTGACATATACCATTCGATTCAGTTCGTCGAGTTCGGCAAATGTCTGTGTGTGTATGTATGTGTGTGTGTATGTGCGTCTGTGTGTGTGTACGCGAACACAATCTCACTCTCTTTTCTCAGAGATGGATGAACCGATTTTTACAAACTTAGTCCCAAATGAAAGGTGCAACGTTCCCATAGGCTGCTATTGAATTTCTAATGGATCCGACTTCCGGTTCCGGAATTACAGGGCGATGAGTACGATCACGCAGAAAATGTCGATTTTAAGAAATTCTGCAATGAATGTATAATGGTGAAATTTTTTCCAAAATGTGACCACAACTGCTTCGATTTGTAGTACTAGGTCATTAACAGCCATTCAAAGTTTCTTTGGTCACATTGGCCACCATCATCGGTTTCGGAAGCCCCGGCGGAAGTATCCAAATTCAGACTAACAGTCACATCGGTTTCTTGGAGATGGCTAGACCGAATCAACCAAACTTAGTCTCAAATGAAAGATGTTGCGTCCCCGTAAATGGCTATTAAATTTTATCCCCAACTGACTTCCGGTTCCGGAGTTACTGGTTGTGGCGTGCGATCACATAGCAAATTGTGATTCAAACCGATACTCCGATGGAAGCAAAAAAGGTAAAAATTTCGCTAAAATAACTTAACTTTGCAGTTCTAGGTCACCGACGGCCAAACAAACTTTCGTTGACTACATTGACCACCATAGACGGTTCCGGAAGTGCCCGGGAAAAGCGGCCATCTTTCAAAATTTACGAACTCACATCAGTTTCCCTGAAATGGTTGGGCAGATTTTCACAAACTTAGTCCCAAATGATAGCTATAGTCTATAAAATTTCGTACGGATCGCTTATATGGGTCCGGAAATATAGACTAAATCGTCCGGTCACATATGAAATTCCCATATAAGCCGGAACTCAATTTTTTTTCCAAAGGGGGGACCCCATGAAATTTCAGAAATCGAATTCGTATTTTTGATGCCAAACATCTTTAAAATGCATGAAACGTCGCAGGCCCGTAGCCAGGATTTTGTTTCGGGAGGGGCTTAAAAAAATTTGCATAAAGCTTTTAATTCTGACAATTTGATATAGTCACTAGAAACTAAATTAAATTTTGAAAAGTTCATAATGAAATCAATTCCAAATCAAAGACAATCCTAAAAATATGTTCATTGTCACAAGAAAGGTTATAGTACTTACTCTCGTTACAACAAAGTATATTCTAGAGTTCACAGTATTTATGCGCTAACCGAATATGACAATGCTTGACGGTGCTGGAAAACACTAGGTGTTCCAAGCTACACCTTTAAAAGGCGTAGAAGATGCTAAACCGAAATGAGTAGAAAAATATCCATAAAATGTTCGAACGAAGAGAATGTCGAAATTCGTACAAAATCTTCTGATTTAGCAAGCGATTTGTAGATGCGCAGAGACGGTTCAACTTCTATTTTCTTTGTCTGGTGTTCTGCGAGTATTACCAGTTCCAAGGCATCATGCTAACACAATTTTTGATATATTCTATTTAAATGAAACTATTTTCAAGACTAGCCTTGGTCGGGTAGATTAGAACCCCAGTTAGGAAGGATTTTTGGTAATCAATAGGATCAAAATATAAATTTAAATGATTAAATCAACTGAAGGAAACTGCCCACAATTTAATTGATTAAAGAAAATTGTCTACAAATCGAATGAAAACACTGATTACTAATATCTTCTAATTTTCCTTCAAATCGCCAGTCGCCGTGCATGTGTCGTTCACCGTGCAGTTTCAAAATCACGAAATTTAAAGAACTAGCTCCCTAAATCCATCGGAGAGATCCAGATCCCAAATCCTTTCGTTTCATCGTTTTATTGAAACATTCCAACTAAAGTTGAATCAAAATTTTAAATACACCGTAAGTTGATCATATAACGTGCACTGGTGCCAAACAAATGTCCTCAACTACTTATTCTCGTTTTGTTGGTAATAGCAAATACAAATTTGTATTTGGTAATAGTTTTATATTATTTCTAAATTGTGACGTATTTAGATAGGTATTTTTACGGTGACTATGAGGGCGGTTTTCATTTTGATAAAAAAAAAAGGATTTGAAGTCACGTCAAATCCACCTAAACGCACGGTAACTGGGGACTTGACGGTACGTGAAATTTGTTAAATGTATTACCAAAAGAACTAGAAGGTCTACCTTCTGATGTCGCAAAAAGCAGAAGCAAAAAAAATTGCTACGCTATAGCAGGCTACAGGCACCAGTGAATCAAGCTAGCTATTGTTCTATATCAGTACACATACAAATTGTATCGTTGCCCCCGGCTGCGGAGTAAAATGAGTTTGCCAAATGAAGCAAAAGTGCCTGTGCTACGGGATAACACGAACAGTTAAGGAAGTGGAACAATTAGTTAAAGTGAAAATGGAGCTTAATCTCGCTGAAGTTACCTACATTCAGCTACATCACGTAAAAACTGTGTTTTGATCACGTTTAGAAGCTTAGCACAGGCCGAAAACTTTATTGCAAAGAACAACATGCAACACGAGGTCGAATTTAATAACACCAGAATCAAGATCCCCGTGCATATGGAAAACGACATGGTGGACGTGCGTATCCATGATTTGGCCCCGCGCACGAAGGAGGATTTCATCAAACAAATAATGTCGCAATATGGAGAAGTAGAATCTATTACGAATGACACCTGGAGAAATTTTTTCTCCGGCATTCCCAATGGCGTTCGTATTGTGAGAATGCGAGTGACTAAACCAATACCTTCTTACATGACTATCGAATGCAAATCACCGAAGGATGGCGTGACCTATAAGCAAACAACGCTAATTACATATCCCGGGCAGACCCCAACATGCCAATTCTGTAACTATACAGCCTACTACGGAAAAACATGCGCCGAAGCAACTAGTCAAAACTCATCTACTACAGCCAACTCTAACATGCAGCCACCGATACCTTCAGATAAACCTAAAACAACGATCCAATTACCCAATAATGCAGGTACAACGACCACGACAACCGCTCCCAAACCAACAACTAGCATCGCCAATAAAGAAGCAAATATCGATGAAGACGGATATACAACAGCGACCCATAAGAACAAGAAACAAATAAGAACCTCTGATCGTGAACAGGAAGAAAGCAGTACAGATGACGACATGGACGGGAACGATAACGCGAGAGAAGGCAGACTGAATGACCACCAAGCGGCCTCACCGCCAAGGAAAAAGATCTCAACACGCAGCAGCAAACTGCGTCAACAAGATCTGGCAGACCGACATTCTTAGAATTTTTTTTTTACTTATTGTAAAAAAAATTA
Source organism: Topomyia yanbarensis (assembly GCF_030247195.1). NCBI lineage: Eukaryota > Metazoa > Arthropoda > Insecta > Diptera > Culicidae > Topomyia > Topomyia yanbarensis. Next base: position 155,235,081 of record NC_080670.1, read on the forward strand.
AAAGACCCACGGATCAGTTGTGCTAACGCATTGAGCCGTTTCAAATAAAATTTTAGATTGAAAAAAAAAGAAATATTATAAATATGAACAAGCTCAATAATTTCAGCATCTCTTTATTCCGACATATGGACGGGTATACATCGCACTTACTTCACCTCTGTCGAAGAATAACGTAGGTGTAAGGCCAACTTTCTTTGATGATTTCTGTTGTTCTGTAGTTGAGTGCCCAGAAAATATAGAACAGCTGCTCTTGGGTCGATTTCAATTTATTTATTATTTTTTCTCTCTTTTTCTTCGTTATCTCTGCTCATCTCTCTCATTTTATTCCATAACGAACACAAATAAAACTAAAACATGAAATCGAAACATTAATCCCAATTTATTGACTGTAGACTCAACTAGTTACATCATTTTAGTCGCTCTCCGTGATAGGCTAATGATGTTTGTTCACTGTATCGTCAGGTCGTTTTTAGACTTACATGGACATTAATTGGAAACCATCGAAAGAGACAGAAATGCTGCTGCTTACAACATTAAGTTTATTATGATTGATTGACTAATATGTGGTTTAGCATCTATTGACATCCGTTGAAAAGTAAGGATAAAATCACAACAGATAGTCCTACCGCTACTATGTACGTTTCTGTATGTGAACAACATTAGTAATATACGACGGTATACAATTCTTGGGTTGATGAACACCTCAGAAAAACCGCTGTTTTACCACTTTTTGGCTTGTTTATTTTTTGGCATTTTTCTTGCTTATTGTTCGATTGTTTAAAATATCACTACTTTGCGGACTAATAATGTTTAAATACGGACCGCATTCTCCGCATAAAATGAAATTGAGTGTCAACAGAAATACTATTGCATTAAAATGACGCGAAAACAAAAACTGTCTTCTCGACTATATTGTCATCAACTAACGGAAATGTTTTTGTCTAGCACGCTTGAGTGAGATGCCTGATGTTTCTACTAAGCGTACAGTGCACTAACCTATTACAGAAATTCAATCTGCTTATGCTTTAACTAACTTTATTCTGGCTAATATATAACATAATATCTGAGTTTTGTTAGACACAACCACTAGCGATAAAGTTCTCATTTTGGGACAGTTTTTGAGCTCACTTTTCTATAAAACTTCTGCAATTTTATTATATATTTCGTTTATTTTATTCGGTTCAATGCATTAGCTAAATGAAGCCTTGTGTCTTCAATATATTTCCATGATGTGAACAATGAAAGTGATAAAACGTAAATGGTTGTCCTACAGATCTCGTGCGAACAACTAGCGATTGCATGTGGAGAACTATTTACTAGGCTGAGAAATATTTTTCCTAACCAACAATGTCGCGGTGGTGTTCATTTCTATCTCGTACACTTCCTTATCATCATAGTGGTTACTGCCATGTCCATTAGGGTGGGACAAAAATTAGATTCCAGCTCCGAGCAACTTTTTAGTTACCATTTGGGTCCTAGAACAACTGTGCAAATTCTTAGCTCGATCGGTGATACTATATTTTTGCGCCCACTGTTTAAAGTTTACATGGGATTTTGTATGGGAAAATTAACTTTTACAAAATAATTCGTCCAGGAGTCACCCATTACTTCCTAAAAATAAATCGTTATGTGGCTTTTATAGAAAATTTTATAAAGAAACAAAGTCTCGAAAACCACGAAACGATCTGACGCTTGAGAAAAAAGTTATTAAGCAGAAACCGACTGATGCTCTGACGATTGATAAAATATTCATTTTTTCTAGCACCACTGCTGTTGGTTGTCCAGTTATACGCAATTTTGTTTTAATCCTCTCTTAATGTGTCTAAATCGTTTATTTGTACTATTTGGCCACTTCGCAAGAGTTTAAGGGATAAATCGAGGGTTTTTTGTACATAATAAGAGAAAGTTAAAAAATTTGTATGCAAATAGACCGTCAGAAGCAGTGATGCTATGAAAAGTGAAATTTTCATCAATCTTCAGGGCATCAATCGGTTTTCGCTTAATAACTTTTTCCATAATCATTAGATCGTTTTGCAGTCTTCTAGACTTTGTTTCCTTGAGAAATTTCCTATAAAAATCAGATATCTACTTATTTTTAGGAGATAACGGGCGACTCTTGGAAGAATTAATTTGCAAAAGACAATTTTCTCATACGAAATCCCATGTAAACTATAAACCGTGGGCGCAAAAATATAGTTTCACCGATCGAGCTAAAAATTTACAGAGTTGTTCTGGGAGCTAAATGGGACCCAAAAAGTTACTCGGAGCCAACTTTAATTTTTTTCATATAACCATGTCCCACTCTAATGTCCATGTTCGCGAATTTCTGACGGGTCACGAGTGTCGACTTCCTCAATGATGGTGCCGACCGTTGATTTTGAGATACTAGACGCAGTTTTTGCCGTCAATATTATCCGAACAGCAGCCAAAATTTGGCAAATGTTTGTTTTTCAGGAAATGGTTTTGGAGACTATGTATATGCAAAGATATAATGTGTAAAATAATACTATCGCATTCAGTTTTTACGTGCAGGGTCAGGTTGGAGGAAATATGTCTGTTCACCTAGATTTTCACCACAAAAACACCAATTAATATACTTCCTAGATGTGTCCTTTATAATGAATACCATTTTTTCCAAATGTGACAGGAATCTTTTAATAGCCACGGTGCAAGTAAGTGGTATCAGATCTTGTAGCCGAGCATTGATTTTCTCATCGTCCATATATATGAGGATCAACCACATGTTACAAGTTGTTATGCAAAATGACTGGTTTCGCCTGGGCTAATTTGTTAAATGGCATCAGCACTGAACGCCTGACATGGTTAAACTCGTTAAAGGCGATGTTCGTAAGCATAACCTCCATAATCACCTTCAGCAAATATTTCACATCATTAATGTTGCTCCAGCCAAATACGGAGGCTATTGACTTCAGGTCTTTTCGCATAAGATCGATCTTATGCGAAAAGACCTGAAGTCAATAGCCTCCGTATTTGGCTGGAGCACTACTTCTTGCTTCTGCGACTCAATCATTCGACAGATCCCCGCAGCAAGAATTAAAGTAACAGTTTCGTTTGTCTTCCGACGAGTCACACAATATGAAGGGAACTGTTTTATCACACTCAGCATACTGAGTAGATATCCTGACCGCTGTCTTCGGTGGTTCGAAATAGCAATCTTCCTCACAATTCTCGCATTAATTTGTTGAAACCAAACAAGATACAATTTTTTTAAGAGTCACCGAAAAACATGTTGTTTCTTAAATTTATTTTTGAAAATTTTCGGGGGGGGCTTTAGCCCCCTAGCCCCCCCTCTGGCTACGTGCCTGTCGGAGATGCTGCTGTGTGTGCGTGTGTATTTTTATTTATCGAGGGGAAATCATTAAAAGAGACCACTACCGACTTGGCCGTGATATTGTCGGATTCTTACTGCAGCTCTTTCTCCAGCAAACCTACCGACTAAACTTAAACCTCTTGTGTTTACCTATCCTCTTCCTCACGGGAACGCCATTTAGTATTCCTTCAGGTTCATCAACTACGCTTGTTCGCTGAGTGGATATTTTCACATGGCTTTGACCACATTGGCCACCTACGTCGGTTCTAGATTCCACATAAGAAGGAACTGAGAAATGCTCTAGAGAGGGGGACCCACAGGACTCCTCAAGTTTGTGGCTGTCGATCCATTGTATATAAGTGTTAATCGCACTGAATATGTAATATGTAATAACCATTTCCAACATTATATTGAGCATAACCAGCCATGGAATCGCATGAGAAAGGTACAATTGAACCACTAGTTGGATTAAAACAGATTTCTCCAGGATTGATTTCAAAGAAACTACTCAAGATACGTTTTCATTTATATTATTAGACAACTCTTCTTATTACAATGTTGAAATTTATAGTATTTATTTATGTACCTTTACCTCGAAACGCCTGTAATAGCGACTCCACCAAAAAAATCGCGAACGACTTTGCACCAAGCTTTCTCCGGTTCTAGTGGTAGAAATTGGAAAAGAGCAATATTTCTATAATTGTCACTTTTATATATACTTTTATACCCTCCCTCCGGAACACAAATCTCTGAGATTCTGGTTTTTGAAGGTAATCCCTGAGCTTCCGGGATTTAATTCATTTCCTCTGAAATTTTTGTTTACAGTCTAACGCAATATGTCGGATTTATACGACTATTTGTGTTCAAATTCATTTTCCCAGACAGACCCTTCGTTTCAAGGTGTTCATTTGCAAAACAAAAAAATGAAAACCACATCAGTTATCTGAAGAGTGAAGACTAGGGAAAGAAGTCTTTGTTTTCTGAAGTTACAATGCTCAAAAATGATAACCTCATATTATTTCACCAAAGCAGCTTACTGTTGCTAATACTTATCAGCAGTTGCTGCTTCGCAGTGAATTTAAAACGCAGGACTACTGTTTAATTTTAAAATGAAAAATACCTATTTGCACAGTAAAGCTATTGATACCAGGCTTCGTTTTTTGAAAGTCCTAAGGTAGCTTACAGCTTGGATCATTTCGGAACAATTAATTACAACTTTTGTACGCCAAATGTCAGCTCTTATTTTTCAAATACACTTACGTTTTGTTTCATATGAGAATGTTCGAGATTCTCCTATAATTATGCTCAGTATTCAATTGTTGATCCAGTAGACCTAAGTAAAACTACAGCTCTCTACACTCCCTATTTTATTATCCCAATGAGCTCGTAAAGTATTAGATAGAATATTTCTAAGTATTATGATATTTTGCCGTCTTTTGATCTTTAAGCTCTATAAGGCTCAAACTCCTATCCCCGATGTTTCAGAGAACAAGAGAAATAAAGGCACACTTGCACTCTCTCACAAAATCAACATACTTTAGAATAATACTGAACTAATGGTTAAGAAATATATGGTTGAGTACGTAACTTATATGTCTGCTAACTTATAATATGTCAATTTTCATAGCTGAAGGATGATGGTCTAAAAGAAATGTAACTGCATTTCGTACGTGTATACGTGCAGAAATATATTGATTTATCCAACGGAATATGTACTAATCTCTTAAATTATATTAGGAATTGGGTTATCCGGCAAGAAGATTCTTAAAAAATAATGAATATCAGATTTCACTTTAAAAGCATTTTAAGTAAGTGCAAGCTGATCCCATCCATTCTTCCAGAGTTTATAAGCTTCTTTTTTTTTAAAAGGTATATCGCAGTCTCATGCTTACACGATAACGGTAAATATTGCTAACTACATGAAAATTTGTTGCTAAATATTAACGTGTTAGTCCGGCTACAATCACTAACAATATCGGCTTAATTGCTACCTCCTGCAATGTAAAAAACCCTCTCACCGAACGTCAGATAAGAGATGAGAAATAAAATCCCCAAAAGTATGCAGCAATGCGGTCCAAGATCTCTAATCTACTCGTCTCCTCCTTGAACCGTTCGCTTTTTTTTCAAAAGCTTACGCAACAACACTTGGATTAGCCTCGATTACTTTCTTCGCTCGGAATCGCTTAATCGCAAACTCACTCAACCACGCAAACACACACATAAAGATGCAAACCGACTGCGAGTGGATGCAGATCGGAAAACTGTCGGTCCAGTCACGAATTGCCCCGATCAGTGGACCAAGAGCTATCACAAACAGTCCCTTCCCAACCATATGCCACCCGAAGGCTGCCGGAAGCTTTTCCAGTGACGAGTACTCCGATACGCATAGGGTAAAGTTAGCTAGCGCTATTCCGCGGAAAAATCCAGTGATCGATAGCCACACCATTAACTCAGTATAGCCGCGCTGCTCAGCGACAACTGAAAAAGAAATGAGAGTTAGATTTCTGTAGAAGTAGAACCAAAAAAAACTCACTTGATCTTGTGATAGCAACGAATATCAACGACACCATAAACAACAACCGCTTACGGATTCTTAGTTTATCCCCAATCGGAGGCACAATGACACGGGCCGCTATATCTGTGAGTGCCGAAACAGAAAGGAAGAAGGCCACTTCGCTTTTGTTGAAGCCTAGACTAGCCAAAAAAAATGGCGTTACCATTTTGAAATTCATTTCAGCCACATAGAAAATTGACAATCCAAATAGAATGTTCAAATAAATCACGTCCTTTAGAAGACCGACATCCATCAACGCAGTGAACCGTTGTAGGAAGGATACTTTCGGTTTGATCATTTCTAGTCCTAGCTCGGATTTAACAGTTTCGATCTGTTTGGGAATTCTGGGTGGCCGAGCAAATGAATTCATTGTAGATACTCCCACGTGTGTATTTACCCGGCGAATAATCTGGTAATCAACATCCTCCGCATCGACATCGCCTGTCTGAAAGAAATGTATGATAAGAAAATACTGGCTGGTGGTGCCCTCTCGTTGTGAGAAATGATTTCGCTTCGTCGAAAGCTTTTAGCCCAGTGCTTTCAAAACCGATTCATAATTTTTCCGAATACTCACATCAACATGAATGTGCATACAGCTTCCACTGCCGGTGAAATCCATAGTCGAAAGCTGCGAAATAACCGATTCGCGTCTCTTTCTTAGCGCCAAGCTCATGCTGGCGGTAGATGTTATTCGAGGGAAAGACGGGCGTGTTCTTAATCCCACACCATGCGCACCGCTCTGCACACTAACACTGGACGTTATTCTTGGAAAAGTTGGTCTTCTGGGTATTCCGTTCGGCTGTGGTGAAGACGCATTTTCCGACAGTTTCCTGTCCCTCCTAGGAAACAATAGCGTTTTTATCTCCGGTAAACTATCGTTATCTCCGTCGTCCTCCTGTTCCAAAATTATGCCCATGTGTGGCGATTCCACCATCTCAACGTCCACTTCCTCCTCAATCAGATGCCACTTGATGGGCTGCAGTAGAGCGGCCCCAACTGCAGCGTGCAGAGCCAGTCCACTGAGCAGCAGGACGGCTCCTCGGAAGTCGTATGCTTCCAACAGGTAGCGCACCAACTGGGGCATTATGAGCATCCCCAGTGCTGTGCCGGCCATCGAAAGACCGACCGCTTGGCCCCGCTTTTGAGAGAAGTAGTGGTTCAGGGCAACGAATGCGGCCGATGTAGCCAGCCCGACACCGATGCCTGCAAGAGACGAAATATAGGTAAGCGGTTGGATCAACCAATTTGGAACATTTATGGTACTGATAGTGCCATTGTATAATCCGGCACTAGTGAAAAGTACAATGTTTATTGTATTCGATACCAAAATCGATTTTTATTGGGTTTTGCGATAAGTCTACGTTTATTGAAACATTTTCGATAATGGTCACCAGAATGGATGGAAAAATGAATGTTTAGAAAAACTTGCCTTGAGATTTTCTCAGCTATGGGAGAAAATGATAATTTCTTCAAAAAAAACGATAAAACTGCACATACAAAAAGGATAAACAACATGACAACGAAACAAAACAAAACCTACCATTGATCACACTGTAAGTGGCCAAAATGTGCGCCATACTGGTAGCGGGTGAGGTAAGCGCAAGCCCCAGCCAGCAAAGCAGTGCTCCAGCGATGGCTACCTTCCGGTAGGAGAATTCTTTTAACAGCGGACCCACAAACAGGCCGGAGAAATTCATCATCACATCCAGGGTGCTGATGATGATGGCCGCCCCGGTAGTTCCCACCTGTAAATCGTGGAGCAAATCGCCAAACAGCAACCCAAAAGAAGGCTCGATGGAACGCGTGGCCAACTAAAGATGTGAAATAAAATAATCGTGAAGCAGAACGGCGGCTTAAGCCAGCAAGGCAAGTGGAAATGTGTAAAAGAATGGGAAAATTTGCTCAAATTTAAATATTTACAGATACTTACATTGACCATGCTCACACCGAAGGTGGCAACCCAACCCCAGCCGCCATCAGGAGCGATTTTCCTAGCTGCCTTTAACTTCTCCATATTCAAAGCGGATTGCAATCAGTTTGAAAAGTCTATCGCACCATGTGACGGAAGTTGTTGAAACGGACTGAAATAAGAAAAAATGAAAAACAAATTGTACATTAATAGGATACCGATTGCATATGGTGAAAATAAATAGATGACGATAACGAGATATATAATTCATGAATTTATTTATCACAATGCTAAGTGGACTAGATGATAAAGGTATTGTTCGATTTGACAAATAAATCACGCTTGTTGTTAGTCCGCTGGTTATCGAAGCTGACAAATAATAATTGAACGTGATATGTTTGTCACGATAAGTTGAAGATCGGTAATCGCAATGTGACTTGAAACGACAAGAGCCTTAGAACTTCATTCCGATGCAGAGCTTGGCCGATTTATCGAGAACTTTTCCTTAAGACTCAAGTTACCTTTTTTGAGCATGTGTTAGGATTGAACGATTGGTAATATGGGTAGGAAAAATTTTATTCAACTTTTCTACCGGATTATAAATTTAAACCTTTTCAAAACTCTATCTATCGGCTATCGGCTTAGCTAAATGGTTTTTCCAGCAGCTATTTTTCATGATTTGAATCGTGATTCTAATAAATCGACTGATATTCTTCTTTTAGAGTTTTGAAAAGGTTTAAATGGTCCGGTGGCAAAGCTGAATACAATTTTTCCATACTACCAAGCGTTCAATTCTAACACATGTTCAAAAAAGGTAACGCGAGCCTTAATGCAAATAATGCATTACAACGTTTCGTGCATATTCCGAATTAGAATCATGCCTTCTTTGCATTGTAGATTAAATATAGCTTCGACAGTATACCAACACAATATAACCCGTGATGAAACAAATTGATAAGAATACATGCTACAGTATAATAAATTTGATGGTAAAAGTGTTGGTCCATTTTGCGCACTTTGTTTTTGCCCGATAAGGTGTGTTCTACACAACTATGGCTCATTGGTGCTTGTACGAACTTTTCCGTCATCACACACAGTGACACTGTTTTGCCTGCAAACAGAGTTAAGATTCAAATTCAAAGCCAATCATTCATTTTCAAGTTGGCGCATTTTTTTTTTGAGATTTATCCTAGGGATCATTCATAAATGACGTAGCATTATATGGGGAAGAGGGAAGCATTTTGTGATGATGTACGACGACGGGAGGGGGGTAGGGGGTTATGTCAGGCTACGGAGCTTTTTTAAAGGGGAATAACTAACACGTTTTTTTTTATTTTAAAAAAAATACAGGGACAGGGGGAGAGTTACCGTCAAGCTACGTTATTACCAAGGGGGGGGGGTATTTTGAGGTTTGTGACGAAATGCTACGATGGGAGAGGGGGTGTTAAAAATTACTCAAAAAATGATACGTCATTTATGGATGGCCCCCTACTGGAGTTGTAGAGCTGGGTTCTCGGAAGGACTCCCCGTCAGCATTACTCACTACAACGGCAGACGAGACAGGAAATGTCACCCACTAAAACACTACTTAAGGGCAATTGCAGCGGGCCGTGATTCTGATTGTGATTTTGAGTGCACAGTTTAGATGTGCGGGCGTAGGGACATCGCATGGGAATGAGCGTTTATTTGTGCGTTTATTTTGTTATAAGTGGTATAGCGTTCGCTAAATCTTCGGGGCGTTTTTGTGTTTGCGAAATCTTGGACGTAGTTGTGCATGGATGATGGCGATTGTTCGTCTTTATGCATCATCGCGAAATGCTCGGACGTTTGTAAGTTAACTTGTAAGATCGCGTGGGCATTTGTATATTGCATGGGCGTTTGTATGTTGCGTGTATGTAACTACTCGCGTTTGTAAATTTAAAAAACTGCCGAGCGTTCACTTAGTCTCAGGGATGTTTATCGCGTCTGCTAGCGTGAATGTAACTTCGCGTGGATAAATTCGATCGGTCCACAACCGGTGATGATGACACTTTTGTCAATATCACATTTTTCATCCAAAAGCATTTTTACTCACCGCCTTTCGATAGTTTTAAGAAAAAAATCAATCACTATAACTTGAAAAATCACTTTGAGGATGATTTTTCAACACTTAGTTCTGTCTGTTCGTTTCGAGTGCACTCAAAAACTAACTTATGTTAACATCTCTTCGTTAACTTCGTGGCGCTACAAAAACATATACGTCAAAAATTGAGCGCGGCCTACAACCGGGGACACTCCTCTATAGCATGATACATTTAGAAAATCGAGCTTCATCTATGTATGCAATAAAAAAATGATTTTCAGTTGTTAATCAGCTAATCTTTTAATGTCATTCCGAACGAACTTAAGAACTGTTGAAATTAATTTTGGAGTAGTGTTTCAATTCATCAAAATTCCATTCAATCTCCATGAGTCCCATTTATCAACAGAACTGCTTGTTGCGCACATTTTCCACTGCCAGCAGTATATCGTGACAGGCCCCTTTTTATTGTAGGGCACATAAAGATGTTATATTACCATTCATATGAGTAATTCCCACTATCTACTTATATGCATGGCCCAGTAAGGTATTATAGTACGAAAAGAGTTTATTGCCTTACTGGGTGAAATCATCCATTCATTTGAGTGTTGTAAATAAATGTTCTAAGTTTTACATATCTAGATTGCAGAAGCGAGAGTATCCTTCATTTTTCCAGGCTGGTGAAGGTAATATTTACGTGGATAGTACCCCATTACTACACCGCTGAAAGTATTTGAATCCTTTTCAGATATACCACACTGGGCACAGTTGTGTTATTATTTTATTTGGTGTAAAAAATATTTTATGTGGTTTTTGTTTGAGACCAAACTGAACCAGGTTCTAACCCCAACTACAATCGAAACGTATTTATTATTATTATGGTGAGTTCTTTGATCCCACAAAACGATTCAGGCCATGGAATTAATTTCGATGATTCATTTCTTACTACATGGATTTTCTCATTACCTGTGCTGTGCGTGGGAATAAATCTAAAGTTTGCAAATCGATCCATGTCAATTTACTTTTGAGGATCAAAAAATGATATTCTTTCAATCGAACCCACCTCCCCTCGAGACCAGCCATTGAAGTTGTCGCCAGAAGTAAAGGCAAATACCTTTGTATCGCTTCCGCCTACATCGCCCCTAGAGCCACAGTTGGGTTGGCTTTGCGATATTGCGGAACTTCTCCCGTAACGAGACTAGTTTTAGGTAATTTTAACCCCAATTTTAACCGCAACGTTGCAGCATGGGGTTTCCTTCATGACGATATTCGAACTACCTCACTCCCCGAACTATGTGACAACTTCAATACGACCTTTTTGAACACGGGTGAAATGACACGGTCCGGCTCGTAGACTTGTCCCTCTGCTCGACATCGTTGCGGTTAGATTGCATGTGTAAGATAATTCCTGATCCCCACGGTAGCGAACATCTGCCAATCGTAATTACTATTGTTAACGAATGCACACAATAGCTTCTTCCGGAGGAAGAGTGCGGGTTCCTGGCTGGCTTGATTTTCGATACCGCGATTCAAGCTCAGACTAAACGCGTAACATTGTCCCTCATTACTGGAGGCAAATGACATCCGAAAATCTGGAAAACCAGTCTCCGACCACAACTCTTATCGACCGATTGCAATGCTGTCCTGTACCCGGAAGTTGTTCGAGAAAATGATCCTATTCTGCCTCAACAATTGGGTCGAAGCAAATAGTAATCCATTTTCAGATACCCAAATGGTAAAGGGACGAATGAATATCTTGCGTTGCTCTCAACAGAAATTCAAATGACATATGCTGGTAAAGAGCAGATGGCATCAGTTTTCTTGGATGTTAAGGGGGCTTTTGATTCATTTAACATCAATATCCTTTCTGCGAAGCTGCACCCGCATGGTCTTTCACCGATTATAAACAACTTTTTGCTAAGCTTGTTGTCTGAAAAACACATGCATTTTTGGCATGGTGATTTATCGACATCACGAATTAGCGACATGAGTTTTCCCCAGAGCACCCTAGCCACCTAGTCTACAACTTTTACACGAACGACATTGATTTATTTATTTATTTCGTCAATCGATGTAGACTACAGTTTTCCTTAACCCATTCATGCCCATGTTGTTTGTGGACAACAACGTTTTTAAACAGCTATAACTTTTGATTGAGGCGAGAACAAGCAAGGCTCATTAATGTGATTATTGCCTTTAATTTGAGTATTAACAGTGACAAGGATCAGCTCTAGAACTGAAGTTATTGCAATTAGTCTGATTGGAGCAGTGCTGCCAGGGACAGTTTACGATGACGACAGAAAATGATTTTTTTTTCGTATATCTTCATTTTGGTGCAATATTATTGAAAACTGATAAAACTTATCAATTTAGACTGTCGTTGGCTACGATTTCCACGTAATTGGACTATTGTAATTATTCTAGGAGACTTGTATTGAGCATTAAAAGGTAAAAATTGACCAGCTTCTAGCACTGCCATGGAAGCACCTATCTTTATGAAAAAAGCTTTTCGCGTTTCTTGACCCAACCGTTTTCAAGGAAAAATAGTTTGGAAACCCTACATGCACTAGAAAAAAATTTGGCATGAAAGGGTTAATTACTAATGTGTATATTCCGCGAATTTAGTATAAATGAAGCAATTTCGGCTTTTACAGAATCATCCTCTTACGTTAGAACTTCTTTTGTGTAAATTAAATCTTGTTTTAGTTTCAGTTTAGACATTGTAAAATCAATACACTTCATTAAACTGGAGCGAATCTAGTATTGCTGTTTCCTTATTGCTTTTAGTTGCATAAGCTGGACCAATACGATGAGTCTAGAAGTGCTGGCGGGAGTACATCCACTGAAAAAAACCGATTTTGGAACCTCTTTGTCGTATCCTCGCTAAAATTTCTAAAAGTTGAACGCAAAATTTTAGCAACCGTCGCTCTCGAAAATCGTTCATTGAATGAAGCAATATCCCTCCTTTACCAAGCTACCCGACTTCCGGCTAGGACTTTGCGTTTTATGTTGCGTTTCCCCTGCTCTTTTTTTGCCCTTCAGAAATATTTCATGTATGACAAATACACGCAAATAGATTCAGCGTAGTACACTGTACACGTTAATCAAATAATATAATTTCTTGGGATATACACATATAATATTTTTACTGTCAATAAATTGCTAATATAGTTTTTAGTTATATGCCCACGAAAAGAAATTTAATATTTTTTTTTAATGCTAATTTTGGAGTAACTACCCTGATACTTGTTAATGTTATTTTCCTTAGTGTTTCTAATGAATGCCTTTTCACATGACACCGAAGATTTATTAGAACGCTATCATTATAATTGTTAAATAAGTTTATTTATGTTAAATAATATTCAATAATATTTTCATTAATACTTTTTTTATTATTCTTTAATGCCAATGGATTCACTACATCCTTTCCCATCTGTACTCTCTGTGCGATATTTTGTAATCGGTAAACGGTAAAGTATAGGCCAGGCGTTGAGTTTGGTGATATCACACCTTTATTGACTCTTCTAATTTGCGAATTAAAAAAAACAAAGTAGTTCAGTTTTTTTCCAACATTTATTCCTTAGATAAATTTTCTCGCTACGGTTTCCATAGCATTCTCAAACAAGTTATAATATCATACCAGGGTGAAAAAAAATCATTTTGCGTTCAGAAGTCTAGTGGAACACACGGTACACGAAGTTATCGTTAAATCTGGAAGGACGTTTCATAGATTTCCGGCTACGAAGTGATCGTGGTTCATTCGCCTGCTGGATTAAAATAGACTCGCCATCCTCTGAAGCTCCTGCAACGTTTTCCAAAGCTGGAAATCCGCCCTCATCTATTTGGTTATCAAGTTCCTCGTCGGCCAGCTCTGCAGCTGTTTCAAGAACAGGATCTTTTTTAACCTCCTGTACATTCCTTGCATATTGTACGCCTGTGCGACTAATTACCACCACTTTTGCTCCTTCTCTAGCCACTACCCTGAAGCGCTCTGAAGAATAAGTTGCATCTGTTTTGGTACGTTTAGGGCGAGCCAACAGGACCACGTCACCAATTTTGATGTCGGACTCTTTAGCACCCCGAACTGAATCAGCATACGTTTTACTCGAAAATTTCGATTCCGTATCTCGTTCTCGAATTTCATCACGGTCAAGTTTCTTGTTGGATGGACTACCCCATAGGCTGGGAAACGTACCACGATGCTTCCAGCCCACCATCAATTCGAAAGGTGTCACTGAAAGTCGAGAGTGAGGAACCAGTGTATTATGCCGGTGGACATATTCTTGCAGAGCATGACGCCAATTTCTACCATCCAACCTGGAAGCTGCCAGAGCTTTTATGATACCCTGGTTTTGTCTTTCGACTGTTCCATTGGATTGAGGACTGAGAGGTATCGCCTTGCGTATGTCAATCCCTTTATCTTTCCAGAACTCGATGAAAGCTGCGCTTTGAAACGGCGGGCCGTTGTCGCTTTGCATTATAATAGGCAGCCCCCAGGTCTGAAATACTTCACATAAGGCGGAATTCGTGCTCTCTGCATCCATAGATTTCATCTCGATAACGTGAAGATATCGAGAATATGTGTCAATTACAATCAAGAACTCTCCCGAACCAAAACTAGGAACCGATAAGAAATCAATCTGTAAAATTTCCCATGGTCCTTCTGGGAGCTCTCTTGATGTAAGTGGCACAGGAGGGTTGCGTTTGGACAACAACAAACACGTTTCGCAGTCCTTAACAAAACGAGATACTTCAGCAGACATTTTTGGCCACCAAAAAAATTGGCGCATAATGCGTTTCATAGCCACTTCACCCACGTGACCTCCATGAGCGGATTCAAGAGCTTTTCTGCGAAGGGCTCGAGGCAGAATTACACGCTCATCCTTGAACACTAAAAATCCGAGGCAGTGCATTTTTTTCTTATGAGCTTCGTACGCACGTACTTCATGAGACCATATCTTTTTCTCTAGCGCCTCCCGTACAAATTGTAGCTCTTCATCACTTTCTGACATGCTTTCTATTTCGTTCCATGTAAGCTCCATATATCCAGAATCCAGCGCATACAGAAAATGTTTCTCTTCATCTTCTCCAAACGTTTCGATTTTCTGCGTTTCGGGTATAAGCCTGGATAGTGCATCAGCAACATTTTCGTTGCCGGGTATGCGCTTAACAGTAAAATCATATGGCTGTAACCTCAAGGCCCAGCCTTCAGCACGCGTCACAGCTCTCCTACCCAATCGGTGGTTGGTGTTGAATATATATTCGTTGGCCTCAGCATCGGTTCGAATAACAAACGATGTAGTTAGCAGATAATAACTGAATCGCTCCACTCCCCAAACGACAGCAAGGGCTTCTTTTTGTGTTTGAGGATAACGTTGCTCGGTCTGTGAAAGGACTTTCGAAGCGCAAGCAATGATTCGAGGATGCTCATCACCATCATATTGCGTTAGCACAGCTCCAAGGCCTGTGGGCGATGCATCGACAAACAGCTCGATGCGGTCCGATGGATTATAGTATCCTAAACGCCTAATAGTCTTTAACGCCTCGTCCTTAAGATATTTGAATTCTCTATCTTCATTCTCAGTCCAATAGAATCTGTCCGAAACTCCTAATGTTCTTAAGTGCTCTGTTTTGGTTGCTCTGTGTATGATAAATTTATCCACAAACGTTATTAAACCGAGGAAGCTTTTAACTTCAGAACAAGTGACAGGAGTCTGGAATTGCCTGATTGCAGAAATTTTCTCCTCCTCAACCATCCATCCCTTTGGTGTCAAAGTAAAACCCAAAAATCCTACAATCTGGCTACCGAAGACACATTTGCTTTCATTCAGTTTAACGTTGTGATTTCTTAGGCATGCAAGGACTGTTGCCAAATTCTGGTCATGCTCCTCTTTCGTCGATCCGAACACCAGAATGTCATCCAGGTAATTTTTGCATCCTTTGCATCCTCCCAGTATCTTTCTTTGCAACGTTTCTTGGAACAAATCCGGAGCATTGCATAGTCCAAATGGTAGTCGCACACATCGGAACATCCCAAATTCGGTGAAGAAGTTGGTTAGGTGCCTTGAGTCTTCATCCAATTCGATGTGGAAAAATGCATTAGAAATATCGATAACAGAAAACCAAGTAGCTCCTTTTAGTTCGGCTAAAATCTGCTCCAAAGTTGACATTGAAAATGGAGTTCGGTAGATATACCGGTTAGGGCCTCTCAGGTCAATAACCAACCTGATGTCTTCTTTCCCTTTAGGCACAACCAACATGGAAGAACAAAAGGATGTGTCCATTCCATCGACTACTGGTTCTATAATATTTGCTCTTATCAGTTCTTGGATCCGTCTTTCCACTAGAGGTTTTACGGCCAGTGGCATATTTAAAAAAATATTTCGGCAGGGCGGTTTCGATTTATCGTAATGGATCTTCACAGGTGGAACATTGAATTTTGGGAAAATCTCGTCCTTAGAGAGTACAGCGATCTCACCAGCAGACAACGATTGCTGGAGCCCAAGGCTCTGGGATTGCACAGGTACCTTCAGTCCAAGCATTAGAATACTGTAACGCGATGCCGTCGACCTACTTAGCAGAGCACGTACTTCTTTAACCACATAAAATTTTTCTAACATTACCGGTCTATCATCGGAGATGTACAGATATGCCAGAAAAGTCGCAGATACCTCAATGTCTTCAGTGGATGCGTATGCTTTCAGTGGCCTATCCGTCTGACTGGTTACCTCGTATACTTGGTTTCTATGCTTTGGGTCTGAGATTAACTTTTGAAACAATTCCTCCGTGAATGTATTCACCTGTGCTCCAGAATCAATCAAGAATGCACAACGCAATCCACCCACAACTGCAAATATTACACCTTCATCTGATTTCTCAATCTGTGAATTCAGCGAATACAAAGCTGCGTCAACTGGTTTTGGAAATGAGCGGTCCAGCTGGTAAAGTATAAGTATCATACCATTAAACAATGAACATTATTTATATTGTACCAATACTCACAATATTAATACTTTTAGCATCAAATTCAGCGGAAATTGAAGATGATTGATGGGGATCTTGATTATATACGGTTTGTTTTGGTACCACTAAAGAAAGACCAATCGTAGAGGTTTGACAAGGACTAGTGTGAATTGCCAGCTCGTTGTTGCAATACGCTTCCTGTACGATAAAACAACAACTTAAAATGTTTATAATCTTTAATTCATTTATTTTTCTCTTCAGGGTCGATTACAACGAGATCTAATGAATGATTTCAGCATTTTCATTTTGTTTTGAAGCTAGTCTTCTTTTATTTGACTTACCGTATCTTCGGCGACCAAAACCTCCTCGATCTTCTCAACAGCAGCGATTTTAGCTGGAGCTGTTTCTATACCTTCTTGAGCGATACGCTTGTACGCACCGGCTGTACACGCTCGCTGAATGTGCCCAATGACTCCACACCTGTTGCAAGTTTTGTCCTTAACATTGCAGGTGTTCGCCGAATGGTAAACACTGTAGCATCGCCAACACCTTTCTCCAGAATGATACTGCAGTTGAGATTGAAGATGTGTTCTTGAGAATGATTGTCTGCCTCGTGGAACACGCCAGCTGCCTCGACGAGCCGGATATCCACGGGAATTCATATTGCCACGAGTAAAACGATTAGCTTCCCATTCCTGTGGCGATCTAACCGGAGCAATCAATGCATGTGGTGGTGGTTTCTCAGGGTGCTTTCCATATTTCTGCATTACATACTCTTCATTTAATCTTATTGCTTCCAGTTCACGAACTTTGTCGACAAGGTCAGTGAAGTTACCTTTACGACTGAGCATTTTCAAAGCCGTAGTTCGAACGTCTCGGTTACTAGCGTGTTCTGCCACTGTAGCTACTATTTCTTCGAATTCTTTCACGTCGTCAAATTCACACAAACGCGCTGTTGAGCCGACTCTTATTATGAAATTGAGATCGGATTCTTCGGGCTTCTGTACCATTAGTGCCAGCCGCCGCCTCATCAACATTATATCAGATCCAGAGCCAAAATAGGTTTTCAAGCGATGCATAGCGTTAGAAAAGGGCAACATATTCGGATCAGGTGCATACGCATGAGACTTGGTATTTCTAAAAATCTCCAGCAGGCGTGGTCCAGCCTTGACCTTGAAAACCGTGAACATAGTCGCTTCATCTCCGATACCTGCCAATTTCATTGAGTCTATAAGCAAATCTTTCCACAGCTCAAAAGTTTGACGATGGATTTGTTCGTCGTCGGCTGTCTTGCACTCTGGTACATTGATCGACGCCACTGATAATTGAATCATCGAGGACAGAAATCTGGTTTCTTCCAGACTCCGAGATGTACTGGGAACGAATGCTGTATGCTGAGTGCTGCTAAACCCGGTCCGGACATCGAAGTCAAGATTCGGGATATCAGGATTACTCCCAGTGTCTTGAGCATTAAGACCAGCCCTCAGCTCTTCGTTTTCTTTGCGTGATTTCTCCAACTCGTTAGCCAAAAGCACTCTCATAGATCTTTCTTCGGCCAGTTGCTTGGCCAACTCGGCCGACGAATTATCTTCCTCCGTATCTTTCGGTGCACGCACGTATTTTCCTACAACCAACAAAAAAACATTTTTTGTAGATTATAGCATTACAAACTAGGGGCCCATTTCACAAGCTACGAATATGCTTATCTATTTACGTATTACGAAGGGTGTAATAAAATCGAAAGCTACCTCTATCTATTGTGTAACCATGTTGTACTGCATTAGAAAAAAAATTACACTATAAGTAAACGGAACCAAACCAATTTTAGCTTCCTTATAGTCTTGCACTGTGCAACGGCGATGTAGCGTATAAGAGACAGACTGAGTACACCCTAGTTTGAAGTAGTGGTGTAGCACGGACTACCCCGTAGCAGAACTATTTTAAAAATGCCATTAACGACTTGCATACATCGGTTTTGAACTGCTAGCTTCTTTTATTTTCATAGAGCCTCGCTCGTTTTTTTTTATTACGGCGATTTGTTTGCTACAGACTTAGAGACCTACTCGCTCTATACATATATTGCAAATACAGAGGCCTGCTCGCTCTGATTTTTTTTTTATTTATGATTGCAAGAGTCCTGCGCGCTCTTGGTTTAGTTTTTATTGCTGTCCATCGACATTCAGATATCAACTCACTCATTTTTATAATTTGTAGAGACCTGCTCGCTCTACTTTTTTGCGACATAATTTTTTTTTTGTTTTCTACTCACCTGCCGACTGCGCCATGTCGTATCCTCGCTAAAATTTCTAAAAGTTGAACACAAAATTTTAGCAACCGTCGCTCTCGAAAATCGTTCATTGAATGAAGCAATATCCCTCCTTTACCAAGCTACCCGACTTCCGGCTAGGACTTTGCGTTTTATGTTGCGTTTCCCCTGCTCTTTTTTTGCCCTTCAGAAATATTTCATGTATGACAAATACACGCAAATAGATTCAGCGTAGTACACTGTACACGTTAATCAAATAATATAATTTCTTGGGATATACACATATAATATTTTTACTGTCAATAAATTGCTAATATAGTTTTTAGTTATATGCCCACGAAAAGAAATTTAATATTTTTTTTTAATGCTAATTTTGGAGTAACTACCCTGATACTTGTTAATGTTATTTTCCTTAGTGTTTCTAATGAATGCCTTTTCACATGACACCGAAGATTTATTAGAACGCTATCATTATAATTGTTAAATAAGTTTATTTATGTTAAATAATATTCAATAATATTTTCATTAATACTTTTTTTATTATTCTTTAATGCCAATGGATTCACTACACTCTTATATCGATTACTCATCCAATGCAATATCATAAACCTGTAAGTAATTGAAAATTTCGAGAGGCTTGTCGAGCTCAATTCTCGTAACCGATTTAGATCCTTGTACTTCGATTACATCGCACAAAATATAAATTCTTCTATTGTCCCAACCATGTCAATCTCCCTCGTGCTGCTGATCCAACACTTCACTAAAGATGAGATTTGTGGAATCCCGGATCATATACGTCCGCACGTGATCACAATTATTTTATGGTAAATTTCCAGAAACCGACCGCAACAAGATGTTTTACACCGACAGGACAAGTCTCAACGGCTCTACTGGCTTCGGTATATTCAATCAAAACCTCACCGCCTCATTCAAACTCAATGATTCTGCTTCAGTTTACGTCGCAGAACTCGCTGCTATGCAGCATACCCTTGGGATTATTAATACTTTACCCACTGATCATAGCCTTATTGTTTTAGACGATCTCAGCTCAATAGAAGCTCTCCGTTTGATGAAACCACTTTCCATATTTTCTGGAGAAAATATGAGAGCTGCGTGCTTTGTCTCTAAGATCGTACAAGATTACCTTAGTTTGGGTTCCCTCGCATTGCTCCATCGCAAGTAATGAAGAAGCAGACTCTTTAGCTAAGGCGGGTACAACGAAATACCAATCTACTTCAATTAATTTTTCAATATCTCTCGTCAGAGGACGCTAGAAGTTGGCAGACATATATTATATTTCCTGATTGTACAACATATTGACATGATTTAATCTGTTCCACAATATTCCGCCACGTCACTCGGTCAGTTGCTGCTTGTCTCCAACCTCTCAGGCGCCCGATACTCACCTGGTCCTGCTCCACTTGGTCCAGCCACCGGGAACGCTGCGCTCCTATCCGTCTTGCCGGATTGGAGGTGAAAACCAACTTGGTGGGATTGTTGTCCGGCATCCCCACGACATGCCCCGCCCACCGTACCTTTCCAGCTTGAGCTACTTTCCGGATACTTGGTTCACCATATAGTCGCGCAATTTCGTGGTTCATCCTTCTCCTCCACACGCCATCCTCCTGCACACCACCGAAGATCGTTCTCAGAACCCTTCTTTCGAAAACTTCGAGCTTGCAGATCGTCCTCGAGCATTGTCCACGTTTCGTACCCGTAGAGAACCACCGGTCTAATCAGTGTGTTGTACATGACGCATTTCGTGCGGTGGTGAAGCTTCCTGGATCTCAAAGTTTTGTGGAGCCAATAGTAAGCACGACTTCCAGAGATAATACTCCTTCTGATCTCCCGGCTGGTGTTATTATCCGCAGTCACCAATGAGCCTAGATAGATGAACTCGTCGCCGTCGATCGTAATACTAATGCCCAAGCGTTCCCTATCGCGATCGGTTCCGCCAGCCAGCATGTACTTCGTGTTAGACACATTTATCTTCAGTCCTACTCGTGCTGTTTCGCGCTTCAGTCGGGTATACAGATTTGCTACCGTCTCCTTGTTTCTACCGATTATGTCCACGTCGTCAGCGAAGCACACAAACTGTCCGGACCTCGTGAAAATCGTGCCCCCCATGTTGATCCCCGCTCTTCGCATTACACCTTCCAGCGCTGTATTGAACAGCAGGCAGGACAACCCATCGCCTTGTCTTAGTCCCCTACGTGTTTCAAACGGACCCGAGAGGCGGCCCGAAATTTTGACACAACACCTTACACCATCCATCGACAGACATCTTGGAGCAATGGAGAGATAGGACGGTGGCTACATTCTATTGTCCTGAAGGTATCAACAAAACCTTGGTTCAGAAAAATGTTTGGGGGTCGGGATTTCATTCGTGTGGTCTCAGCTCGTGTCCAATCATACGTTAGACGCTCATCTCCAACGTATTGCGCTATCTGCGCTTGTGGCGAAGGTTACCACAAACATATTGTATGGGCATGCACCATTAATGTTATGTCAGAGCTCAACTATTGGATTCCCTTTCGACCCGAGAAAGATCACCCAATGCCCCGGTTCAAGATTTACTAGCAAGCCGCGATCTCCTATATATGCTCCTCGTATACACCTTCTCAAAAACCATCAATATACAGGTTTAACTGCCCCCTTTATTTTTCTTATAATTCTCAGAAGTGCCCCTTCCGACTATATCGTACACCAACGATGGGTTGATGCGACTTCAAGCTGACACGTAACATCTCTGTTGACTGACTCAACAAACACGGGACCTACATCATATAAGTCACATGCACAACGCGGTATGTTGCCGATCCGCATCTAAGCCGTACTACGAAATCATCTGGAGGAACTCCTGTCCGCTCGAGGAGGACCACCAGGCGTTTCAATACATGATATGCTTTCTGATGAAGACCGTCCGAGTCTGTAATCCATGCCGTTGATCTCCCGATGCCGGAAACTGAAGGTTGATATTCACCACCCCTCCCCCTATCATCTTTGTCCACCCTGATACCCAGAAGTAGGAATTCACCCCCTTCCCTACCTATTCGCTTGAATCACTACCTCTAGTGATTTTTTTAATTGTAGAGATTTCAACCTTAGGGTCATTCGCCGCTTTTCGGGTTAGAGAAAGATCTTTTGGAAAAATCTCTAACCCTATGCGCGGTGTTGAGAATCAAACCCAAGTGAGCTGCGTACAAGGCAATCAATTTACCAACTACGCTATGCCCGTCCCCTCAGACATCTAGTGATTCCTAGGTTTAGTATGGTTCTAAAGTGTTACGCTTAGTTAATAATTAATTGCTTTAATAATCTCCCTGCTGAAAATCCTAAAGTGTATTACTATATACAAAAAATAACGCTTGAGAATATTATACCCTCTTGTATAAGATAGCTGTAAAATTTCCATAGCATCATTATAAAAATAAATAAATTATATCTCCTAGTTTAAAGAAATTCAAAATGTAAAATAAACAAATTAGCAAGCTAACGCAAACGTACCTTTTAAAATAAATGAATTGAATAAAAACAAAAAGAAAATTAGAATATCGTGCTCAAAGAAAACATAAAAAATGTAGCTTATCGAAATAACGGAACTAACTCCATGCATTTGCGTTTTCCTTACATATTTTTTACAAATACATGAAAACGTATTCTATTCGATAATCCTTGGTTGGTTTGTGTCAGACTTTAATCATATACTTCGAAAACCACAAAAAATACTGCAGTTAACCGAGTTCTCCTCAATTAAAAGAAAGATCCGTGTACGGTACAACTGTTACATAAAACAAGGTGCAGCCAATGTTAAACAACGGACGCAAAACTTTTCCATGATCGTCGATTAAAACTAATACCTACCATATAATCAACGATTGTTTGTATTCGCACTGTATCACTTATCGTTCACCCATCATCAATATGGGAGAGCTAATTTATGGTTCATCAAGCATCAGACACTCGTCAATTGTTTAATAGCTCAGACTCAGCGACAGCATGTTCGCCCGCATTCCGCATCAGTAAATGACCGCATCACGCGATTGCAGAAAGCTAGGGACTCGATCACATTTTCATTCAATTCGCTTTTTTCCATCCAACTGAATTCTACATCGATGTAGTACTAAACCGGACCCGCTCTATAGCACTGTAGTAGGCTTACAACCCTCGTTGAACCCAGTTCAATTCTGCTCATAGTGGAGGCCACCATCGATAAGCCCGCGAGTGATTCTGCTATCATCGTAACCTTCGCAATGACACTTGAATATGCGTGAGATACTAATTCAAAAGTCAACTAATCGAACCTTTTGATTGCCCCTCGAAATGACGTTATCCCACCGCCAGAATCGAATCTGTTATTACCGTACAAATATATGTGAAACATAAACAAACACTCGCTCACAGCTTGACACTGGTACACAATGCGGGATTTATTAGAGGATCACGTGTACCGGCAAAACATTCCCAGGATGAGAAACCACGCCACGATGCGCAAATGAAAATCTTGTTGGTGCAGATGTAAATTTTAATCAATTTGAGTTGTTATGAGAATCTGGAGCAAATGGGGCGCATAGACTTAACTAACCGGGACCGGTTACTGGCGGTTAGTTCGATTCATTCCTTACTCGAGTTTTGAGCAAATCCTAGGACATGTAGAGAAGCACCACCGTAATCAGCTAGAGCAACAATACGATTTGTTTACAATAGGTGGGTGTTTAGCTTCTTGGATATACGTTATCGATGGAAATTTATCTGTCAATTATTGCACTTGACGACAAGAGCCAGAACCGAGACTAGCTACCACTTACGATACATTAGCACCTCCGAGGCTAGGGAGAGGTGTTAATTGGGTCATTTTCAGGTTTTTGGTACAGAGCTTCGTGTTTTTAGCGCTGGCACATCCTGTGTGTATATACAAACAACGAAGAGTAAGATGATAAACATCGGATTTTTACCGTTATTTTTTTTCCGCCAGAATCTATAATTATTTAACTTTTTTGAGGAATGAGGGAAGTCACAGTCATCATGCAATTTCAGTGCTCTAGAGAGTATTAAGAGTAACTGTATTCCAACTTACAATTGGACCTGACGAAGTATTCTACTTCTAACAATCGATCAAATTCCAAGAATTTGAAATTAATTGAACATTATCCACTGTTAGGTGGATCAAATCGACGGTTTAGCTAATAATGAAAATACGCGAGACTAACAAGTTTTTGTTCTCTCTCTGCCTTTCTGAAAAGTTAAACCTGCTCTAGCAAAACTGCATGCAAACACAACAGAAACCAAATAAAAAAATAATTAATTCATTTCTGCTAGGTTTTATTTATTAGCTCAAGAGTCCCTTTCGCAAATTGCTAGCATCATACACGAATACGCTTTTGAGTCTCAATCATTAAAAAACGAACAGCTCTGATTCATCTACTTAGTGCAGCACCCACCACCCAGCTATTTTCGATCCCAAGGCACGCCATAATAAATACATAACACCTCTTCCGAGCACACATAGCAAAATACACTTCAACAGGGACAGAATCCGACGAATGCACGTATTCAAGGTCTGTGTCAACCAGATGTCCACAAAACCGAAAACCCGAACCAGCGTCAACCGACCGGAATGAAAGTAGGTAAAGGTGCAGGACTGAGCGGGTTCGGTCTCCAATGTACTATAGATCCGTTTTCACGAGCTCAGACCGCTTGATAAAAATCATTTCACTACGTTTTCGTCGAAGCGGTTATAAAAATAGGTAGGTATTCTACTGTGACACGCGCTTCGACGAAAGTCGCAACAGTTCGCACTTTGTATTTGGCGCATGATGCGTGGGGTTTTCATTGACGGAACTCAAACAAAGCTAGGGCGATGGGAGTGTTTTAACGATGAAATGATTTTTCATCGAAAATCAATGATCCGATATTTAAATTCACTGATAATAATATTGTGAGCAAAATATAATAGTCAAAAACAAATGCATTGTAGGTACATAACATTAACAGATGTGCTCATCATTCCAAGTCTCTGACGTTCTTCACGGTATAAGCGATAATTATTGATAAGTGAAAAATAATAGGCATTGAGGATTATGTTATCATGTCTCTTCTTTATTCGTGTCATCGACAGGACTCAACGCCTGTGATCGGAACCTTGGATACTACGTTGAAGTGTTCTCGTGTGCCAGGAACCGGTGACTCTATACAGTGTCTGAAATCGGTAACGCCGAAGAATCAGATGAGAATCTTACACACCTCCTGTAATATAACAGAATCGGAATTCGTTCATCGGAAGGACCGAAAACAGTTTGCATTACGTTGCGTTTCGACCACGGTGCTGTTCGTAAATTGCATACTGCTTGTAAGATCACTGTTCAGCAATGCGTATTATATCTTTTCAGTCGAATATATCATGTATGAGAATTTTTATTGCCGGCCACAACCATCTTCACCGGTACTTTGGATAGGATACGAAATGTTGATTTGATACCCACTTAAGGGGGCATCTGGTGTAGAAGGCAAAATTAATCGACTTCGCGTAATTGTTAATATTGAACCTCTAGAAAGGTCTCCCGCAATCTCGGTGGCCATGCTGATTTTTTTTTGTTTTAAACATGCATTCCACGCGTGTATTTGTTATAACACACGAAGATTTCAATCTAACGGCAACAATTTTCAAAAAAACTGATTGCGATAAAAATACAGTGTAAACAATACACTCTAAACTACTTCTACCCAAATTTTCATGAGAAAGTACCCTTAAGCTTCCTTCTCCCTATTTATCTTAACGATGAGCACAGATGTCGGTTGCTAAGCATTGCGTGTATCCAGTTCGTGATATATTAAGGTACTCCATGACCCCGTGCTGCTTCCAAGATGGATTCCAAAGACACATTGTCAAAACCACCTTCAATATCGAGAAAAACTCCTAAACTCGATTGCTTTTGTGAAAAAGCTTTTTCAATGTTGTAAACAACATTGTGTAACAGGGTGGTAGTAGACTTCCCCCGCTGATATGCATGTTGCATTGCATGCAGCGGTGCTCGCCCAAGCTAACAACCCGAATGTAGTGGTGTATTAAACGTTCCACTGATTTGAGAAGGAAGGAGCTCAGACTAATCGGTCTAAAGCTCTTTGCCTCCTCATAAGTGACGCGGCCACCTTTGGGAATGAGTTAGACAGTTATTTCCCGCCACGCTAATGGAATGTATCCTGTTGAGAGACTACAAGTAAGAACCTTTTTCAAAATATGCTTATAGTGTTCATATTCTTGTTGTAGTAGAACGGGAATGATTCCATCCTTTCCCGGAGACTTATACGGAGCAAAACGTTTGATCGCCCATTTGATCGATTCGGTTGCCACAATTCTACGAGCAAATGCCCAAGAATCAGAACAACCTGAAAAGAACTCAGAGGCAGTCGTCAGTTGTGACTCCGTACAGCCTGGAAAGTGTGTTTAAAAAAGACAGTTGAGTACTACATCTTCGTCAGACGAGTATTCACCATCAGCAGTTCTAATTGAACTGACATGAAAGTCTTTCGATTTCGAAAGTAACTTATTTAATCTACTACTCTCGTTGAGACTTTGTGCAGAGGCTTTTCCAACCACAAGCTCAGAGGATCGAAGGGTATTTCTGTGTGCTTTACGAGCTAACTTAAATACCTCCGACCTTTACGAGCCAACTTAAATGCCTCCGGCAGGGAAGCGCTGCGATTCCAAACTCTTCTACATAACTTTTTGGGTCGAACAAGTTCGGTATTCCATCAAGGTGTTCTTTTAGAAGCACGCATAACTCGAAGCGGAGAAGCCTCTTGGTATGCTGCTACTATCAGTGAGCTTGTTTTATCCACGACCTCATCCAAGTCACTTGGAGATTCAATCGTCAGAAGATATCCATTAGAGTGGCTCGCGGTTGTATGGGAAAACTTCAAAATGATTTAAACTAGCGGGCAAAGCACTTTTTGAGTTCCATTTGTGGTCCCAAATACCTGACCCCCTTAAACATGTTGCTATGCTATGCAAAATTTTGATAAAGAATATATCTAGCATAGAGATGAAACCTGACGAGAACCAAAAGATCTCCAGTTTCCAGAAATGTATTGCGCAATAACGGGAATCAGGTATAAGTAAACGAAAAATCACTATAGTAAAGTTGTTGTTGTTGGTCGCCGGATCTCCAATCCACACTGGACACTTAGAATTATATGTACACAAGGCCCTTATGAGCGACATGCAGTTTGTATAGGCAGTTTGGGATGGGAGCTCCAATTTGAAACGATAACATGCTCACATAAAGTAAATGTAATGATTGGGTCGCCTTAAAAAATTGTGGAAATTTTAGAGATTGATTTCATTTGTTCAGTTATCTGTGCAGTCAAACTCTCTAATTCCTTGGAAGCGTGTAGTTGCAAACTCGCAAGTTACGAATTGGAAACTATTATCACCACACAGTATACTTTAATGGGGCCATATTTTAAGCCTGATGAAACATTTTAATATAAGAGCATGTTTAAAAATACCGATCAGCAAGGTTTATAAGTTTGATGTCAGCAACTCGCGTTGTACTGAAACTATAATATTCCAAAACTATTTGGTCGAACATAATTAGAATCAGGGATGTAATGCACCTCAGAGCAAATGAAGAGAAGAATAAAAAAACGCTTTTGCACTTTTCATGCGAACCACCGCTCTTCTCTTTCACAATAAAACGCTTCAATCCGATGTGCGTTGCTCGCCTGCGTGCATTCTACTCCATGGCTGCACACATCGAAGAGTAGAAATAAAGAGGCTCTTTTGTGTGAATCTTGGTCCCACGAGCACGGAAGCAGGGAAGGCAACCAAATAATATGTTTAAAACGTTATTCCGATCAATCGTTATCTGAATTGTAGTTTGATTCGCCTTCCTACCTGCGTGCCAGTGAGGGGAGGCACAAAAAATTGCTCTTCGAGGTGACTCTTTGCGCGAAACTGTGCAGCTCTTGATACACAGATCTTTATCTTTTTCGTTTTCAAGTTTCTCTTTGAACGGTCGTTTTGCACATCACAGTATTTTTGTGCTGCTCTATTTTTCATCGGAGTATTTCGCTCTTTGTGCACATTGTATGACCAAATAACAAGCCTGATTAGAATGATAATGAATTTAAATTTAAAGCACCTACAACAAGCGGCGAGTTTCATAAGCGAATCTCGGATTAGTTTCCCTTCTCAATGTACCTATACAATTAGTTTGCGGCTTATCAGGAATCAGGAATCAGTAGCGTCTGGCTCAAATGGCACGTTCCCCATGTTGATCGGAGATTTGTGCCTTGCCAAGAATCGTCTTTTCATCATTTTCCTGATGGGAAGGATTGGGGAAGTGGTAAGGTTAGGGGTAAGGAAAACAACGACACATAACAATTAAAACAGAGCATTCTGCACCCCCGGAGTGATGCTGAACGATCTGAAGGTGCTACAACAGCAGGAATAAAACTTCCAACCCCCGGAGGGATTTAGAACCTCTACTCAAACAGTGAGCGGATATATCAACACCCTCGAGGGGATATTGAGATAACAGAACGACAACACCCCCGAAGAGATATTGTCATTCAAATACGGCTAAAAAACTATAGCTCTTTACCACACTGGGTTAGGAACAAAAGCATATCCTTAAATTTCAGCTCTCTGTACATAGGTTCATCTATGTATGGAGAACCAAAAATCCGGATGCGCAATTGCATTAATACAGGGCAATTGCATATCAAATGATATGATGTTCCGTAATCGGATTCACAAAAGATCACATGAATAATACTCAGCGCGCTGAATAGTAGCCATGTGATAATTGAGTTTGCAATGTCCAGTCAGTGCCCTGACCAGAATACTGCAGTTGTGCTTGGAAAAATGCAACAAATTTCTTGACATTTTCGGACTCACATCCGGCAGAAAAGCCTTTGTTTGAACGCAAGTTTGCAAGCTACGCCAATGGTTGGCATGTTCGAATGCAGCCCAAGAGCGAATCTTGTGCTTTATCCAACTTATTAACAGTGGTAGAACTGGTTCTGGATAGGGTTGGGAGTACCGGTTTTACCGTTACCGAAAACCGGTAAAACCGTCCACATATCCTATACCGGAATACCGGTTTTATAAGAATGAAAAACCGGTATTTTCGGTAATTTGTTAGGAAGAACTATTTAATAAGAGGTTTTTATTGTTGCACAGCTATAAAACTTGTTAAAAGATTTTCACTTGCTAGTGTTTTCAAATTAGGTCTTATGCACAGTTGGTTTGCCTGTTTCGGGACTCTTTAATAATGATATAACCAGGGGAATAGTGCTTAGGTAAGCAGTGGGCTACAGCTTAATTAAACAACCCGAAAAAACCCACATGTCAAATAAAACTTATCAAACTATGGAGGAACAGGTAAATCTGCAAGACAAAATCAATCAACTCCATATTCTCACATATGGAGCATGTATTTGTATTAAATTTATTCACTCTACTGCAAATCTATAACGCACATACCTATCATAGAACTCTGACAATAGATTCTACGGTTTTCATCAGCAATACTGCCGCGGGGTACGTTGGAATGAAATTAAAAGAAAATTGTTACAAAGCACTGGTTTTCAAGACAAGGCGGAATTTATACTGAAGCGGTTTCAGTATGAGTATTCGAAGTTTTGGATACCAGTGAGAAATCTGACCTTGATCTACCTGTCCTATAGCGTTTTCGTTTTCGACAGGCTGAAACCCGTTCCACTTTCTGGTGAACATCACCTTCACGTCCGAGTATTTGGATATCCAGAAAACAGTATCTTAAGGTCTGATTTTCCATATATTTGTTTTTCAAATCTCGGAACGCCAACTGCATCTAGCTAACCAGTGTACTTTTTGGATTAATAAGCGACGGTACTTTGCATACTATGATGCAGAGACCAGCTGCTGTCATTTTTTATTTTGATTACAGAGGTT
The DNA here is from genome assembly GCF_030247195.1 of Topomyia yanbarensis. NCBI lineage: Eukaryota > Metazoa > Arthropoda > Insecta > Diptera > Culicidae > Topomyia > Topomyia yanbarensis. The sequence continues at coordinate 155,265,102 of NC_080670.1, forward strand.
TTTACCTTAGGGTCGTACGGCTCTCTTTTCGAATTAGAAAAATATCTGGAAAAATTTCTAACCCTATTAGCGGGATTGAGAATCGAACCTAGGTGAGGCAATCGATTTACCAATTACGCTATTCCCTACCCTGGACTTTAGAAAAGATTCACAATACCATAAGAGTAATCAAATCAACATTCATAAAGCTTTTTCGATATTGGAGCACTTTGAAAGCAATTCATGTTCTCTGTTAATTGATCAAATGCCCAATGTGTATGTGTATGTTAAGCGATTATTTTGTTAACACAGTTTGTAATTTTTTTTAAATACCGGTTTTTACCGGTTTTTTCATTTCCAATACCGAAAATACCGGTTTTTTAAAATCCTCCGGTTTTCCCAACCCTAGTTCTGGACCAACGAAATCAGTCGCAGCGCCAGCTCTAGCCAATTCGTCCGCCCATTCATTTCCAGTAATACCGGAATGACCGGGTACCCATAGAAGGTAGATAGCATTTGAAATGCTAAGTTCTTCGATTTGAGTTCGACATGCGATTACTAATTTCGATCTCGAATCTGCCGAACTAAGTGCTTTCAGGGCAGCCTGACTGTCAGAGCAAAAATAGTTTCTTTTACCGCAAATTCCCTGTTGAAGTGCGGATTGTACGCCACACAGAATCGCAAAGATTTCTGCTTGGAATACGGTACAGTATCTACCAAGCGAATGAGATTGGTTTAATCTCATCTCATGACAATAGACACCAGCACCGGCACGGCCCTCCAACAAAGAACCGTCCGTATAACAAACTACGTATTCTTCAAGTTGTCGCTCCATCCAGCCAGACAGCCATTCCTCACGAAGAGGAATTCTCACATTGAAAGTTTTAGTAGGAAAACTACATGTGAGTGTAAGGTCACTGGGAGCATGTGTATATTCATCCCAAGTAACCATTTGGGGCCACAGTCTTGTGTGGCTAGTTACACGATCTATTGGGTTGCTGTTCCAGAGCCCAGTAACCTTAAGACGGTATGCACAAGAAAGTGCTTCTTGTTTCAGAAACACATGTAGTGGTTTTATGTTCAAGAGTGCCTCGAGAGCAGCAGTAAGTGTTGTCGAGAACGCACCAGTCATCGCCATCAAGACCATCCTCTGAAGATGGTTTAACTTTGATTGGATTGTCGTGACTCCTCCCTTCTGCCACCAAACAAGGCACCCGTATGGCAGTATTGGTCTAACAATTGTTGTGTAGATCCACTGAATATACTTGGGTTTGAGTCCCCAGGATTTGCCTAAATCCCGTCTACATTGGCCAAAGGCCATGCAAGCTTTCTTGATCCTGAAATCGATGTGAGCTGTCCAATTAAGTTTTGAGTCGAGAATTACCCCAACGTACTTAACTGGATCTTCGACAATAATTTCAGAGTCAAAAAATTGCAATGGACGAGCTCCGGTTGTAATCCTTCGTTGCGTGAAAAGCACCATTGAGTTTTTATTTGGATTAACTGATAGTCCAACATGAAGACACCACTGCTCAACAACACATAAGGCTTGTTGCATCAAATCAAAAAGTGTGTTAATGCAAATATCGGTGATCATTATATGATAATCATCGGCGAAACCATACGTCGGAAACCCAAGCTCATTTAGTTTTCTCAACAAGCTATCGGCGACAAGGTTCCATAGAAGTGGTGAAAGCACACCACCTTGAGGACATCCGCAGACACTCAGTTTCCTCATCTTTACTTGTCTTAACGATGAGCACAGATGTCGGTTGCTAAGCATTGTGTGTATCCAGTTCGTGATATATGAAGGTACTCCATGATCTCGTGCTGCTTCCAAAATGGATTCGAAAGACACGTTGTCAAAAGCACCTTCAATATTGAGAAAAACTCCTAAACTTGATTGCTTTTGTGAAAAAGCTTTTTCAATGTTGTAGACAACATTGTGTAATAGGGTGGTAGTAGACTTCCCCCGCTGATATCCATGTTGCATTGCATGCAGCGGGTGCTCGCCCAAGCTACCATCCCGAATGTAGTGGTCGATTAAACGTTCCACTGATTTGAGAAGGAAGGAGGTCAGACTGATCTGTCTAAAGCTCTCTGCCTCCTCATAAGTGACGCGGCCACCTTTGGGAATGAATTTGACAGTTATTTCCATAACTGACATACTTCAACCCGCCGGATGCCACGCGACTTCTAGGCTGGTTTTGTCCGGAGAAAGATAATAGAGTTATCAACCTCCTAGTGGACCACAGCCAGTTACTGGGGAGTTCGCCCGGCTCTTCCCAGGCTCCGTTCGCCATTGAGAATATTTTAAACCCCCTCAACAATTTTACCCATAGCACGGGTCGCATGACACTATGGAATTGGGGTTCCCTGTTTGGTGTTACCACCGGAACAGGTAGTCCGTAGTGTAATTCTTAGCCGGTTGAAACAACCACTACCGACACTACACGGCTTATCTAGGCTGTTCGGAGAAAGAAGCTGACATTGATGGACAGCTCCCATAGATGGCCGAACAGCCGTCATGCGGCTTAAATTACATCTGTATTCGATTTACTGTTTAATATTTATCTATAGAAGAACGAACAGCGATTTAGTACCTAGTAATTTTGTAATTGAGTAATTGAAGTTACAAATATATTTTGTCCAAAAAATATAGTGGTCAAAATAACCAATGCCTGGGGAATGCGTCAGGTGAGATAGAACTTTTCAAAAGTTTTTACTTTTATTTGAAGTGGTCCAACTGAGATATCCAGCCTGTTTGACTGCAATACAATGCAAAATTGACTCATACAGACGGAAAAATAGATCAAACCAATTTGTACACAATTGCACTCAACCGAACCTATTTCTAATTGGTCTCATCAGTAGCTAGCACCAAATTGATACCCGTTAGACACTATATCCACTAAATCAACTAGTTCATTCCTATAGTGAAGTCTCGGAAAGCAGCTGTGGTAACCCTAGATTGCTGATGAGAAAACGAAAACGTAACTATGGAAAGTTTACTTCCAAAACCAAAACGTTTAGGTATAATGTTTCAATAAAGTTAGATTTATGTGTTTCGAAATTTGCAACTGTTTGAATTTAGTGCCTAATTGGTGCAAATTGGTGCTGTTTGTCTTTATCCTCTAACTCTAAAATTTAATGCCAAATTATCCTGACTCCTGCGTGTAGAAAAAGGTTAAGTCGCCGGAAAACTCCAAGCTTGCTCATATGACTCTATTCCACGCGTTTCTAAACTTTCTTCCATAAACTTCTTGCTCTTCCTTGAGTACTATGGCTCTTCATATTGAAAAATATTTCACACCTTCCAGTCTCTTGTTCAGGGATGCAAAATGCCTACGTTTTCTGCGGCTGCAATTTTTCTGCCTACATTCTCATTTCTCTTTCGGCGCTGCTGTCGTTCGCTATTGCAGGACGCCCAGCGCTGTACGGCAGTCTGTAAGCAAAGCAGTAACATTACAAAAAATACTGCCCCCAGTACACCCACCAGACGCGAGCGGCACAGCTTCTCTTTCCTTATTTTACACTTTTTAATATTTTTAATCTATTCAATATTTTTAATCACAAACGAAGACAATGAATGCGGTTCGTTTACCCCTCGACCGACATTAACGCTTTCGTGTGCGGGCCTCTCCCTTTGACTACGCAGAGAAAAGTGTACAAAGCGAGAGAACAAACTTTACTACGCCACACTCTCACCGAGCAGTCGGACTACAGCAGCAAAACAAAAATGTATTGTACTGCTCTACGGGAAAATGTACTCGGTTTGGCTACCGTTCTGGCAAGAGCTGTAGTGATGTGTCGCTGTAGCAGGCTGTACAGCTTGTGCAAATGTAAATATACCGAAAATTGTAGTTTACCGATACCTTTGGCATCCCTGCTCTTGTTAATTAAATATCGTTATAACATAAGTAAAACAAAATTTTCTTATTTAAGCCCTTCGTCATATAAATTACATAACTTTAGAGAAATTTAAACTCAAATATTAACCATTTTAAAAACTACTCCTCTACACAATATGTAGCGATACTGATACCTCCCTTCAAAGTCGGAGAAGAAGGTTGCCCATTTTTGATAACTTTTCTTTTATACTCGCTTAAACGGAAACATGTTGTCCCGGAAACTGCTCGCACCTAGAGGGGTGCGCCGCGCCGCCGATTTCAGGTAAAAATCGGCGGCGCGCCGGCGTCACGCCGATGTGCCTACTATTTTTACATGTAATCGTCGGCGCGGCGGCGGCGTGGCGCACACCTCTACTCGCACTCATCCTATTTTTAAACATTTAAAAAAAATCAATGAATTAATATGACGATGACAACTCTAAAGCAATGGATTCCTCTTCGTATGCGAAAATATCCCCATAGCAAAAGTCACTAGTTGTAGCTGACCACCCAATAAATTGAATTATAAATATAATGTAAACAAAAAACATACTCAAACTAGTCAGCAAGCAAAAGGGTTACGACGTAATGTGATTAATAAATAGTGATAACTCTAAAAAGGCATACACCTCGTTTCGTGGCAGTTTCGAAACTTTTGTCGTAAAATGCACGGTTGAGTAATTATACTATAAAATATTACTAAATGTGCATTTTAGATAAAAATAATATACATTGTTGTTGCATTTATACACAATTGATGTAGTGTCTTTATCTTAAAGCTTCACTATATAGGATACAAAATAATTAGCAAAAATACTCATAACAAATTCGTTCATATTGCAGATAGGGGTAACACCCTAGAAAGTATTTTACTAGTCAATGGGCATTCATTTTTTTATACGCACGCTCACACGATTCGTCGTAGAACACACGCAGCAAACAACGGACTGAGGAATTACGTCATCAATCAGATGCCGGTTGTGGCCTTGCTTCGACATTAACATGCGGCATCGCTTTGTTTTTCTCATACACAACTGGCGAAAGGTTAGTCACTTTCTATGAAAGGATACAACGTGTTTGGACTTCGAACCACCAACAGGCTGCCGAGAAGACTCTATTCAAAGGAAGTGCTATATTTGACACGCAATTAAAAAATCTTTATGATATAGAACATCATCGAAAACAGAAAACCAGGCAATTCGCGAATTCCACCAAGCAATTACGTTCTAAGCAAAGCATCCGAGCATTAAAACTTATATTTATCTAAACAGCTACTTTAAAATATGTATAACCCAGATATTCATGTCTAGACAGCTGCCACAGAAATCAAAATACGTTTTACTTTGCGAAATACCTATAGTAAATCACTCACTTGTTTAATTCTGCTACGATCGCTATTCGCGCACCCACCAAATCCAACTTCGCTTCACTGCGCGCACCTAACTAAACTCAGCTGTCGTCTTCAGCCAGACATACCTGGTTATACTTCCACACAGAGTTCTCCCGGTCTCTCGAAACGCGATCTCTTCTGTACACTTACTCTTCCAACTTCTAGCGCAATTCTCGCAGCACCGCCGTAATAATTCGATCGTCAAATGTATTTCATCACTGTCACCATCACCTTCGATGCCTGCTATTGATTATTATTACACTATCGATTGATATGACGACCCAGCAACGGAGTAATTCTTGCAACTTTGCTCTGCAGACACGTCATCCAGAGCTCACAGCTCACGAGGCTCATTTTTTATTCAAACCGTCCTTGGTATGAGGGAAAGTATGATACAACCACAGACTGAAATAGGTGACACCACCCTGCATTTCCCGCACGTTCACTCGATAGGCTCGTGTCACACTCTTATCACCCTTCAAAACCGCCAAATCGGATTGGGTAAACAAACCAACCAACACGATAATAATAAGGTCGATTCCTATCAGCGCCTTATATTGTACACTGTACAGTTGTAAAACGGATATCACACTGAACAAACAAGAACATACTGAATTATAAACTACTGACCCTGCCAGAACGGACCGAAAAGTGGCCAACCGCCACCGCGCCTTGTGGGTGTTGCGAGCACACTGACGACGCTCGGTCGCGAACGCAACAAAGCCCGCGTCGTCACATCGTCAGCAGGTCGGCTGCCGCTTCTGCCACGCCGAGTGGGGTTGCCAAACCAGACGAAACCGGCCTAACCGATGATACGGTACGATGGCCAGCAAAATAGTCAGCACCGAATCGATGTATCAGCTGTTGCCAAAAACTAACGAACGTGTACGGGTATGTGTAGGGCGCTGTAGGGTGGATGCGGAGGGAATTCAATTCCATCCTCTTTCGCTGGCCAATTAATGCATTCTACTACGCGCGTTTATATCCTGTCGCTTTTGAAACAGTTTTCAACGTAGTTTTTAGTGTCGTGGATTTTGAAAACAACAACAAAATTATTTATGTGCTTTTGCGATAAATACGGTACTGGGAATCAGTCATTGATTTCGTGTTCTAAATCCCGTGTTATTGTCCATTTTTTGTATATTCGCAATTCACATATTCATGTTTACTAGCGATACTCAAATGATAAAGTAAATGTAAACATACAAAATATCAATTGCAAAATAAAAAGATACGACTTATATTTTTAAATTTTTCATTTAAAATCAAAAGATTGTTCAACTAAATATTTTTGTAACAATCATACGGTTTAAGGTAAATATAATCGGGTATTAGAATCAGTGTTCAATCGCTCTTCAGGTTCAATGTGGATTCTGCTCATAGCACTCACTACAAAATTCGTTAAGAAACGATCTCGGGAAATAATAAACATTTTCGTTAAATTGGTGTTCATTGCATGCACATGTAAAACACATATTGACATGATGCGATGCAATTCAAAATATCGATAATTTATGTATCGCTCAACACCTGTCTTACATTCCATCCAACTTTCAGGTAAAGATTCTGTTCGACATTTTTTATAATATATTATTACGATATTGTATAAGCATCCTAAACATCATAGGGTTTGCTCGTAGACATCTCGAAATGCTGGTACCGACACACTTACGATTAAAAACCAACTTACGAATTACGTGAAAGACAGACGTGATTGGAACCAGAAGCACCACCCTAGCAACCAAACACATACTAATCGGCTGGTGAAAGGAGTAAATAATCGAACACACTGTGCTTCGAAACCATATGTTTACGACTACGATCGAACAAACATCAAGCACATGCGAATTTGTAATCTATACATGCCGGCATATCTAGGTATAGCATGTTCACAGCACTTTTCGCATGTTGCAAAGCTTGTAGAAGCTATACTTTTGCAAAAATAAACCATTCTACCAGTAAAATTTTACACATTAACCGGGGAGACGGATTGGATTTGTTTTGTCCGAATGCGCAAAGATGACGGAAACAACACGGGAATCATATACCGTTAAGCCAAATGTGCGATTTCAAACAATATCCCTCAAATAGAAAGTATTAAACCTATTATGAATCGTAAATTCATAGTCATACTAGTGGTGTAATTTTAGACCAACTTATTTCCAAAAGAATTGTTTTGGGAAAATGCGCACATATTTCATCTGTCTCGAATCTGGAAACGATCGCACAGCTAACTCTAGGCTTTGTAGTACGTGACCGAACCTGCTTACCTGAGAAAACAGCAACATTACCTAATGTTTGTTTATTTTCATTCGAAACAAGTGAGAGGAGAAATCCATATTATTTCTTCAAAGGATTAAAGAGATATTTGTAAACAAACTTGTTTTGTTCATTTTTTCGCTGCAGTAAAATTTCTTGAAAAATATACGTTAATCTTTAACCTTCATAGAAGCAATTTCAAATGTTTTCTGCATTGAAATTATAAAAATTAAGAAAAATCAGCAAAATGTAAGTTTGTTTACAAATCTATTAACCCTTTTGGAAAATTAATAGGGAAATATCGCGCTTCCTAGTCAAAAAGGGCTAATTGCTGGCTAACGGGGGGCAATTTGCCAACTCGGATGCGCAAATAGCCCTTCAATTTGCCAGATAGTTGCTGGCAATTTGGGGGCTATTTAAAATGCAACATTTGCCGCCGTCATTTTTTGCCGCCCTACTTGCCTTTAAATCGCTCCCAAATCGCCCACGGAACGCGCTTTTTAGTCGCTTTTAGTAGCCTTATTTGAAAATTACAAATAATACTTATTTTCGGATTCATTATCTACTCACATAAACACCACCAAACTATATGAAGAATTAATGGTGAATATGATATTGCACACCAAAACTTACCACAATCTGAAGTTCATTAGGAATTTAGCTCAAAGATTTTGTTCTACTATACTTACACATGATTTCACAATTTCCCACATTCGTTGGCTTAATGAAATGCACGAAACAAACAAAATTCATGCGAGAACATGCCAATTGTTAAAAAACAATTTTAAGCATGAACCGCCATGTTGGAAAAACGCAAAAATAACCAAGTCCATTTCAGCCGCCTGAAAATTTGTCTAAGTATTGAAATTGCCTTTAAATCGCATCCGCAAATTACATTTGTTCCTAGGGGCCATTAGCACAGGCGAGTTGAGTCAAACGTCAAACTTTTTAAATCGCCTGACCATGTTCGTCCGCATTTTTTTCGACCGGGAAAGCAACGATTATCATAGATATCGACCGTAAACCGACCAAAGGGCCGAAGTCGCAATGATATCGAATCGAGAAAATAGCTTTGGAAATTCGCTTCGGAAAATTAAATCGTATTTTAACGGTGTTTGCATACTGCGCTTTCAAATGTATTAAATGTAAACACTTTAAAACAATACTAGTTTTCAGAAGCATAACTAAATTGTTTTATATTATTATTATAGCATAACTATAATTGTTTTATAACGTTTTCGTTGATCAAATTGAAAAAAAAATATTTCGCTAAGTGTTATTATGAAATGTTGATTAGGCCATTTTCGAGTCGCCCTCTTGTTTCGACGACTTGCAATTTCGCCCTGCAGGGTCGCCAGAGAACAAAAATCAAATGTGGTTGCTCGCTGTACTCGCCCGAGGGGAAAATTTATTATTCTCCCGGGCGTAACAAGTATTTGGTTTTTGTTTGGGGCGATTCTGTTTACGGGCCTTGCAACCAATGATGCTGTCAATTTCGCCCCTATGCACTGCCTTAACAGTTATGTGTCCAACAAAAAAAACAGCTTTAACAGGCCAACGAGGGTACCCGGGTACCCACAAATTGAAATGGTTATAACTATGGCTTTAACCGATTTGGACACTTTTAGATGTTTTGGATTCAGAAACTCGTTCACTTTTTGATTCTGTAAAATAGAACCGGATGAGCGGATCTGGTTCTTGGTCATCCGGATTTTCTAGAGGTGTTCCAGTACTAGGGTATGATTTGTAAATTTTAATAATGTCCTAGCAGTATGAGTTTCAAAACTCTTCAAATTGTCTCGAAACTGTGTTATTTATTGTTACGGGACCCTATGGCAATTTGAAAAGTGGAATTGGAATGGAATGGCTGCTCACGGCCCCACGGGAACCTGCTCCGGAATGTCCGTTCCGGGGTCAAATCACCAAATGGTTCCAAAACCGCGAGATACAGCCTACTGATGCAATGCCAAGAATTTTGATACCCATATTGCTAGTATTTCATTGAAATTCACAAACAGTATCCCAACACCGGAACAAGCTTCCGAAAATCCGGAATCCCGGGAACCGAATCAAGTAACCATATTCACCCAGTCTAAAAGGGGATGAGTTCCTGAATCCAAAACACTTAAAAGTATCAAAATCGGTTAAAAATTACCTTGGTTATTGGCATTACAGTTTTGTGGGTACCCGGGTACCTACGTCGGCCTGTTACGTAGTAAAAAAAATTCAGGAACCCCTCCTCACTCCCCCTCTTACTATATCAACAATATTATTAACCGAAAAGCTTAACTTAGTGAAGTTCTAGGATGTCACAAAGTTTCAATTTCCAGCTATGGATAAAACATGAGAATTTTATTAATTGAAACCTAAAAAGGTACCCGGGTACCGCGTCGGACACATAACGGTTAAAAATGCAGAGGAGTAGCCCGCCTGGTGGTTTGTTTACAGTTCAAAGTCGGATCCGCCCTTTTGTTTTTAATTGATTTACCTGTAGTATGAAACATTTATAAATGAGTTTTTACGTTTATTATGAAGTATTTTTACTCCTCTTTAAGATATTAATCAAATCTCCGTTTGTTTACATTTGTTATTTAGACCCATTTGCGGTTCACGATCAAAACGATTCTCAAGTTTACATTTCTTTATTACAAGCACATTAAAGACTGATTAGTTGAGAGAGGAATAATGAAACGTGGGGGAAATTTCCAATAGAACCTAAGTAACATTGAAAGCATCTCTTTGTTTACTATCTCTTTTGATTGTTACGACGTCACTGTTAAACTTTCCACTATGTTTTCAGTAAAAATAGAAAAGCGACGATTTCTCGAGTACTTTTTCAAATGGACGTAAGTAACATTGAGAGCCTCTCTTTGTTTACTTTCTCTTTCGTTTATTACGACGTCATTACAACACTTTGTACTAATTTTCCAGTACATATAGAAAGCCGACGGTTTTTACTACAATACTATGCAAGGAGTAGAGTAGTAAATGTTGAAATGACCGAGTAATGAACAGAAGAGAAAGACCTCAAAGAGAATCTCTCATTGTTACTTACGTCCATTTGAAAAAGTACTCGAGATTACGTATTACGCAAAGAGTTAAAGAGCAAAATGTTAACGCGACAGAAGTCAGAAGAGAAAGTAAACAAAAGAGATTCTCTCAGCTGCTCTCTTCGCAGGTGTGTTGTATAAAACGTTGTAATAAAGCCGGAGGCAAAGAATCGAACAGAAAGAAACCGGAATTCAGAATAATATTCCAGCGAGATTTGACTGGGATTATTTCTACCAAGTTCAAACAAATTTTCTTTGTGAAACCGGAAAAATTTTATTTAAAATTTGTATGATTTATTTATTTATTTTTCTCGAAATTTATATGAAAATCTCAATATAGTATATCTTTTTCTATATTTTATAGATTTTGTAGTAAAGCTAGGGTTAAGCTATGTTCAGCAGAGAACTTGGAAGAGATCGTCGACTTCGGTGCCCATTTCGCAATAGAGGAAAATGCGGCCGAAGATCGAACTTAGAAAATATAATTGATGGTTCCGACCGGGTCAGTATTATTTTGAACCGAAAATAGATGGTCCAGTGATGTTATCCATTTTTATGGTGATTAATAAAAATGTTCTAACGAAACGAACGAATCTTTCAGGTCAAAAATTTGAACGAAACATTTTCGAGAAACGAGAAACAAAACGATGATTGAAATTTTTCGAATTAAAGGCATTTTGAAATATTTTACTATTTAAATGTTTTGATTATTCTCCCGGAAATGGAATAAAGATTTAAAACGGATATGTACAGAAATCACATCGATTGTGTTAATTAAGATTTCAGAAACATGTGGGCTGTTAAAATTAAGTATCATTTTTCAATTATAACTAATATAACGAATTTTTAGCTAACATTTTCGCGTAACTACACTTTGATTTCCAGTTTCTAAATCTTTTCGAGTTCGCCGCTTTTTTACATTATAGCATTTTCCTATTTTTATGGTGTCATAATGATTGGTTGATTCAAATTGAAACAGGAATATTAGATTTTAATTTTTTTTTCTGATGTATGCAGTTAATTAAAAAATGCTGATTAAATTTTACTATCACTTTGACGCCACTCTATGCATCATTTCTAAAACAATCTTGCCCCTTCTTCAGTAATGATTTTTAGAAGAAAACTTTTCGGAGAACAATATTGATGTAAATATAGATATCCCTGTCTTGTTTTTTGCTAAAAACAAAACTATTGATTTTTGTTTTCATTTTAAATCTCATGATAATAGCGTAGTCATTACACATGATATTAACACAAAGACAAATTCGTCCCAAAAGATCTATAGTTTCAAACACCCCCTGGTTGGATAAAGCGTGCGCTGAAGTTTAAGTGGAAAATTTCTAATCACATAAATAATGTTGAAAGTAAAATTTTTGAAACTTTTAAGCGGTACATGGTTTTTGGCATCAAGTTCAAAAACTCGCTCCTCGTGAGAAAACAAATATTGGCACCGGTTGGCCGATGGTTTATCGAGAGAAACAACCATAAGCTCTCTAGAGAAATTTTTTAAACAGTTTAAAATCAAAATACAACGAACGGCCTTGCACGGAAAATATATCTGAACTCTGTTTCTATGTTAACAATTGTGCGCCAAGTATTGTCCTAATTTAAATATTCACTTGTTCAAAAGCGCAACAACGCAGTTGTCATATAGAAGTTGAACCAATTTTGCGGCACGGATTCAGATCTCCTCTTGAGGAAAAGTGTTTTATTGCCTTAAATTTAGCACAGTGTGCACTTTAAAAAAACGGCGAAGAACACAGTTAAGTTCTTCAGATAGACGTCGCCAAACAATGAAAACAGATAAATTTGAAACTGATTTAAAATTGAAACTAATTTGAATTTTTTTTAACAAAACATCGAGAGGGTCTGGGCCGCACGAACCCTGCGCCTGGATTCGGTTTCTTACGTTTATAATTTTCAAGATATTCATTTTAGAACTTTAAAATTCGTTTTTTTTCTCGAAAAGTGTTTGTAAGTAAGATAGCAGAACATCAGCGATAAAATTACAAATTGGTTACTGAAACAAATCTTGATGGAATCAAATCAATCATAAGCGAACGAATTGAACGAAACCACCCTTAACTCAGACTTCATCCAGCTCCTTTCTTTCATCACACAATCTCTTCACTTGCCAGCAATGAACCGTGCTAGAGCAAAAACATACGGTGGCCTAGGTAAAGGTATGTATGAAACCGGTTTCAATTTCTTTCTCTACTTCCTTCTACTGTTTAGCTTAGTTACCTAGGTTACGGTTTTATTCGTTGCATGCGAGCTACCATCTACCTTGACCTTAGACACACTCTACCTAGATAGATGTCGTTTTGTGTGTGGTGTCATTGTTGCCAGCAAATGATTGACTGACACATATCGGCAATTTGATTGACAGTAAATAAATAGACTTTCCCCAAAAGTGCCCCTGCGGCTGGTTGACGCCCATAAATATAGTAGGTGTATATGATTTATCCTATTGTCAGCTGTTTATCGGAGAGAGAATCGCAAGTGAGGCACAAATGGAAAAAAATAAAACAGCGTGAATCATATGGGGGTTTCTGGTCGCACATTGTGTTTCGAAGATGGCTGGGTGGTGAGCCCATATGCATCATATTCCGATTGTTATTGCCAGCTAACTGACATCCCTATTTCAACATACAGGGTTTGACAATGGGGAACATCGTTTTTCCACCGATAGATGGGGGTTAATTTGACAACGTCAAAATCGCTTGAAATGTAGTAGGCAGAAGGCACTTTCTCTAACGTGATGCAAATTAAAGTGTTTCTCATTCATGTTTAGAACGTATTTTGTTCATTTGCGTATTAACATCGTCTTTGTGTTGACTACGACAAGATTACGTCATGACACCCTCTTGGTGATTACGCATTCGGAACAGCGATTGATATCTCCGTCAAACGCATCGGCGGTATCATGCAAATGGTGTCCCTCAATGCGAAATTTTGCTAGGTTTTCTCCCTAATGGTGTTGAAATAGGCAGAGCACCATAAATGCAATCACGCGGCAAAAAGGTCGAGCCCCATAGGATTGAATGCTATATCTCCCGGGGTTGAACATTTACAATAGGTACTGATTGTCATTTTCTGTGTTTGTGATTGAATTGAATTGTATTCAGCTTCATGTGTAAGAAACGGTAATTCCAGGTAAAATTGCGAAAAAATATTTTCTATCCTGGTAATTTTCAATTTGCATCAATCCAAAATAATTAAATATCTAGATAAAAAATATAACTTATACCACTAAACATTTAATTTAAACGAGCACGATATTGCTTAGTGAAAATCAGTAAGATAAAAAAATAGTAGTTTACATATGTCACTGAATAAAGTGAAAATTTAACTCAGAATACAGAATGTACTGCGACAATTTAAAAACAATAAAAAATTGTTTCCAGCCAGCGCAAAAACAGTAGTTTCGAGGAAAACGTGTTTCAGGTTTTCAGCACATTTGGAACGTAATTAAGAAGCATGGCGGCAGAATTAAAAAATCGAATATTTCCATACATAAAAAGACTCAATTCTATTTTTTTTAATATTTTGTTCGTTAAAGACCAATACAAAATTCATTTTTTAGAAATTTTACGGTAGTGGAACTTTTACTTAGTTTTTATAACAGACAGCACTTAAACGTGTCAAAAGAAGGTAGCATGTCCTCCTGTTAGCGAATCATGTCTAGATGTCGAAAACTTTTTGGGGTAAGGATAAGAAAATCTAAAGGGTTTTTTATATAGACTTGCATAAATACCCAAAAAATTAAGCAAATAAAATAGCTCTGAGGCACGCGAACATTCCTTCCTAAAGCCTAATAAGTATTCTGCGTATTTACTATAAAACATCAACAGCGGGAAAATTTTATTTACATCGAAGCTAATAAAAATATTATTATATTCTATTTAAAATACATACCTCAACCATCGTTGGTTTACCCACCGGTATCTACCAAAATATGCTAACAATACTGATTTATCTCAAATATAGTGTGTCCTCTTTGAATCTTGAATAATTAGTCACATACCAATTTCACGGATGGATTATTCGTCTGTTTCCCAATAGAGTTTGTGGACAAAAATGACCAGTTTGCATGTTTTGGCGTTTAGCCAAAATCTTCATGTCGGTATAAAAATAGAAAATCCTACTGTGAAGAAGCCCAAAGTGGCCGGAAGGGTTAGTTAGAAACGCGAAAGCTGTGTTTATTAAAATCACTGAGGAATTCATCACTCAGATAATAGAAGCATTTCGTTTCGTTCATGTTTATTGTTTTACATTTTCACACTATTATATTTGTGTGATTTTATTTCGTTGGATCACAAGTTATACCAAGTCTACTATATTTCTACAATATTGTTTGAATTGAATGATTTCTAGCGGGCCTATTCAAGTTTCCAGATTACAAAGAATAAAAAACTTGCATTTCCTTGAAATAAATTGGTAAATGATTGGGAATCATAGTGAATTTACTAAAATTATATAAACCATTCAAATGTACATCTTAGACCTTCGAATATATCTAAAAAATGGAGGATCATGAAAATCAAAATATGCACAATGAATTTTCCGATTTCGAACTAACTAATAGTAAGTAAAATTTCCTATTTTTGATCAATTTTAATCAATCATGACCTCAATACCGTTTAAGAGACACTTTTATGTGGCTTGCTTAATAGACTGAGCCCGTTGGCTCAATACTCGGCGAATACCAAAGCGAGTTTTGAGGTGGTTGATCGATAAGAGACAATATTTTTACTTGGCGACAAATCCTAAATATATTTTTAATTCCGGGATCAAGGATTTTAAGGTAGCCTACGATTCTGGGGAATGAAACAAGCTGTTGCAGTTAATGCTTGAGCAAGACTTTCCAACGAAATTGAATACTTTTAACGCTTCTAAATCAAGCTGTTCCAACGGTGTTGATTCCGGGGTTGAAATGGATGAGGTACGCTGTTGTCGACAAGCTCATATATCTTGGAACACTAGTGACATGTGATAACGATGTTAGTCGCGAAGTATAATAACGCACAAAATTTGCTCCATACGCATCGGCGATACTGCCTGTTGCTCTGTACGGCGATATCCGTGGCTTAAATAGCTGAATTAGACGATTTTTCTCAATTGATTTTGTTCGGGAGCGTAGTTTGTTATACTCATAAATACTCATAAATTATCTTCAACTTAATAAAGAACTCCTGTATTTCAAATTTGTACGTCATCCGATGGTTACTAACATAGTAAGATACCCCACCTTACATTATGCAGACGAGTGAAAACATTGCGACCCAGGTAAACAGCCATGTAAACTTTTGTATGCTGACTACGTAAAAAAGTTGTAGAATGATTTTGTAACCAACGGTACCATGTAGGGGAATTGTGGGAAAAACCGACACTGTGGGTAAAACCGACACCCCACAACTTTTCCTAGAAATCAAATTTTTATTCATTTCATAATGATACATTATTATTAGTACGTTTATGTAGAGCATTTGAAGAAAAATTAGATTTACGTTAGTGCCCGAATGTCATAAAAATAAACAAAACATACGACAGCAGCGTTCATACTCGTCTGGATGTAAAATTTCGTTGGTAGATTTTAAGGTTTTAACCGAACAAAAGCTTTTCAAATCACCCCATTTTTAGTACCCATTATTATCGGCCTTTCCTATGATCAACTAGGTGCATTGAAGACGAGTTTGAGAAATTCAATATTTTTAATTGCTTTTATAAAAAAATTTGCGCTGTTGGGGTAAAACCGACACCCTTTGGTTAGGGTAAAACCGACATACTGTTAAGATGGTTGTGTTTACTTGCGATTCATTACAAAAGGCTGGGGATCTTTGTGACACTTCAATTACACTATTAGCACACTATAATAATAGCTGAAATAAACAGAAATACTTTTATTATGTTTATTTCTCTTTAAAAATCAAAAATTGGAATTTTTGCTTATCTGATTCTATCGAAGCTTTTGCTATTTCTGCAAAAAGCTCATCAAACCGAATTTCTAGTGTTCTCTTGGTTTGTCATAGAAGAACTTTATCACAATGAGACAATGATATTATGTATACCCCAATAGATCGTTGATGATCAGAGTCCGAAAAATCAAATCTGAAAAAGATAGTTTTACTAAGAAGTGTGTGTGTCACTTATAAGTGAATGAATCCAATTAGCAGAACATAGAACGCTTGCAAATCTTCTCTTACGAAATAAAATGACACTGGAGGTTGCAATGATGTGCGCAAGGATAATTTGGAAATACTCATATCAATAAATAATCCTATAGCATAAAATACTCTTATTTATAGTACTACGCTTTCGAACTTTCTTCCCTCACTACATGATGAAGCAATAAAAAGCACATATTTGCATGATACATACTCACACTTTATTAATCACGCATATATCTAATTTTTAATAAAGATAAAGATTGTAATAAAGTGGAGAGAAAATAAATTAAAGAGGGTGTCGATCTTGCCCCTATAGGGTGTCGGTTTTACCCGCAGGGCCTACAAAAAATCACTTTGTTTTCCAAGTTTTACAATCAATAATTTTTAATGAAATTAATTTTTTGAAGCGCTGAAAAAATTAAGTCTTGTTAAGAATTTTCTGAAGAAGAATTGTGCATTAAAATTATAATTTTATTGGTTTTGTGGCAACTTAGAAAAAGTGTTAAGCTTAAGGTGTCGGTTTTAACCATAATTCCCCTACTTCACGATAGATTTTCAAATCAAGCTCTGCAAGTCGTTTTTTTTGCGGTTTTGGCTACATCGCCCCTCCCTACTTTACTTTTCCGAAACAGCTAAAACAATTGTGATACCGAGTTTTTTACATGTTGATTATTACAGTTTTGTCAATCGATATAATAAAGCTTATTTTCAAGTGTTGTTTCCGCCAGGGTCCGGTTGAAATTTGACCAGCAACGCTTACGGGGCACATTCTAAATTGTAGGAATTCAACCAATCCGTCGTAGACAAGCGGTCAAATTTCGTTTGATGCGGTATCGTGAAATGTGCTATTCCAGTCGGTGACGAGCTGGTTGGTATTTGTGGAACATCAAAGTCACAGCGACCTCAATAGAATTCCGACCATCGGTCCAGTTAATAAATTCGCATAGCGTGTCAATTTGTTGCACAAATGGTTGATGATGTTGGTCTATTTTTGAAATAAAGTATTGGCGAACTGACCCGTTCAATGCACCGGATCGCGGCGAACAGCTTTCCATGGTAGAACAAATAGGAATAGAATTCTTATGCAAACTTTTTTAATGAACCAGATGAACAATTATGTGAACCGTGTGTCTAACTGATCAACTGTCAATTCATTTAAACTCAGTCGTGCACCTAGTGACAAGTGCCGAACTATTGAATTGATCTGATCTGAATGAATATCACATAGCCTAGTTCTAGAGTATTTCATCGCCGAATTTAAATTTTTCAATTCATTGTTTTTAATTTGCATGTAAATATAAAAGATATTTGCCTACAAATTTTAGAATTCCCAATAAGTAGTTCTCTCACCTTTCCAATTTTTGAGTGTCATTAGAAAGATAAAGATAGATTCCATTATACTGTTAGCAAACATCAATTATTTAAAAATAAATTTCACAGGAAAAAGTAAAATTTTAAAAGCATTGTATATACTAGAAAATTCCAAAATTCCATTTGAAATATTTTGAAAAGTTTTGAATTTTCTTCAGAAACCTCCATAAAACCTTCCAGTAGAAGAAACATCACGTAACTTTGATGACTCCTTCTATCTATAACGCAGGGGAAAAGAGATTACCGAGTAAATTTATATTGTATAATTTCTTGTTCCAAGCGATTTCACCTCTCAACAAAAACAGATTTGCAGCACGTGCGAAATTTTATGACTACAGCCATACCGTACTCGTGACCAATAGTTTCAATCACAACGGAAAATAGTGTAAATCACAGAAGACTGAAAGCGAGTAATGTTCGGTAGCAGTCATATTTCAAATAACACGATGATGTCACATTCACAATCGGCTAAAGTTTGGAAAACTTCATCAATTTTTATAGACTTATCTACAATGTTTTGTGTTTTATGCCAAAAGATCGAATGCAAAAAATCGAGCTTGCGGCTTTTCATTCGAATGTAACGAAAGATCTAATGTATTAAATTGCCTGATATTGCAACAAGTCGAATGGAACAAATGATTTAATCAGGAATAAAAAGGGGAATATTACTGATATAATACAAATACACTAATGGGAGAAAAGGGCGAGGGCAACTAAATGGATTTACGTTGCACTCTTAATCGTTCGAAGTTTTATCATTTTTGAAAACGTTTGCTTGGCACAATTCGGTGTGTTAACTTAAAGGAGCCTTGGTTCTTTTGTATACTTTCATCGGTTAATAGAACTCAAAATGTAAAATTAAATCTTTCCAAAAATACGCACGACTTGTCGTGCTTCCTACAACAAATTTTGTTTTGATTGTACACGTTAATTGAAAGTTGCAGTTTCTTTGATTGAAACCTCGGAACAATTTGTTTATTTTTATTCCAATATGGTGAAAAATATAAGATCATACGAATGAAAGTGTAAAATCAAAGTTTTTGATGCTGCGATTAAGTTAATTTTCGATCAAATGTTCGATTCAAGCGATGTATGATTTCGCTACTGTGTCGGTTAATATGTCGTTTTTTTATGATTTTTATAAACAAAATATGGATGCAAACACAAAAGATTCAACAGTTACCAGAGGTTTGATTTATAATACCTAAATAAAAGGATTTTTACAAAAAAAGAGTGAAATCTTCTATTCCAATTCTATTCTCCTTGGCCGGCAGACCTCAAACAGCTGTTGGAATCCACCCTCATGTTACACTTTTCATATGCATTTCGTTAACGGCGCGCGTCAGTTCGCCACCAAACATTTGTATGAAAGGACAGTGTAGTCGCAGCGCAGAGCAAAATCAAAAGCTAACTTTTAGTTTTTACGCGGACAGTTAACTTTTTGGATACAACTAAAGAACGAGTCGTCGATGCCGACTTTCAAGTGAGTCTGAACAGACTGTGATCAGGCACCGTAATTCTCATTGACTCGCTCAAGTAGGGATTAATCGCTTGTACGTCTTTTCCGGATAAGATAAGCCGCTCAGTTTCCGACCCTACAAATATAATGAGAACATTTCGATCATTCATAACTCTCTCAACGGATTTAGCGATAAAGTGACAAAATATCTTTCCCAATAGTAACCAAAGAAATAAATACACAGGAATGGATGAGTTTTGTTTATTAAATTTAGGAGCGCCCAGAAAATAGCTCGCACGTAAGGGAGGAAGCGATAAAATTATTTATTTTGTATGTTTTATTTATCCGGTGAACTGAAATTAATGATAGTTGTTTTATATGAGACTGTGATTATTCATTTTCGAAGTGTAAAATGTATACAGTGTGGCCAACATAAATATAGGTCTACTTGATTTTTTCAGGATAACTTAATTTCTGTTCGAACAAACTGCACCAAATTTATTCGTTCCCCCATTTTCAGGATTTTCTATTCAAACAAACTGCAGGTAAAATTAGTCCATTCTTCGTATTCAAAAATCTGAACCAAATGGGAAACTTTAAATGCTACTTGCTATAAGCAAACTAAACTTTGTGATATTTATTCGTTTCATAAAAACAATAGACAAAAACCAAAAAATTCAAAGTTTTCAACCATACATGCAACGTAGCAATATCTGTATGGCAGCAGGAAAGCTAGCTGTCTCCAGTGGTAGATCGCGCCATTTCCGCTGTAAGTCGGTCGTGCACTGCGTCACCACTCTGTCGACCGCGTTTCACGTGTTTGCGTTGCTTGTCATTCTGTAGACTACATTATCCGGGTTGATGTCATCTCTTTGTGTGTCGCTTTGAACCTTGGACATTCTAGACCACATGCTCCGGTATCTCCTCAATGTTCTCACACTCCGGATACAATGGTGACGTTGCGTGCCCGAACCGATAAAGATACTTGCTGAAGCAGCCGTGGCCCGACAGGAACTGTATCAGTTGTCTCCGTGTTTTCTATTGATCCACATCGACAGGTTTGGAAGGAGCCGGTAGGTCCACTTTCCCATCTTCGTATTGTCCCATTCCTGCTGCCACCTCGCCATCGAATCGATTCTCAGCATCTTTCTCATGTTTCTAATGTTTCCCCGATTGTAGCACTCGATATGCTCCGCCAGAGTGAACCAGATGGGGATCGTCCCAGCGATAACACATACTCTGACGCTATTGTTATGTATGTGCTCGCGACTCGTGCGGCCATCAGCCGGAACGTCCTTTTCAGCTTTTCGCGGTTCCGCTTGGTTTTCAGCGCCGCACCCCTGGAGAGAACCCACCACAGTATCGATTACTAGATCGGGCTGCTGACGTAGTTGTTGTTGTTGAAGCTCGACCGGTCCTTCGCATCGATTTACACTCGCTGAACCGCTTTGAAGTTGCTGACCAACAACACCTGCGTTTTGGGGGGAGGTGCCTGCAGCTTGATCCCGTTTATCCAGTTCTCGATAGCGTTTATTGTCTCCGTCACAGACAGACACCTCCACTTCTTCAAGTACCTCATCCATCAATGTTAGGGACACGTTTTCTGAGAAACTCACGATTTTTGCTATCCTGGGCAGCCGCAATGTCAAGATTTACATCACGTTCCAAAGTGTTGGATGGAGAATGGAGCCCTGAGGAACACCCGCTGTCACTAGCATTGACTTCTGCGCTTCGTTCATCTCGTACAGCAGCACTCTACTATGGAAGCAGCTCTTCAGGATCCGGTATAGATAGTCGGGGATCCTCATTCTGCGCAGCACTGCGGCAATGGCTCACCAGCTGCCGCTGTTAAATGAATGTTTCACATCTACTGTAACCACAACGCATTATCGATCTCCTCTTCGCCTCCGTTTAGATGCCTTCTCCGCACTCTCGTGTACTGTCTGAATTGCACCCACTGTCGATGCTCCTTTGCGGAATCCGAACTGCATCTCGGACAGTCCGCGCTCGTCATCCATATATTTCGTTAGTTGTTAAGAATAATTATTTGCAGGAGTTTTCCAAGTGTATCCAGCAAACATATACGCATATACCGAATCGCCCGGTGATTTCCCTGGCTTTGGCAGCAACACCAGCTTCTGTACCTTCCACATTCCGGGAAAGTTCCCTTCATCTAGACACTTCCCGCAGCACCATCCTAAACGTGTCCGGTATTCCATCAGAAATGGGGGCTTTCTTTGATTTCAGTCATTTCGATGCTTCTTCTTCGCCGTACGGTGTCGATGATCAGGTAGCTGAATCGTGGTTTGGGGAGAAAGCCCCAACGATTATCTGCAGCTTACCCGGGCACATTTTGGCTGGCTTCGACGGGCCCTTCATTTTCGTCATCACGACTCGGTACGCGCCGTCCCAGGAGTTGGTGTATACTTCTCGGCACTGGTCTTTGTGGCAATCTGACTAGCCAAGCTTGATCTTCCGTCTTAAAGTGGCCCCAGCTTCCCAAAATGATGTCTTGGGCTCCTGTCTATGTGGCTCCGATACTGCCGAACTTCTGACTCTGAGACAAGCAGCGCGTAGCGTACTCGACGGTCATCCTTGGAACCTTCATTGCCCAATCGTACGTCTAACTTCGCTTGAGATTCCTGCAGTATATACCCTCTTGTGTTGGTTACTCTACTGCTCCACTCCACAGCCCAGGCGTTGAATGCACCACCAATTGCCACAAAAGTTGCTGTGCTGTGTCGACATTTGGGGGTGGGGGTGTTACTGATTCTGGGAAATTCTATATTGTACCATATATTATATCTTTATTTGAATAACTCATTATGTTTAGATTCGATAGATTAGTCATAATATTGAGCAAACATCTCCATCATCAATTCCGGAACGCGATAATTACAAAAGCTTCAATTCATCCCGATGAGCTCTAGGCCTGGTTCGATTTCAAGGTTGTCTTAAACTGCCGTGCGTGCTCGTGGCTAACTTATATTAAAATCCATAATCATGCAGTAAAATAAGAGAAAAATACAATCTTTATGATGTGAAGCAGTTCACAACGTCAAAGGCCTCAAAAGCAAAAGTCCTATTCCAACCAACGTTCACATTAAGGGCCGATAACAGGCCGTCTTAAGTGCCTTTATCAATCTCAATTATAACATTATATTTGTCAGCGTGAAATTTGCAATAACTTTCACATCTTGAATAGGAAACCCGTATTCAGACTTTCTAATAAGTCCATGAAGACATCCGAGGACTCTTCCCCATTTTTTCAATTTTGGCTTACCAGGTGTCGGCGTTGTACTTTTCATCTAGTATGCGTACTATATTTTCTTTCACCAATTTACTGTTATCACACTCCACAATAATCAAGCCATCTTTACCGTTTTTAAAGTTACTAATGTCATGTATTCTTGGATCCAATATGTTCTTCAAATATTACCTTGTGTCATCATTACAGTGTAACGACTCGGCTGGCTTCATCACAATGACCAGGCCGGTCTTGCGCCTCGTTTGACTGCTACGAAATATATTCGTTAACTTATGTTAACGTTAACTTCCATTATTTTTATCGTCACCAATTTGAATAAACGTTGGTTCATCGTCGTTGTTTATCATGATTTTTCATCTCTCTTTCTCTCTCCCTCTCTGTTCATTCCAACTAATTAAATTTCACGCGTAACATTTCCAGTATAAAAATATTCCAACTTTTCGACAATACTTTTATTCCAGCAAACCAACTTACCCTCGAAAGCAACATCGGAGAACCTGATCCGTTTCTCTATCCCGTTCTCTAATGCGGTTTTTACCTGTACATCTATGTTATTTCGAACATCAGTAAAAGGTTCAGAAATGAATTCAACTCAATGAATATCGAGCTGACATCCTGTACACCACAAGGCCAGCCTGGCCATCACTTCGTCCATTCGTAGCGCAAACTAGCATTATCAAGCACCCAATTTATCACGGCCTTTGTTAGCATTCACTTTTCTGACACCCGCGTTAGAGATTTGCATAGTAGATTTTGCAAATTTTAGAAGGACACCCGGTCCCAGAAAGTACATGCGGCATCGCGCGAGATACAGGATATCCCAGGCTTATGCCAACCTCGGAGAGAATGCCTTTCTTTGCCTAATACACGCCGGAAACTAAAAAAACTGGAATCGCACTGTTACAGAAAACTTTTAATCACAATTCTATACAGGGTGCGTAACGAATTTTTGCAGAAAGTTTCTTATATTTGCGGAGATATATCTGGCAGCCATGTATACCTCCTTCTGTCAGGTGCAGGACGTAAATAAACTATGTTAAATAAACGTAAAGATGTTGAAATAACAACAATCGAGCAGCTGACCTCTTTTTATTACGGGTTACCTGAAATAAAAATACAAAGGCCATTCCAATACGGCTGAATGTAGTCGAGACAAAAAAGACGAAAAATGATTTTAAAAAATCTAGCAGGGTCAGTGAGATCAACGGCAAGGACAGTCGGGTGTTCGGAGTTCCCAATCCGACGAATAATCTGTGCTTTAGGAGATAGAAATTTGGACTCATAGTAGTTCCGATATCAATCCTTTGGATGATTTTATGTGGGGAGGTGATGACATCTTTTGATCTAAACATGGTAAAAGGTAGATGCGACAGTTCTGGAAGCGTTAAACAAAAGTTATCAAAAGGGAGGGCGATTTTTTTTACGAATTAATTTACGATTAACATATGTTACGACAGAAAATAAAACACAAAACATTCATTGCAAATAATATATATGGTATATTTATTTCTACAACATGCCATTTACTGCAAAAACTCGTTACGCACCCTGTACAGAGTCAACAGGTGCAATATTACCCTTTCATTGTGATAACAAATAACATACCCACCTCCTCCCCCACCAGAATAGGCTACCAGTAATAGTCATCGAGAAAACCATCTAGTAAATAGATAGATGATAGTGGTTATGACGACGACGTCGATTGTCGATGAGTGGATGCTTTATCATCATGCTACGTATATTGCAATATTTTAATTGCTTCTGTTAACCTGATAATCCTCAGTTGCCGTTCAGCTGGGATACGATGCGGAAGGTAATTTTCCCACAGAAGCAGCAGCAACCAGTTCCAGTTAGTTGAACAACAAGAGGTGAGTTACGTTGTATTTGTATGATTAATCGACAGCAACGGGTGGATCAAATCCTGTTGCATTTCTATGCAACCTACCGGTTAGCTAGGAGATTTAGAAATACAAAGGTACATAGCTTTTCTGGCCGCTTATATGTGTTTTGTTAAATATCCCACTGAGGTATACAATTTCAATTATCATTGGATTTCAATTGCTTTCAAGAAGCCTTCCTCAAGTCAAGGGAAAATCATGTAACTACAACCGTGAAAATCCAATCACAATAATTGTATCAACTGTAATAGAATGATGATTGCGTAGTATATCTAATACAATAGCCATAATAAATATCTTTTGCTGCTTAATACTCAATTGAGTTGCTAAAAACCAACAGAGATAACGCATCCGTGATAAAGCAAATAATAAACATTCACTTACATTTAAGGTGCCCATGACCCAATTGCCAGGGATACCTTGATTTATGGCCGATCATTGAAATCATCGCTTTGCAGTTATTTCAAAAGTACAGACGTCATGCTTCTTATCTTATAGCTAATTATGGATGCATTATTTCAGGACTACCAGTTTCCTTTGCCATCTCCAGTACCCGACGGAACATGAGCAGAAAACGTCGCAAAGTGCATCATTGAAAGTCATAAACGACCCCTTAAAGAGCACATAAAACAAGCAGTGACACAGCATGGCTGCGATTCCAGCAGGTTCGGTGGAGCACGTGCGCGCAAATGGTGAGAGTGACTACGACAATCTGCCTATCAGTGCTAATAATGAGTTAAACAATCGAACTGCAATTACCGCGAGGCCGGTTCTGGTGACAGCACGTGCTCCGAAAAATTCATCAGTAAAAAACAAACCGAAACTGGGCACGGAATTTGTTGCACCCGATGGGGGCTGGGGTTGGATGATTGTGCTAGCGGCCGGATGTTCCAATGTAAGTTTTCCATTCTCGTTCGACTGTATTGGTTCTGAAGTTATCATGTGAAACTCTTTTAGCTGTGTACATTTCCAGTTTTGCAACAGTTCGGGATGTTGTTCCGGGATCGAATGAACGAACTGTCGATCAGTTCGTCGGAGATAACGACCTTTATCAACACGAATGCGGCCTTGATGTCGATTGTTGGTAAGTGAGTGCCGGGAGGAAAAGCTCTTTCTTAATTCGTTTGGCTGCGACCAGATCGGGAATAATTTTAAACATGATACACAAATCATGAGCAAAGCACCTATCCTTTTTAATGTCCTTTCCCAGATTTTAAACAGGGTATTCGGTATTAACGATTTTCTTCGCCGATTTTTAGTCGAAACGGCAATCCTCAACTTGGCTTCTTCTTTCTTTCTGCAACAGTAGAACAGCTTGATATATAAGCCAACTTTGTATAGATGTTAATATTACCACTAGCCTAACCTATTCAAGGCACTATGCAGTTCATGGATAACTGTTCGAACAACATAGAAGCAGTTAAAAACCTAAAATGCGAAAAAATCCATAATCCTAACACTACTTGTAAACAGCTCAACAAAAATTCTTCCAGGTCTCATGAACGGCCCAATATTCCGGCGCTTCACTTTCCGGCAGGTTGCCTTCTTCGGCGCTTCTCTGGTAACCCTGGGACTAGTACTGACTACGATATCGGATTCATTTATTTCGTATATGATAACTTTCTCGTTCTTATACGGTAAGATTTCGAAACAACTTAACCAACCGCAACTGGTTATCAATCTTTTGGTCAACATTTCAGGATCTGGCATCGGTATAACGGCATCCGCCAATTCGTTGGCCCTCAATACCTACTTCAAGAAGAAACGACGCTACGCGACAGGTTTCTCTTGGACAGCCACTGCACTTGGACCCGTCGTGGCACCTCACATCATAACCTATCTGTTACCGCGCTACGGCGTCAACGGAACTGTACTTATCTTCGCCGGAATTGCAATGAATGCAGTTGTATGTTCCTTGCTTCTTCAGCCAGTGCACTGGCACGCCAAAATTCTACCTCCAAAGGATGTTGAAGAATTAAAACCCGAAAACACACCACAATGCGACCTTTGCCATTCGGCTTTCAATATGCCCCAGAAAGATCACAGTCTTCTTTCCAGTCAGTACCTGTACAATGCAGACGACGCCAATGAAACAGGATACGAGATCATCGATCCGGGTACTCCGATGCTAGCACGAGCCAACGACGGTTGGTTCTCTCTTTACGGTTCTCGGGTTACTCTGGGACCGAACAGTCGAGTACCATCATCTCGGCCATCCTATATTAACTTAGGATCCGCCGTGGAATCCGTTAAACGCGAGCCACTACAGGGCACAACTAGCCCCGCAAGATTTCGACGACAGTCGAATACTTTTAATCGCGAAAAAGAAGTACTCAAGCTGGCCTCTAGAAAACTGGAGCAAATCGTTGATCACGAAACAGAACGCTGCACTTGCGATCAAGAACGAGAAGCTATGCTGAATAAGAATAACGTGGTAAAAGAAGAGATGGAAGAAAATCCTCGAAATCTATCATTATTACAGAAGATTGCAATTTTCTTCGATCTGGATTTACTGAACGATTCGATCTACGTCAACATAATGATCGGAATTACGTTGGCTAACTTTGCCGAGCTGAACTTCTCTGTATTGACCCCATTCGTACTAGGAGACTTCGGGCTCACCAAGGAACAGATAGCATCTGCGATGTCCTTGCTCGGTGCGATGGATATCTGCTGCCGATTTTTCATTCCATTTATCGCCGGAAAGATCGGCTGGGAAAATCGAACGTTTTTCCTGTTTGGTATCCTAAATATGGCACTAGGAAGAATCGGTGAGTCAGCTTATTGTACCAAAGTAAAACAATATTATTAACGAAAATTTTTATTTCTTCCCAGTCTTGGCACACATTCATACCTACTCGGTAGTTCTGGTAACGGCATGCTGGATAGGGTTCAACAAAGGGCTTCGCACAGTATTCATGGCGTTAGCCATTCCTTCGCACGTACCGCTGGATAGGTTACCGGGTGCCACTGGCATTCAGTTGCTGTTTTCGGGAGTGTTTTGCCTTGTCGTGGGACCTATCGTGGGTAAGTTCCGAATGTGCGCCAATTACAGGTATTTCATTTCGCAGAGTAAAGGATGAACTACTGGTAGTTAAAGTCACTCGAGTGAAGACATGTGCGCTACTGCGCCACGCCGAAAGACGCCGAACGGCGCGCCGCTGAAGCATTTTTCCCACGCCAATAATTCGCGAATTCGAGAATTCTCAATATGTTTACTTTTACCTAAACTAAACAAACTACTATGATATCAGTTCACTTACTTTCCGATTGTTAGCTTTGCTTTCTGAAGTCGTGAATAAAGTGTCATAAATTCTGGAATAATCACTTTTTACGTAACGTAAACAAGGCATATTAACGACATTCGATTACCTAGAGATTACTAATAATGGACTGTTGTGAAAATTTAGAGCCATAGTACTCAAGGGAGGTCAAGGATGTGAAATATACAGATCGAAAAACTAAAAACGGCAGGATCATTAGAAACAGGCACAAAATCATACGGACTAATCTTTTGTCTTCTGCTGGCCGTTATCAAGCATAGGTAGTGTTACTACGAATCGCTCAATTCTACCAACATGTCTCACGGCAAAGACAGACTTGTCCCTCCAGACCATGAGAACCGACCAGTCTCGGCTGTTTTTAGACGATATAGTTTTTTTTCCGTCGGTCCGCACTGAGTGCCTATCACCGATGCGAGAGAGGTGACTCCTCCATCTGGACCCTAGATATCGACCCATCTAGGCGACACATGGATCGGGACCAATTTACTTCCCTAAGGAAGCCGTGATCACATATTTTTCACTTCAGAAAACGACCTCGGATGGGACTGAACACGGACACACTGGGGTGAGAAGCGGCCACGCGGACACAACCACAGTAACCCCATAAAACGTACAATGTACAATGCCACGTTTTTTGTGAACTTTTTGAAGTTTTTTGAAAACACAAATATTTTTATCAATACTAGGTTTATTTATTATTCAAGAAGTTGTAACCGTGATCTGGCGGCTGGGAGGATATGTTTCTGGTCTCATCAATTATTCGTTGTGTGGTCGAGCCCCACCCCGAAATGATTTTCAGTATTTGTACAGAAATCAGTTACCGATTAGAAACCGATAATTCTAGTGAGGAATTGTACTGCCATGGCTTTTCTTTTGGTTACAAAGATGTCGATGTTCGTCACGCCAGCGCGCCGCCGCCGATAAGTACAACAGCGTGACGCCGCCAACACTGCGGGCCAAAAATGTCGCTTACGCCGCCGCCGATCAAAAATGCATCGGCGCACATACCTCGACAAACATGTGATTACGGCTTAAAAGCCAACTGTCAAAATTCTCTTTGAAATGAAATTCCGGACAAACCGTTACTGGCTAAACACAGTTCATAACAGTTAATGAAAGAAAAAAAATTTCTCTTTCGTTTACTACCAAGATCTGTGATTGGCGAATAACGGTTTGTCCGGAATTTCCTTTCAAAGAGAATTTTGACAGTTGGCTTTTAAGCCGTAATCATATGTTTATCGAGAATTTACTTGCGTGGACGTGGGCTGTTTTCCATTTCGAGATGCTCTTTTGCTATAGCGTGGGCTTTGAACATCTAGACTATACGAAGTACTAATGTACTTGTCATGTTATTATTTTACAAATCATTTGGCCGATCGTAAAAGACAATGATCCGAAGTAAAAATTCATTTAAATTCCGAAATAATTCTACTGGGAAAAATACGAGAAGACTTTTATATTAGAGCTTTCTATTTCGATTATTCCTGCGCAGCCCTAAAACTTTCTAAGCTTTATCCATTATATTTTAACGAAAAAAGATTTTTACCAGTTTATTATGCAAACACTGATGGGGAAAGGATGTAAAGGGGACCGAGTAATTTGCAGAAGTGAAAATAAACAAAAAAATTCCAATTTGATCCCAATATATTTCACATGTACATCAAAAATTATTAAAACTCACATGGAACTGACGTGCGATTATGTGCAGTTTGAATTGAGTTTTTAAGAAAAAAGATGTTGCGTATATATTATGTCTACAATATTCATTTTTTAACAAACAAATTACACTTTGCACTTTTTAAATACGCTAAACAACATTCGTGAATGAGGAATGACAAAAGTTAGGAGTAACAATCTATCATTTCACCCTACTGACTCACGCAATAAAATATAACTCAACTATACTTACATCAAATTGCAAAATATGCTCCTTTCTTTGCTAACACCAATACAAGAGCCA
This sequence comes from Topomyia yanbarensis, assembly GCF_030247195.1. Classification (NCBI taxonomy): domain Eukaryota; kingdom Metazoa; phylum Arthropoda; class Insecta; order Diptera; family Culicidae; genus Topomyia; species Topomyia yanbarensis. Next base: position 155,295,080 of record NC_080670.1, read on the forward strand.
ACGAAACAGATGATTGTACGAATTCCCGGCAATCGCTTGTTTTGTTTTTCACTTGATTCTCTTCTAGTTTACACGATTGCATAGCATACATAAACCCGCATACTGTTACACACTGTGTTTTGCTATCTCCAATACGTCACAGAACATCAGAAGCCTTACTTCTTACTAAGAAAATTGCACAAAATCAAACTATATCAAAATATATTCCGCCTGTGAGATAGGCTACTGCCACACCAAACTCTACTTTAGTTGCGTTTGGCTTGTCGCCATTTCACTCCTCATCGAAGTCAACTGCGGTCACAGCCGGTTGAAAACGAACAATGAACACCACAACACTTCGTTGATGAGCTACCAAACAAAAGTCAAGCCACCAAAATTTTCCATTAACTTTGCACTCTACTCACACACACACACGACACGACTTCCCGGACGACCAACGGACGGATGGAGCGAAAAGCTGTTGTCGGAATCAGCTGACAGGCTGGCTGACTGGTGCACAAACAACTCCTTTCATATCCAACGAGAGTCGGGCACTAAAAAGCAGAACAGTGCTGTTCCCTCCCACAGCTCAGAGTCACAGCGCGCCCGGCAGCAGCAGCAGCAACAACAACAGCACCATGGATATGTAACAGCCATTTATTGCTAACACAGCCAAACGCGAAGTGGCGTACAAAGCATAAAGGAAACATAATTACAATTGCACTCTCGCTCTCTCCAAGATGTATTCTGTTTTGATTTGGTTCTCTCATTCCGCGGAATATAGGCGTGATTCAACCATGTGCGTGAGACGTGATGCACGTGCTGTTGTACTTGGCATTTCTTGTTATGCTCTGGGGAAAAATGAACTTTATTTCAAAAGTATCTCATTCATGAAATTTTCTTTTACATTTTTCATTCCAAAATGATTGCCCAAACAGTCGAATTGTAGGTGTCTTTTCCCTTTATTGGTGACAAAAATAAAGTGTTATCGGTTCAGTACCCTGCGGGAAGTCGGTTCTCGATCGGTTCTCTCTGCTCTCGCGTTCCTTGATCGTAGAAGTTAGTAGCTAACTTCTTTGTGGTAAGCATAGCATAAGCATAAGAGATCGCCCGTAGTTGCTACTCCGTTATTGACCAGAACCAAATTAGGTTGCAAAATGTTCATTGGAACAACATGCTTGGGAATAACATGATGAGCCACATTGTACAATCTATTCTGATCCCTGCATGCTGATCAATACCGACGCCGGCCACGTCCGAATGCAGATCTTCTGGGAAAGGAAGGAATGTTAGTCCGATACATGTTGCTACTAGAGACCGAGGAATCCTCTGCATCTCCACATGTATCACGGGAATGGGAGAGTTGTTAGTAAGTGTGCCAGTGGCGTTATCATGTAATAATTGCTCTGGGCAGCCGGCTGCCGAGAATGTGGGAAATTTATCATTTGTTGTATTAATACGATTAGCAAAATAAGCAACTTGAACTCCGGAAAGCCGGCTATAAGGAGCACTGCTTATATTTCTTAATAATATTCAATCACGCGACGAATTTTTTGTGGTTTCTATCGTGTCGGTGCTAATTTTACCCGGTGATCGTTTGAATAAAATGAGGAATCTTATACAGAAGGTTCATCACACTCTTCCATAGGTGTCGCGAAGTTGGTGTTCTAGGATTCGCTCCATGCAAGCGATGCGACCTGTACATAGTTCATTAGGTAGTAGTTTAGTAAGTTTTCGAGAACACGATCGCTCGAAAAAGAAGAGCTTGTTTAGTCTTTGGTTCTTTTTAAACACTGGGTAGCCGGCTACCGAGAGTATCCTATGTTTTCTAAACAAAAGCAATTTTAACTCCACACAGCCGATCGTGGGAGTATTGCCTAGAAAAGCTAATCTTATCTGCATAATAGGCCGGATCACTATTTATTGCCACATTATTTAGACTAATTTCGCTATACCTTCTCCACAATATATTTTTTTGGGTTGCAAACTACCGAGTGATAACACGTTATACACACAAAGAGTTATGATAGCTCGAGATGTTATAAATCAACGAAAGTATTTCCTATTTCTAATATCGGATTGTTTGCGAAATACACGTATACGAACGATTATACCGAACATTAAAGGGAAATACAGAGGCTCGGTAACCTGATGCACGGGCTTGCCACCAATAACGGAACTTGAAATTAGATTCATTAAAACAGACGCGGCGAATTTTCAGTACGTATTGACGCGCGATCATCGATACTAGTCAAGTTAAAGTCTTATTGGAGCTGATTTCCCAACAACTATTCGTTTGGACGGTATTGTTTTCTCCGCTAGATCTGTTCGCACCCTCTCATTCTGCTACTATTGGCAGAAGGCTGATAGCACCCAGTCGTCGCCGGTCTAAGGACCAAATGCCATTAATAAACTTAGACTCGCGTGGAGGCATGAGATAGAACTTAGTCTCAAATTTGCCGAAAACAGCCAACAAAATCGATACAGCAGGATGTATTTCTGTTCAAATAGACAGTAGCTAACTTCTTTGTGGTGTTAACAAAGTCGATCACTCAAAAAGACAAACTAAGCACTTTTCCTAACAAATAATATGTAGGGTAAACAGGTCTAATACGCCCCCCTTAAGCAAAAATAGCTATATATTATCATTCGACGCTATGATCTTCTCACTAACTACTCAAATTTATTGTTATATTAGTTAGAAATTAGTACCCGTTTCATTTTTTATTAAAAACATCCTGATTCAAGTACTATTAAACATTTTTCAAAGATGGCCGAATTCTACTTTTTTCTTTCACCCAGAGCAAAATGCCCCCGGTGAAAGTGTAATATGCCCCACAAAAAGAGGATGGTATGCCCCACAACAATGGGTGGGGCGTTTTGGCCGGTGGTGAGCTGTTGTGAATAAATGATTATTTCTACATACATACATAGTTTTAAGCCAAGTTAAAAACTAAGATAATAACTATAATATTCTAGTAAGCTACTTGAAATAGTTCTATCGAATCTGGCTGTTTATAATTGGTTGTAATGCTATTGGAAAAAGTGGAAGCTTACATAAAAGTAGCTCTTTTGAAACTTTTGTATATATTGTTGTTTTGCAACATAAAAATACCAACTAACTTAGTACGTTGATTTCATGAAACGATACTGTTATCAGTCATTTTTACTTTTTAGATAATTCTGGAATCCTGGTAATCGAAAAGGGGCATTTAGCCCCGGTGGGGCGTATTATACCCTTTTACCCTATTAGGTCCCCCCCCTTTAGGCTCTCCAATTCGACTGCCCCAAATTTTATTTAAATTCTAGAAGATTCTTAAAGCGCAGACACAGATTGCATAACATTGAACATTTGTTTTAAAAACCCTGCTTGCCCGACTATCCGCAATTCAGGCGAAATATTGACTAAAAAGTGAAGCAGTATAATATAGTGGAAATTATTAAATCACCTTATAGATTTGATACTATATAGTACAAAGTACTTTTCAACAAATGATGCGTGATAATAGTACATAGGCTGTTTTTTCACACTGTTGAGTTCTATATGGGCTGTTGTATTTTACATCACCGACTAAAACAGATCGATCGCAGTGCAGTTCCATTTTCAATCATTTTTTGGAACAGATTTAGCACAGCTTGATTCTGTTACACAATTTGAAAAACGAATAGAATATTGTTTCAACTATTTTTCATTAGTATGTATGACGTCTGACACCAGAAAATACAATATGTGTCATATAAAAGATAAGACGCCGAATAAAAGTGAAAACTAGCTGAAGTTTTGGGTTCTTAAAACCCATGGTGAAGCTATTTTAAGAAAATTAGAACATTACTGCATGGTTGAAAACTAAAGTTTGTATGGACAAGTTTCTTCATAGCAGTTTAGAAGAAACCCTAAACTCCTGGTAATTTTTAGTTTTATTATGGTATGTTAGTTTGTTTGAAAAATTCGAAGGTCAAAATAATGTTCAAAGTTCCAAGAAAGATATTTTCTACATTGTCCTCAAGAAAATCAAGGGATATTTTTCAAAACTTGTTTTTTTACTTTGACATCAGACCTTGATCTTCCATGCACTTGATATCATTTTCATCTAAATGAAATTTTTGATTTCCGAAAGTCCTGAGAGTTCTTCTTTTTGATTCACAGTTCTCTTAGAATAATCCCGTAGTTTCTTATTATGCTCCCTCGAGAATAGACGGATCCAATTCGTTGCTCGCGAGCATTGAAAAAGTCGAGTCTCGAAATCTTCGTTCCCCATTCACAGGAAAGTTTTTTTCTCATATGAAGCATACTGATTGCGTTGAAAATTAAACAAAGCAACCTGGCGCAGTGAATGCATCCGCCTCGAAATTGCAACAACAAATGCAGAAGCAAATCGATCGTTTTGGTCTATTCCTTCACAGAATGGATGTCTCTTCTCGGGTGATTCGAGCTATGAGATAAACGTTCGCGAAAAAATATTCCAGCTTCATCATTCGTTCGCAATTCGCGCATCTAACTAGCCACTGTCACACGTTTTCATAACTTTTCACTTGAAATGTTATTCATGGTTATCAGCGAGCACATTTTGTACTACTTTGTAATGAACAGTTAGCAGCCGTCGCAGGAGTGAACTAATCAAATGCTTGGTTGTTCGTTCCTTCAAAAACACTGGGCATAAGAAATATTTGCCGTAATAATTTTTATCTGCAGAAATTCAGTAGTAGGGTTGCCACCCTGCCAGGTTTCACCCGGAGACTCCGGTTTTCGGGGCCGATCTCCGGGTCTCCGGATATTACATCGTTTTCTCCGGGTCTTGTGAGACGACGGATAATTTTTACTTATATAGTACTGAATTGCTAACGAGTTCTTGCCGTGCTCTCGCAGGCTACTCCTGTAGCGTCTGTTTTCCAAATAGGAGAGCTGTGCTACTTTGTTGGAACTTCCCTAGCATGGTTACGAATAACCGGATTCGTTGCGCTCCACTAACAATATCGGAAAACATCGCAGTATGCTTCCCACACCGCTTTTGAGGAGAGCAATACTTGATTGGCTTATCCTCCACAGCAGAAGTTGCTGGTGCTTTTGGATTCTTTACAGTTGCCGTGGCAGTTAAATTTTACACCTACCTAAACGAACAAAATTGTTCGCAAACGCGAACAATGTACAGCTTAATGTGAACGATACAGACAAGTGGTCTGCATTATGCTTTGACAAAACAAAGCACTTAACGGTCAATATAAGTCAATTTGGTAATTTTCCAAACAGTGCTAAATTGATAACCTGAAGAGTTACAAACGGATTCAAAGAAATAAGCTTGTTTCTGTTCAACTCAGTAGGTAATAAAAATCGCTTAATATCCTGTAAAATGTGTAAATGTGTCGAACTATGCCAGTAAAAATCTCCAGGTGAAACCCTAGTCAGTAGACATATTTTTATTTCATTCTGTTGGAACCTGTACCACCAAATGCAGCCTGCTATCGGCACAGAATCAATACACCCGGGGCACAACTCGCAATGCTGTATGTCAAATTGTTTACAACTGTTGGAGAGAACTGTACCCGACGCGAATGAAAGAACACCTTTCCTCATTGACTGCGATTGGCTACCACATCATTGTCCAGTTGTAACTTCAATAATGTCCTGATGCACCCTCCTCACCCTATAAACGATACACATACAATGTCAATATTACAGTATTATATGAAATTAATTAAATGAAATAAATCACATGCCCATATTTGATATAATTAAGATTCAATTGATAAGGAGTAGCGAGTATAACTATAGCAATAAATATAATTAATGGGTCATTCCATGTCAGATTTATAACCAAAATTTTAATTCCTTCCAAATTTATTTCTTACATTCTTGAGCTAAAAATAAACAAGGCAATTTTACAATAAACGCCCAGCGATAGGCCTATTATAATTGTAATATCTGGTGAAATACTTCGAGTTCCATGCTGAAATGTTTTACACAATCTTTTTGATATAATTATAAATTATTTGAAAAAGCAAAAAAAAATGTTTGGCTCAACCTTAAAAAAATATTTGCTTCTAACATTTACAGAATACATAAGTTACATAACAAAAACAAATATTACAAAAAATTCCGGTGAGATCCTGCGAAAACACAACTTTTATTATTTAGGGGGAACTGGGCCAATTCGAACCTAGTAAGGGTTTATGATCTACAGAACTGGAACGTGTCAACCGATTCACAAATATTTTTTTTTCTCCTGAAAGCCTGATTTTTTTCTAAGGCAGATTTTTCCGATCTTTTACCGTATTGGGTATAAACGGTTCTGCGCAAAAGTACATGAAAGGTTCGAATTTCCCCAACCCTATTCCAACTCGGACCACCCTTTTATTATTGATTTTTTGCAATAGAAATGAATTCCTATTTTGGTTCAAGTTATTCCTACTTGATTTTCACTAAATTTCGAATTGCGAAATGAAAAAAATGTGTGAGATAGAACAAAGCTACATGACAGCCATGAAAATGATATATACGCTTTTCAAAATATTACCATAGCAGAGAAACAGCTGGTGGTCCCAATTGGCCAGCGGTACGAATTGGCCCACTTCCCCTATATTTTTTATAAAAAAAACTCGAAAAATTAAAAAAACTTCTACTTGGCAAATTGACGATTCCCTTGTACATTGAAAATGTCTAACATTATTCATTATCAAATACTATAACCTTTTAATAAAAAGATCTTTTTCAGATTTTTTTTGCACGGTTTCTCGAAATAGCACTGATATTTTTTACACGGTTTTCCGAAATAGCCCGGATTTTTTTTCGCAAGAATTTTTTACGCGGTGTTTTTGCACGGGTAGCATCTCACGGGCAAAAAAAGAAATTGGATCCACCCAAATCAAACGTCAAAACAACACAATACCAACGCACTTTGATAAGTCTTTACCATTCTATCAAAATATCGTTATTTAAAAACAGTTACTGTATAAATGATAGGTCAATATTTTTTTTGAAAAGTACTACCTACAGGCGAAAACATCTACGAATACGCCCTACCAACAAATTACTCTTGAATCAAAATGGTCTGATATTCACTATACAGCGAAGACCCGATTTATCAGCTTTTTGACCGAATTTTATATTTGTTTATTGTTTGTATACATCAACAGGCTTTTGTTAAGCCCCAATGATGATGGAATAATTAATAAATTAACATAAAATACAAATTAAAAGATTAGCATTAAAATACACAATTAAGACACATTATACAATACAAATAATATAGACGAACATAATATTATTAACTAATCAGGACAAGACTATTAGTGAAGACTGCATATCAATATCTAGTCTTCGCTATTAGTCAGTGTGGATCTGATCCTGAGAACATACTCGTAAACCGACGACGGAGTGTTGCGCGTAGAAGATGGTAGACGAAGACCGAGGCGACTTAATTAAAGGTTCTCTGGATCCGTTGATAGCTGTGTTCATCCCATCCCATTCGACGAAATGGCAAACGTAGCAAATGCCTGTTTCTTGGAGCTCTGGGGAGGACGTTGAGCGTAATATCCTGCAAATGAGCGGTGCAGTCGATCCTATTCTGCAGAATGTCTGCTACGAAGAGTGCTTTGAAGAGATCCCGCTGGGTTCGCAAGGTGTCCAAAGTTCATAAGTTGACGCCGATTTTCGTAGCTGGGTAACCGATGCGGATCACGGTAGCCTGCGCAAATCAAATCTAATAAACCTGTGTTGTATAGATTCGATTCTTTCCACACTGTTTAAGTAGATAGGACTCCAAACTCTGAACTCAAAAGTTGGGCGGACCAATGCACAGTACAGCCACTTCAAACAAATAGACGAACAGAATACTAGCGGATTAAGGCTGAATATACCGATTATACCTTAGAGTTGACTGCGTTCATTCAATTCAGCTTATCGATAGTGATGCGCAATTTGCCTTCCGTTTTCCATCGGGCTCGTTGGTCTAGGGGTATGATTTTCGCTTAGGGTGCGAGAGGTCCCGGGTTCAAATCCCGGACGAGCCCACGTAAATTATTTTTTTCTCGAAACGTGGTAGGGTAACTGTGCCCTAATTCATCTTAGCACCTCTATTCATCCCACCCATTTGAACAGAGTGTCTGCTATCTCTATTTAATGCATTAGCTTAACTGGTAGGATAAGGGTGCGTTGTACTCGACTTTTCACTTCGCGAGTATTTTACATTTTTTTTCAATTTTTTTTGGATTACCTCTTAGAAACGAGCAAAGATGCTGGAACTTATTTAAGCGCAATGCAAGACAGTGAACCGAGTTATCAACGACGTGGTGACAACATGACTAATGAGATAAGACCGTCTACCCTACTATGCTAAATCTTCTCCGGCGATTTTTATTCCGTGATCTTTCACACTATCCGAACCAAACCGGGCTTTCATGCGTTCGCCTACGAATTTTATATATTTTCCAATCGCTTTAGAATATAAATAATCCAATCACCCAATAATTTCGTTCGTCTCTTTTAGGATATGTTCGCGATCAAACAAACTACACCGTCACACTGCACTGCCTCAATATTGCTACCTTCGCCACTGCTTTGAGCTGGGGTCTAGAAATGTTTGTCCTCACACCGAGACGCACTCGGCTGCAAGAAGAAAATATGGCAAAACTGCCTACAGTGATTAGATAGTATTATTAAATAAAGTATCTCTTAGCTATATTTTTTTTTAAAAATGTGAACTTTTATTTGACTTGATTAATTTCATATGTAACTGTAACGTACTAGTAACGGTAAATTTCCGGCTTGTACGGGCCCTCAATCGGAACATTGAGATATTCAGACTGCTTCTTGTTTAGTTTGGTGAGTTTTACACCCAGTTTATCCAGATGCAAGGCTGCGACTTCCTCGTCTAACTTTTTCGGTAGAACGTAAACCCCAATCTTGTACTGCTCTGGCTTGGTCCACAATTCAATCTGAGCTAGCGTCTGGTTAGTGAACGAATTCGACATAACAAAGCTGGAGTGCCCGGTAGCACATCCCAAGTTTACCAGGCGTCCTTCAGCCAATAGGATGACGTGGTTCCCACTGGGAAGAAGATAGCGATCGACCTGTGGCTTAATGTTAACCTTTTCCGTTGCGTTCTTCTCTAGCCAAGCCACGTCGACCTCGCAGTCAAAATGACCGATGTTGCACACTATCGAATCGTCCTTCATATTCATAAAATGTTCTCCCATGATGATATCGGTACATCCGGTTGTAGTCACAAAGATCTGAGCTTCCTTGCTCGCTTCTTCCATTGTGGTAACTTCGAAACCTTCCATCGCGGCCTGTAGCGCATTGATCGGATCGATTTCCGTTACCAGCACACGTCCGCCAGATCCCCTCAGAGCCTGGGTACAACCTTTGCCGACATCGCCATATCCTGCTACCACGCAGACTTTTCCAGCAATCATAACATCCGTGGCTCTTTTGATTCCGTCTAACAATGACTCCCGACAACCATACAAATTATCAAACTTGCTCTTGGTGACAGAATCGTTTACGTTGATTGCCGGTGCTCCCAGTTTGCCTTCTTTCAGCATCTTGTACAGATTGTGAACGCCGGTGGTTGTCTCTTCGCTGATTCCTTTTATTCCGGCTAGATACTGCGGATATTCGTTATGAACCAGGTTGGTCAAATCGCCACCGTCATCTAAAATCATGTTCAATGGCTGCCCGTCCGAAAAAACGAGCGTCTGCCGAATGCACCACATATATTCTTCATCCGTCTCCCCTTTCCATGCGTACACCGGAACGCCGGTTTTGGCAATAGCCGCTGCCGCGTGGTCTTGCGTGCTGAAGATGTTACAGCTGCTCCATTGAACCTACGGAAAATAAATCAGCGTTATCATTCACATTCTAATGAAAGCCTCACAAAACATAGTTCACGCCAACCCCCAGCCATACTCGCAGGTCAAGGTTATCGTTAAATCTCTTATCATTGCTCTGTCACTAGGTACAATAGCTGTTTTCTTTCTTCGCGTGGCTTAAAATTACTTCAAATTGCGCACTCTCAAACCGACATACCTCCGCTCCCAGCTCGACCAGCGTCTCAATTAGCACCGCCGTCTGAATCGTCATGTGCAGACAGCCGGCGATTCGTGCTCCCTTCAGCACCTTTTGCGGACCGTACTTAGCGCGACAGGCCATCAGTCCGGGCATTTCGTTCTCGGCCAACATGATCTCCTTCCGGCCAAACTCGGCCAGGCTAATGTCGGCTAAAACGGACAAAAAAGACAAAAAACTATTAGAATCCGATTTGTAAAATAAGCTATTAGAATAAGGATAACAAATATTGAACAATTTTGGTGAAATAGACTTCAAATTTACCAATCTTATACGGCGGCTTGGACATCCTTTCTTCCGTTGGGCGCAATGAACTACACGAATTAAAAGCTGGTTAACGAATGGAGCTACTTATCAGTTTCAAAAAGTTAATAACTGCGTTGGTTTGATAACCCAACTGCTGATTTTCGTGAAGAAATACTAATCACCAACTTCTTCCCATGCGGTGCGCCAGAGAACTTCGGCTTTTGCAAAACGTGCGTAAATAAATTCGATAATGTAAAAAATGACAACTGAAATCACAGCATCTAACAGCAACCAAAGTGACAGCATCAATGAACGCTGATGATACTCAATATGAACGGAAGGTGGGAACATTTGTCACTTTTGAGTGATTACCCGAGCAGAAGGAATAACTGCGAAATACTAAATTCAGGTATTCCATACTAACAACTCTCGACAAACATATGATTAGGGCCTAAAAGCCAACTGTCAAAATCCACTTTGAATGGAAATTCCCGACAAACCGTTACACGCCAATCTCAGATGTTGGTAGTAAACGAAAGAGAAAAGTTTTCTCTTTCATAAACTGTTGTGAACTGTGTTCGACTAGTAACGGTTTGCCTGGAATTTCCATTCAAAGTGGATTTTGACAGTTGGCTTTTAGGCCGTAATCATATGTTTGTCGAGAACTGAATATCACATTATGGTATCAATAAGCTCTGCATAAGATGTAAAATACCAAAAATAATAACACAGACATATCCACGAATAACTAGTTAACCACATGTTTGATAATAAAAAAAAATTATAATAATACCTGAATAATAATAAATCCTTTTCAACCTTCTAATAACGAAATTCAATGTGTGGAGGTATTCAAAATGACATTGATTTGGTATTTGTAAAAAATCACTGAAATGCATCAATAATACTAAAACAATACTCATTGAGGTATTAAGCAGGTATTGAAGAATGTTTCTTCAATACCTGATTAACACCTTAATTAATGATCAATTAATACTAGGGGCCACGTTTTCCAACCATTTCGAATGGACTTTTTGATACAAGCTTGTATACAATAGTCCTTTCGTTTCGAGATGCGCAATGTCACCCCAGGTTTTGGTATGACATCGGCAAATAGTACACTGAGTTATTGTCCAGTTATTTTCTGCTGGTCGGGTAGTGATGATTTCTTTACTCACGCTTAACTGTTAAACCCACACTGAAAAAAATCCAAACGTTAATTCTATTAGCTTCAAACCGCTTAAAATTCATATGAAGAAGAAATGCTATTGTTATCACGCGCACACATACCTTCTATGTGTCAACTGTATAAACTATGTATGCATATTGTTATAGAATAGGGTTTTATGTTTGTTTGTTTGTTTAAAAGTTAGGCGTGGGTGAAGAAATTCGCCCTGTTTTATACTTCTTAAATTATACATGGCCTCCGGGACCCTGAAGGTAAACACAAACAAACGAACGAGTATCCTGCCGCACGATGAAAAATGAGAAAAGGCTATTCTTCACCTCGGATTCCAATTCGCACACTTAGGGACACGTTTTATCTCGAAAAAATTATGACCGAACCGAACCAATACTTATGGCAACATAAAAGACCACTACGTCATTCGTTTATGTTTTTGTCATTCGGTGCTATTTCGAAAAACCGTCGAAAAAGTTCGTGCTGGACATTTTCAATGTACAAGGGGGTCGTCAATGTGCCAAGTAGAAGTTTTTTAAATTTTTCGAGAAGTTTGTTTTATTAAATTATAATAAATTTTTTTCGTTCAATTCGTGAAAAAAAGTTATTGTCAATTGAAAATCAATAGTCAAAATAGTAAAATGTGTCAACTATTATAGGTTAATTTTTGGTACATTACACGTTGCTGAAGTTGTTTTGAATTTTTCTAATGAACTAGTATAATACGAAGCAAAATAATGTAGCATACACGCAAAATCGTGACTTTCAGCAAAAAAGCATTTACTCAAGAAAGTACGTTGTCATTTTCAGCCGATTTCTGATTGTGTAGCAATTTTGGATAGAAGAAAACTAGACCTTTCGAACGGTATGCTACAACGACAACGGTATGCTATCTTACATAGTTTTGTAAGAAATATGGGGCGATTCTGGGACAACAATATCAAAATTGCCATTTTTACGATTTTTTCATGTAAATGATTATTTTCTCATTGAAAGTACTGTTATGAAAAGTAAAAAAAATCATTTTGATATAAAGATTCTCTTGGGCATTTGAAATGTCAAAAGATTTCGATTTTCAACCGCCTATTGATTGGCTTTTGCTTAATTAAATACTCTTTCCTGTAAAGTTGCAGCATTTACCACTATGAAATATTGACAGACCCCTTTTATGCATTTTAAATTTCCAAACAGCCTTTTGTTTTAAAATGCTTTCCTGGACTGTTGAAAAATTTGCTGTTTTACACTTCGCGAACACTGTTTTTCAGCGAGCTTATAGGACCGCAGCCTATGGCTTGATAGATATCAGTTTGCAAGACAAACTTTGCAAGATCAGAAGTGGCGACTGTTTGCTAATTAAACACCGGTTTTTGGGAGGAAGACAAAATTTTGCCGCATTTGTGTTTCAAAAAGTCATCTAGTTTGTCTGCTCCTAAAAATGTTCTCCTGCCAGCGCGTTTAAGTCGTCGGTCTCCATACAAAAAAGTAGAATTAAACCACTTTGTCTTGTACTTATTCTTCTCTTTCTATCCCTAGATCTGAAACGGATCAATAGACTATTAAGGGAGGCGTCTGGTGTAGTGGATGAAAAAAATCGACTTCTCTTTTATTCGCTTAAATGTTAGTAGCTTAGATTAGTCTCCTGCAATCACGGTGGCCACGCTGAACTACTTTTGTTTTAAACAGCCATGCAATGCATTCCTTGCGCGTATTTGTCGTAACATACGCAGATTTCACTCTAACGGTAACTTTACTAGCGTTTTTCTCGAAAACCGCGTTTTTCAAATAGGCGAGCACGATAACACAAAAACTAATCAACGAATTTACTAGATTTTTTTATGAGAATGCACAATGTGTTTATGAACCAGAGAAAACGAAATGAAAAAAAAATTCTCCCTATTGTTTAGAAGAGAGTGAGCGAATTTTACAGAAAATACGAGATTTTTCGGTTTTCATGAAGTCATTTTCCGAAACTCGAACTTTTTTCGTTTTGTTTGGTTCTTCGACTAACTACAAGTCCAAGCTGTAAAAATCTTATTCAATTTTCTGTACCAGACAATTTTATCAAGAGTTATCGTATTCGCCGCGGCGGTCCTCGACGTGTAAATGGTTGGACGTTTACTCTTGGAGCGCTTGTTCTGCTTGACTGAAAATATTTTTTTCGAGCACAATGAATATATAAATGAGTTTTAAGATTACATATAGCATGTACCTTGGCTTCAAAATCGTGAAACAAAATAACTTTTGGTTTGAGCACTTTACGCCAGATGCCCCAACAAATCACGGAGCGTCGCATAGTGGCGGATCTTCAAACAATAGACAGACAAAACCCCAAATGTTACCTAATTTGGCTGAAAATCACAAGTGAAGCTAATTTTGTGTTTTTGAGCTCATTTTTGATGTCAAAAGTCATAAAATATTACATGCATTTTTACATAAAGTGTCATTGAACCTTTCTTATGACTATGATCCCATTTCATGATAGATTTTCCGTTACTGTTCATCAATATCAACAATATCAAAAAAAAGAACACTTTTTTAAATAGGTTGTAGATTGTCTAATTATCAAAACTTCAAAATCTCCTTTAACCCGTTTGGGCACCTAGGCGCAGAACGAGACCACAATATTCGAAAAGTAGAAGTAATTTCCAATAGAATGTATACCAAGTGACTGTTCCAAAATGTTTCGCCTGATTGTACAGAATACATTATTGAAAAAAGTATTTTTGATCTGACCACCTCAAACATAATTAAGCAAAAAAAATCATAGCAAATTTAGCGAATAAATTATTGTCGCTAACCAAGTTCTCTCGTTCTCCTACACAAAAAACTGGTTGTGGTAAAATCGGGCCAAAATCAAAAGAGCAACATGCATTGGAAGCTAGGGGCAGATCACTTGTGATGCATTTTGAAAAATCAGCGAAATTAAATGCATTTCTTTCCATCAAAATAGAAATTCAAAATGTATTTTGCGTTGCGTGCAATGTATTTTGCGTTGCGTGTAAGACGTCAAAACCCAACAAAAAACTAGCCCTATATTCAACACAACGTCGAACAAAGTGGATCATCGTAGGACGATTGTTAAACAAACTGTTGTGCGAGGGAGTGCAAAGTTGATGAAAAATGGAAATTAAATGCATTTTTTCAAATTTGATGCAAATTTGTTATACATTCCTAGAGTGATCTGCCCCTAGATTGGAAGTGAACATAGAAATTGTGGTTTCGGAAATTAAAATCATTAAAAAATCAGGACATTGCTACCTTTAAACTGATGTTAAAAATCGTGTTCATATCCAATGATCTTAAAATTTTGAACATACATCATTCAATACATGAGAAATTCAGGAAAAATATCAATATTTCAAACATAAATTTTTGAGGTTTTGTTAGGTCTCCAGCCATTGCGCATCGTTCCACTCGGAAAAAACATTGTATGAAATTTTGGTTTTAAATAAGAGAAGTTAGGTACGAAGTTAGCTGTTTCCAGATCATCAACTAACCATTTGGTTAAAATTTACTGAAAATTACCGATCAGATTACAGTGCAGACTACCGCCCTGAATTTCGCGAAACAAGCTTCACTCAAAACCGACAAAATGGTCCAACCTTTTTATTTCTACAACTTGATTGTACCGAATACAATAAATATAGTCTGGCCACCTTGCCACTTTTTTAGAACAACAAAGAGAAAATCGGTTGGTCGAATTTTAATTCAAGCGAGTACCATATCTTTCATTCATTCATGTTCACGAGCATAACAGTTTGAAAACAACGGTTCATTCCACCAACACCACCAGACTGCGCAACATAAACTTTGTCTTCAGACCTTCAGTACACGGTTATAATTTGCTAGTGTGCGTGAAACAGAGCTTCCCGGCTACACAAAAACTGTAGTTGGAGTGGTGTCAGCATAAAACAAGTCGCTTTGCTACTTGCACGAGCATGTTCACACTTCATTCGCTAGTGAAAAGTATGGCCGAACATACGTGCTGAAAGGTAGTGTCCGTCGTGGATTGTGCACTCGGTTTGTGGGACTTTCTATCCCATTTTTCCATGTTTGCTGGAAAATTGTGCAACGATTTTCTTGTCGTGAGTTAAATAAGTGAGAGAAAAATGTCTGAATTAATGAAAATGGACGGGTTGAATTCGAACAAACTTTAAATTCGATAGCTGGAACTAGTTTTTCCTGTGCGCCACGGTCGGAAGCGCCGCACCCAAACTCTTGTGCTGAGTCAAGCAGACCTGCTGCAGTGGGCTGCATAAGGAAAAAGAGAAGGGGGAAATCGACGGAATTTGCGGCACTGTGGAGACCCTCACATCGAAGAAGACCCGTTATTACGGCAAAACCGTCCAGTTTTCGCTTCTGACCAGCTGCCTTTGTGAAAGGGTCTAGTGATGTTTCTATTTTTCAATTCGATTCATGTTTTGTAGAAAACAAAAAAATGTGAATGTTTTTTTTTCGGTTTAGTTGGGCTTTGTTTGCTTGATATTGTTTTCGCTGGTTACTACAACACGAGTATCGAGCTTCGTTCGCGATTCGCCTGTCCTAATAGCGCTCGACTTGTCTTTATTATTTTTCAGTGTTATTTTAGTGTGATGACATCATTTTGACCCCCGCCCGAATTTTCTGCAGCTGGCAGAAGAATAATGTTTTTTCGTGGTGCGTTTGCAGGTCAAAACAAGTAGGTAGCAGTTGAAGAAGATTAAAAAAGTGTGCAAAGGTTTAGTGAAAAGTAAGCGAGGATTGAGAAAAGAACCTAAGCTGGTCGTGTTCTGGATTCCGGTGGAACTCATTGAATAGTTTGTTGGCATCGCACAAGTAAGTTGCAAAATTGATTGTTTTCTTTTTTTCATACAAAGTAATCAAGAGTCCGAGAAAATCGATTTCCCAAGCGCCTGCGACGGCGGAACGGTTTGGTACCTTGGTACGGAAAGGCACGAAAATGGCTAATGATGACAAACAGGGGCGCGGAGTTTCAGTGCTAAACTATACGTGTTTTGTGGCTCAGATCCCAGACCTATGGCTCCATTGGTTCGAGAAGGGCGTAGCACTCACCCGACTCCCCGCGTTATGGGGAGCGAGCGAATAAGGTAAAGCAACATAAAATAATAATCATCGGCTATAAACACGCACGATGGGGCTGGAAGAGCGACTGCCGATGGTTCCTCTAACGGCAGCATGGACACAGACACACGCATACCCTGCCGGCTGGTCTGAGGTAGAACAATGTTGGGGTTTTCTGGATAATTGCGTGATACTAATTTCATATTGATCAAACGAGTGTTGTTATTTCGTGAAAAAATATAAAAACTCGTTGAGGTCTGGCGAGCGTGAATCAAGTTGTATTGCGCTGAATTTCGATGCCTACTAGCTTAATGGTTTTAGTAAACTACATATTTTTGGCATTAATGATATATATTCTTAAAAATCCTTTGTTTATTGAATTTATTGTAAATTAAATTAAAGACAATTTTTTGAAACGACTTGCTATTTACTCTAATAATCTTTACTAATGTTATTGTTATTCCATAAGCTAGCACTTCCTGCACTGTTGTCAGGTTCAAATTGTGTAGGTTCTTAATTTGGTAGTCGGATGTCTTCAAACCATTCTTGGTAGCATTTCTAATTGATGTTCAGCACACGTTCTTTGTTTGATGCTTCATTTGAAGCAGCCGAAATAGTAAAGCCGTCCTACGTCAAATTTGATTCATTTCTAAGAAAATACACAATCTAAATTTTCAAATCGTAAAGAAATATTTAAAAATATTTGCATAACGCAATCCATATTGTGTAAAAAATCTTAATAACATGAAACGCTAATCATGTAGATGCTTCCTATACTAGTACACTTCTCTGCAAACAGGTGATGTTTGGTTACAGGACGAAAGACAGGGCTCATTCGTTACTTTCGATTTAAGCGTGTCACCTGATGTAGTTCGGATGGATACCGCGGTAGATCCGATTCACAATGTAACTTATACGTTACCAACAGATTTCGAGAAGGTTGCATCCAAGTATTGTGTGTCACAACTTTCTTTCAGAACGTTGCATTTATCTTCTTGGGGTTGGGAAAGAAGAATTTCTGCTTCTTGTATATTTTAGCAATATTGGCAGATTGTATAGCGAGTACAGCAATACGCTGATACACGAACCATGGTCTGAAGTCAGAAGCTTAGCTTATACTTAGGGGATCATGACTGCTGATGTGTTTTGCTCTGCGAAAGCTTATAGGTTTCACTTTTGAAAACGTGTTTCGAAACCTATCTCATTTTTCAACAAGAAAATGATCCGAAACATACTACAAAAAAACTACTACGTTCTTCAAATCGAGCCGCATAAAATGCTTGAATGGCCTTTGAAATTTTTCTGACCTGAATCCAATCGAAAAATTGTGAGGTTATTTGGATGGGCACGGCAACGGTTTTCAACAAATGTACATACTTTCAAGCTCTCGAGACAGCATGGGAAAAAAGTGATCCAGAGTATATAAAAACATCGTCGAAAGTATGCCGATTGGAAGCAGCATTGAAAGTTAAAGAAATACTGAAAAATTGAATTTACCTGAGCTTCTGCATAATTGTGGTGCATAGGAAAACAACAAGCCGTTCTTGAGAATCCTCGTGGCAAACCCAAATTTACTTTAGATGTGCAATTAATGTGATGAAAGTTGCTTGCTTTCGCTACACTGTTTCTTCACTTGGATCACTGCTAGCGTTGATAAAAAGGATGACGTATGTGCTGAGCTTCGCAGACGACCAACATCGAGAACGATCAACTTTTCTCATTCACAACGTATGCATTTTTCACTGACGGACTGCAAGCCGATGCTATTTAGTTGGAACTCCGCAGCTTTCGACAAAATTAACCATGATATCGGAATAGCCAAGCTAGATAATCTTGGTATTCATGGACGACTTCTATCTCAAAGGCAACTCCAAATCAGCATTAAGGACTACCTATCTGCACAATTTCTCGCTACATCATAATCCCGCAAGGAAGCCATCTCGGCCCAGTAATATTTTACCTCTATTTTAGTGACGTCGATATCAAACTACAAGGACCACGCCTTTTTTCCGCCGATGACATTAAGATTTTTCGACGGATGCGATGCCGAATTACTTCAAAGTGAACTGGACAGCTTTAGTGCGTTTTGTGATCTAAGCAGAGTGATTCTGAACCGAAGTAAATGCTCAATCGTGACGTTTGTGCGGAAACTTCATTCATTTAATTGACTTGAGCATTCAAGGATCTCGGAATCATTTTGGATTCGTCACTAACGTTCAAACCACATACTTCATACATTTATTTATTTATTTATTCAACAGAATTATATACATCGGACTTTGGTGTCTAAATGAATAGCCGGCTCCCAGCGGCAATGCGATGTCGTTGAAAAATAGTACGAACAGCATAGGGCCCAAGTTACTTCCTTATGGAACCCCAGCCTTGTTAGAAAATTATAAAGATATGCAGTTATCTAATTTTTTTCGCAGAATTCTTCCGGAAGGATATGAATCTAATCAAGACACAAATTGTAAAGAAATGCCGAGACGAGACAGCTTGCACAAAAGTATACTCTGATCAATTTTATTGAATGCTGCTTTCAGATCAGTGTAGATGACGTTCATCTGCGCTTTGGTCTCCATGCTAGCGACGCACTTGCAACTCAACAAATTTGTTGTCACTGATCACTCTGGCATAAATCCGTGCCTATCAAACGATATGTAGTTCTTTACGCAGTCTAAATTATCACCACTCACAATAACTTCAAATAGCTTCGAGGAGGCTGAGAGACTAGTAGTTCCACGATAGTTCGCAATATTCCGTCGATCGCCATTAAACTCAGCGGTCCACGCAAAGCATTGATACAACGAAGAATCACAACTGCGGGAAAACATCAGGCCCGGAGGCAAACGAGAATTTCAGTTTCTTCGATGCCTGTTTAACCAATTCTGTAGTAATGACGAAAGTTCCCAAATCAATCATACTACTGGGAACATCGGGTGCAGCATCTTCCGCCTCTTGTCTCAAAGTAAAACTGCCCTAAAAACACCAGTAAAATGCCGCGTAAACAGTTCACATGGCTCAGATACTGATGTGGCAACCGCATTCTCAAGAAACATGTTTGATGGCACCGATGAGTTTTTTCTTTTCGATTTTACAAATCGCCAAAAACTTCGAGGGTTGCGTCGCGTCTGCATTCGGAATACACATGATTTGTACAAACTTGCGTTTAAAGAACGGTATGCATTGACTGATCGATGTAAATTACAACGGTTTGTAAAGGTCCGTCGGAGTTTACCAGGGCTTTAACCGGCCACTGCAAACTCAATTATCACATGGCAACTATTCAGCGCGTGTGTCTTTTTCGTGTGATCTTTGTGAATCCGACTACGGAACCTCATATCATCTGATATGCATCTGTCCAGCGATAGCGAAATTGCGATTTCGAGTGTTCGGCCGTCCTTATATAGACGAAACCATGTTTGGACGACTGAAACTCAGAGACATACTAAAGTTTCTTATCCAATGTGGTAAAGAGCTTCAGGCTTATTCGCAGGCAAGTTGAACTACTTGTGAGTTTTACTTACCTGTTGTTTATTTTTGTTTTTGTGCTGTTATTTTTCCCACCCTTCCAATTCTACTTCCCCACAACTCCTTATCGTTTCCTATCCGCTCATGAAATGATGAAAACACACGGCAAGGCACAAATCCCCGACTACATACGGGGAACGTGTCATTTAAGCCAATATATTCTGATTCCTGATTCCTGAAAGGTCCGTCGGCGTCGGAGTTTACGTTGAAAAGCATTCCATTCGCGTTTTAACTGCCGCAATTGATATACGTACTCCAAGTAGGGGAAACGGGCGGTCTGGCACGAGGAACATTTGATTCAAGCCAACGGATGGTGGATAAGGAGTACAAACAGCCAGGGTTCATCTTTCTAATAGCAAACAAGTTTAGGGACGTACACTGTCTTAAATCGCTTTGTTGTGCGTTGGTCCGTTCAACGCTAGAATATTGTTCTGCTGTTTGAAATCCTTACTACCAAAACGGGGTTGTCAGAATCGAGAACCGTTGTTAATTGATACACCACGATACGGAGGGACTACCGAACCCTATTTGTCTCCAGATTCACTGTTTGCCAGAGTGCGTTGCTCTACAATTCTCGAACGCCTGGATCTTCAATTCCGCATTCAAGCTCTACGTAATAACTCTTTTCTGTGACTATTTTTCAGGACAATCAACTACGGTCGCTGTAGAACTGTTACCGAACCTCAGCAAGTTTTCAACAGAGTTGCTACCTTATTTGATTTGCACTTGACTAGAAATACGTTGAAAACTGTATCTAGTCTGAGTAATTACCATTGGGACCAAGGGGTTTGTTGTTGAAGATACATAAATAAACAGGCGGGGCACTTAATTTCGACGATAGCAGTGCTCCTAGAGGTCGGATATGTCAGCTTTTTAAAGAGCTCGGTCTATTTTTTTCGATTATTTTAGAATAGACATGGTTCCGAAATATTCGTCATGCAGAAGGAGAACAGAAAATAGTTGTGTAGAGGTACCTCATAAATCCATCAGCGGCAACTCGACAGCTTGCAAAACTGCTGTGGTATTCTAACATTACTATGAAGTGATAAAAATGTACAAAAAAAATCCCAATTGCCCGCAAAGTGCAAATTAAGCGTCGGAGTGGAAACGTTCAACGTCAACTGCGGTCGAAGTGCATTCTAAATATCAAGGCTGATCCCATCATCTCTTGATATGATTTGGCGAAAACACTGAATACTAACTGTGGTGCTGTTTGGCGAATTCTTTCCGGAGAAGGCTGTGAATGTTATCGAGCATGTAAATAACCACACCGAAGCATCATCGAACAAACGATGGTAAGAGCTCAAATTCTACAAGGCTCCTCTCACGGGTAAGTTCGCGAAAAAAATTATGATTTGGCAAGAAGTCCGTTCCTGTGGAAAGAAAAGCAGCTTTTTTGTGACAAATAAGACTATGCTTTCGGAAGTATACAAAAGTGAGTGCCTAAACAAACGGAATTTAACCTTCATTAAGTCCATGATGGTCTAGTATCAGAGAATAACGAAATAGAAACTGATGAGGAAGGCAGCAGTATAATTCGGTTTGATGAAAAATTTGTGTAATCAGTTACACCGTGACTGAAGAAACTGTGCCCCAGCTGAAGAGCGACATCAACGTTATGGGATAATGTGCTCATTTGATCAAGCAACGGTCATTCACAGCCCCACGGCACCCAAAATGATCGTTCCGCAATAAAAGAATCCAGTGGTTCTATAATGATAACATGCAGTCTTCTGTGGTAATTCTACAAATTTTGACACCTATGTTGTTAGGAATCCATTGAAATTCCCAAATAATATCCCGGTACTGAAACATGCTACCAGAAATCCGGATTCTCGGGAATCAGACGAACTCATTCGGACTCTAAAACAATTCAAAATTATCCAAACCGGTTGCAAAATGCCATAGGTAAGAGCATATCAATTATGCAGCTTATTAGGTACCCTGTCAGTCTGTTAAGGAATCAACGAAAACTGGTAGTACTTCCTTGGGCCTCCTATTACATTATCATTAATCGTATTGCCCTAAAAGCTGTGCTTGTTGATATTCTATGATACTAACGATTATACTGCGTTCACACTACGATTTAAAACGTGTTTGAACAATATCTTGATGACATTTTTCATGTTGCTAATTATTGTGACGTGTTTCAACTATGTAGTGTAAACAAGACATTAACAGTTATGTGTCCAACAAAAAAAAACACCTTTAACAGGCCAACGAGGGTACCCGGGTACCCACAAATTGAAATGCTCATAACTATGGCTTCCTTTAACCGATTTGGACACTTTTAGATATTTTGAATTCAAGAACTCGTCCACTTTTTGGTTCTGTAAAACAGAACCGGAATAATGGATCTGGTTTTATGTAATCCGGATTTTTCGGAGTAATGTTCCAGTACTAGGATATGATTTGTAAATTTTAATAATGCAATATGAGTATGGTTCTTGCACAAAACTCTTCAAATTGTCTCGGAAGTCTGTTTTTTATTGTTACGGGACCCTATGGCAACTTGAAAAATGGAATTGGAATGGAATGGCCACTCACGGCCCAACGGGAACCTGCTCCGGAATGTCCGTTCCGGGGTCAAATCACCAAATGGTTCCAAAACCACGAGATACAGCCTACTGATGCAATTCCAAGAATTTCGATACCCATATTGCTAGTATTCCATTGAAGTTCGCAAATAGTACCCCAGCACTGGAACCTGCTTCCGGAAACCCGGATTCCCGGGAACCGAATGAAGTAACCCGATTCATTTTTTACCAAGTCCAAAAGTGGATGAGTTCCTGAATCCAAAACGGCCAAAAGTATGGAAATCTGTTGGATATTATCTTAGTTACGGGCATTTTAGTTTTGTGGGTACCCGGGTACCCACGTCGGCCTGTTACGTAGTAAAAAAATTCAGGAGCCCCTCCTCACTCCCACCTTTAGTATATCAACAATATTATTAACCCAAAAGCTTGACTTAGTGAAGTTCTAAGATGTCACTAAGTTTCATTTTCCAGCTATGGATAAAACATAGGAATTTAATTAATTGAAACTTAAATAGGTACCCGGGTACCGCGTCGGACACACAACGGTTAAACAGTTTACCGATTGAAAAAAGGAGAAAAATACTCAAATTTTGAAGTTTCACCTTTCACCATGTCTTTGTATTACTAGTAAAATTGAGGTCCAAAATAATTCAACAGCTGATAGTAAAACGTAATCATCTCTTCGGCGCATATTTAAAAATACACTGTACATATATCAAGTTACAACTTGGAGGTTAATTGCCATTCTAATGCACAAGGACTTCTCAAGTAACGTACACCACTGTATATATCTTCTCAAGTTCAAAGAAAGGGTTTGTTTAATATGGGCTGACACCGACTGGGACTCTACCAGTACTGTACATCTGTACTGTGTTATACATATGGTGTACGGACCGGTTACGGTTCACTGACGACGGTGACATTCGTTTCCTTGTATGTCTGTTATATGGTCAGCCAGAAAGTACGCCCACTTTGCTCAAGCATGACAATCGTAATTATTAAAGGTCAATGAGCGCAAGTTTTCACTTCAAGACATTTAATGGTATTTTATAATTTAAAGTCTGTGAATATTACTTTTCCCTCTTGACCTATGTATCCTACTCCGCCAACGCACCAACCAGAATACATTTGTAGTAGCCCTTTCCTCATCGGAATAAAAAGTTTTCAGCGGACGATTACTATTATGCTGTCGCTTAACCGCCGGTGACAAGCAACGAAAACGCGGTGAAATGCACTTTTAATTGCTTCCGGTAAAGACGGACGCCGGTGTCATAGGTGGAGAACTACCTGAGGCTTGTTGTTTGTTTTGGATATTTTGGTTCTGTTTCGATGGATTGTTAGCGGGTTGGAATCTTTGAGGAAGGGGCTTTTCAAGGCGCATTCTATCGTGTTTAGATACAACTGCACGACTGTAAATTCTACTTTCTCTTAGCTTTAGTCATCGAAATTGTCATTGAAACGAGTGTTTCAATTAGTCGTTTCCAAACATGTTGAAATGTATATGAATATTGGTCAAATTTCATTTTCATATAAATATTTTTTTGTCATGTCGTTTTGTCGTAATCAATTCATTTCACCCAATATTCTAGCTCTTACCTATCTTATCTAGCTCGCTTCTTAGTAAAAAAATCAACATTGCAATTAAAAGACTTCTCAAAATTTATCTTCTACTGTAACGTGTAACTCAGAGATCCATCGTGGGGCGTTGAACTCTTAATTATTACGCCTAGGGGCGAAAACAAAGGAAACACTACATGACGGGACTCCCTTCCCAAAAATTCACAATTTATTGCAAAAAGATGCCGGAAAGCATAGTTCCTGCCTCCCCATCGAAAGATATTGCGTTTTTATACGGCATTTGTGCCGTTGGCCGTTCGTGCAGGTCTGTGTGAATAATTTCGATGAGGGTCAAGCTTCTGATTACTGTTGGATTGACTGTGTATTGTAGGTTGATACTGCCAACAAGCGTCAGTGGACGACAGAATAAGTTCAGCAGTCGTCCAGTATTTATATGGCTCACAATCGAGTTGCACCGTGAAACTTTCGCCCTGTCATTTTATCACCTTATGTGTTGCTTTCTTCTTTTCGCAATGTTATGCGGGTACAGCAACTGATTCCCTGGGCTAATGTAAACAAATCGCTTGAATCGCAATTTGGCCACGATGTGGTGTCGACGTCGTTCGTTTTATTTCTGAATGAATTGACGCTAACCATAATTAGAGCTTTGTGGAGATGCATTGCAAGGCTCTTGCTCCATGTGGAAAATCGGATTCGCGCTGCTATATTCTGCTATATGCAATAAAGTTCAATTTAAATGAAAAGGTTGCTAATAAATTTGGCTAAATTTAGTTAGAAAGGAATAACGACGTTCGTTGAATGCTTGTCTGCATTGAACCGAAGTTGCTTTGTGGTATTTAATTGAAACCACTGCGAAGTCGTATATTGAATATGCATTGTTGAAGGGTGACGAAGTAATTTTGTGAAACATAATATATTACTATATGTAGTGTGTCCTATTTCTTGCTCTGGACATTTATTTGTGCAACGCAGTGAAGACCCGATTTTATCAGCTTTTTGACCCGATTTTGTCAGCCTTATATGAAAATTGATATATAGTTGGTAATTTGATGGGCTCTAGAAGACGAACCAAGTTGAATTCGAGTAAATCCTTTCTTGAGCATTTTTTTTATCTTCGAGATCCGAAATATGCAAAAATGATTTTTTTTTTATTTTGCACTGTCAGACCCCCTTAAGGAAAATTTAAACTTAATAATAAAAAAAGATTATGAGGATATATCTAGGGACTGAAGAAGAATATTTTAAGAGGTTTATAAAAGGAAAGAAAAAAAATATGCCCCGATTTTGTCAATGTCCCCGTATTATCAACTTAAAATTCACCAAGGGGCTGATAAAAACGGATCTTTACTGTATACACCGAAACCAGAAATCTCTTGCATTAAATGAACGATCATATTCTGCAAAATTTGTTTTGCTGCTGTTCCTGCATTTCGTCCGACGTTGGTCCGACAATGATCCGACATAAGCGAAAATTGGTTCGATATCAGTCTGTTTCGCATTATGTTGGATATAAACTAACAATCATATTGTGAAACAATCCTATGTTGATATTTACAATGCAATCAAGCTATACATAAACATCGTAAATGTATTTAAGGACAGCCAAAATGTGGCAGTATCACGTGCTGTATATACGTCTGTAAAGCTGCTATAACGCATACATGCTTCGAAGATCTTTAAAGTATGTAAGCTTCGCATATGCATTTAGTGCTAATAGAGAGCAAATTTAAAGCCATAGTATATTGCTAATATGCCTTTATTTATTTATGTTTACTATTTCTTTCGTAAAAATTATATCCAATATGGTTTACGCAACAAGAGGGCGCTCTGGCCGTTAATGACCGTTATGGTAGATCTTTTCAATATACACTAAATACAATTTCCCTAAATATTAAATTTAGCATATTATTCATGTCGTGTGGAAATCATATTCCACTTTCGTTAGCAAAACAATATTCAGCACATGGTAATATAAGGTCAGTAGTCTAATATTTTTTTTTGTTTTTGCACAAAAGGAAACAGACGAAATTGTTGCAAAGCCATTGCAGGTAAATGACAGTCCATAACGTGAGTAGTGCCAATAATAGGTTTGACAGTACTGTATTGGTGCTTTATAATAGCAATCGTAATGAGGAGTTACACATAAACTTTCTTTTTGATATCAGGGCGATATTGGGAATTACAAGAAAACGAAGCATATATGATTAAACTATATGGTCTGATGATTCAACTATGAAGTTTAATCATATTTTTATTGCTTTCATGTATATTTTAAATGGTTCACAATATCATTCTGATGTCTAAAGAAAAATTACAGGAAATTTTACGTACATTTTGAAAAACCTATTGCTCTTGATAGAGAAACAGGAATAACTAATGAAAAGATCGCAATCAAACGAAATAATTGTGATTGTTGGAACAAAATTTAAAATATCTCGAAAATAACTACAGTTTGGAAGATTTTTGTTGCATTTTGATTTGAAATTGGGATTACCCTCCCCAAGGTTTAGAAGTTTGACGGTATTGCAAACATCATCAAGCATCAATTGCTTTAAGATGGGTATTGCATTACGGCTCGATAGTGGTGCATCGAGGAGACTGAGAGGGCTTATGCGCCTTTTTTATGTTATATGTTTCTTCATACTCTGCACCAGCGCATACCAACGTTAAACCACTGGTCTATGCGCGGTGGTGTGGCCGACTGGCGGATCGACGTATATTGACTTTTGCCGTGTTTGCAAATATTGTTCTATTGGTGGCATTCGCGGACGGGGCTCACGGGGGGAGTCATTGTGTGTCCATTTGTCGGTCGACTTCGTCATCGTGCATATACTAATTAAATTAATTTAATAATTAAATTAATTTAATAAAGTAGAATAAGTAGAAACATAGTAGTTATATCTTTGTGATAATCGTAGTTTTTCGTACTAGTGTACAACTGTTATGTGCTAGTCGTATGTCTATCTATGTATGTATTTGTCTGAGTATTTGTGACAGTTGGGTCAGGGGATGGATGCAGAACTGTCGTATATGATAGAATAGTGGTGATCAATCTGAGCATTTGGTTCTATTCATTCGTGAAAGTCGGGTTGGATAAATTAGGGTAAAATAAATTTACCGACGCACGTGAGTCATCCATTCCCGGCCAGCATAGCATGATGAAAGTCTAACAGCATGCAATTGTCGTTAATGATAAATATACAACATTTGCTGAATTTAGACAAGTTTGATTGCATGTTACATGTGTTTTTATATTCTACTTCATTAGTCTGTTTCTTTTGTCCATTTATTAGTTTTTTTCCATTATTTATGTATACCAAAATAGTATTGTTCAATTTATACACTTCTAGTCAAGCTCTTTACATCTTTTTTTCTTTATTCGGCATGTTATGGTTCCTTTTATTAGTATATCTCTACTATACGCTACCTTTACTCATATAGGTGCAAACGCTCGTGGCCTTCGCGATAACGTAAACCTGGTCACAAATGCGATTATGCAATTGCAATAATCCACATATACTTACGCCCGCGATTTCGCCTACATGAAAACACCCCGGTAGTTAAGTAAACGTGGCATCTTTAAACTTCCAAACGCGGTCTCAAACATTAACCCACCACTCGCGCGATCATGAAACGGTCACGTTCGAAAGTCTTACCAGTCTGGACTAATGCCAGTGAGTTGAACCAATCAAAAAGTGACGCTCATGTTCACTAAACAACACATTTTATGGTGACATGACCTCGAACTCAAGTGATATGGGGAAACGGACTACCATCTGTACCATACACTAAAAATTAAGCATCAGATTCACGGTCCGCGCGCGATCAAACAAGAATACACGCTACATCATTATAAAATTAAAATTATACACTCGAAGTCACATACACGTGACAAACACGTTAATATACAAATGCTTGAGCCCTTCGCGAACATCCCCGGCACCTACACCCGCGATCTCGTAAACATGATAACATCCCGGTGATAAAGTGAATGTCTCAGATCCTACAAATTTTCAAACGTGGTTTCAAGCGTGCACTTAAAAACTCCCGCGGTCGCACGAACATGAATCGGTCACTTCCGGATGTTTCTATCCTTGATATCAACAGACTGGGTCCATGTCTTCAATTGGATTAATTAAAAAAAGAAAGCTCTCATATCCACTCGACACCACGTTACATGGCGACATGACCGGGGACTCCAGTGATATAGGGTAACTTACTCCCTGTCAGAATGTGAATTGTACACCGAAAACTAACTATCAGAATGAAGGTCCGCGTGACCATCCAAGAACGCACGCGTATATAGGAAATGCTACACGGTTACAAAATCCAGTCTTGTATACGCGAAGTCACATGAACGCGAGCACACGTGACAAACACGTTAACATACGAACGTTTAAGCCCTTCGCGATTAACAACGCATACCTGCGCCCGCATTCGCGCAAACTTGGTAACACCCCGGTTATAAGGTGAACGTTTTAGCACTTACGAAGTTTCAAACGCTGTCTCAAACGCGAACCTACAAACGTCCGTTTTCGCGCGCTCATGCATCGGTCACGTCCGGAAACCATTACTCTCTGTCCTAATAACTTAGGTCCATACATTCAGTAGGACCAATCAAAAAATAAAGCACATATCCACTAGACAACACGTTCCATGGCGACATCACCGGGCACTCTAGTGATATGGAAGATCTCACACTCTTTTAGCATCTTAGCAGTACACCAAAAAATAAAGTATTAAATTCACGGTCCGCGCGCGATTATCCAAGAGCACACGCGAATATACGAAAGCCACACGCTTATAAAATAGAATTTTTACACGCAAAGTTACATACACGTTAGCACACGCGACATACAAAAGCACACGCTATCGAACACGTTAACGTACAAATGCTCAAGCCTTTCGCGATGATACATGCAATCGCGAGTCCCTACGTCCGCACATACCTGAACCGTACAATGAATATCACATTCAGAATCACGGCCCACTACAATTGGCCTAAGGAGGTGTTTTAGTGGGCGACATTGCCTGTCTCGTCTGCAAATTGTAGTATGTGATTCTGACGGGGAGCCCTTCCGAGAACCTAGCTCTATAGGTCCAGTAGGACAACTCTCAAAAAAAAATCTTTTTACTGCAAAATCGGATCAA
This sequence comes from Topomyia yanbarensis, assembly GCF_030247195.1. NCBI lineage: Eukaryota > Metazoa > Arthropoda > Insecta > Diptera > Culicidae > Topomyia > Topomyia yanbarensis. Next base: position 155,324,406 of record NC_080670.1, read on the forward strand.
TTTGCAGACTTCGGCAATGTTGACCTTTACACATTAAACAATATATTTGCAGATGTTGGGATGCACAAGATGATACTGATACTGAATTTATTGCTTCCATTATTGATTTTTTTTGTATATTTTCACATACAAACTTGAAAATTCCTTAATTTTTGTGTCGGTCTAATACACACACTGACTTCTTCCGATCTTGATGCAATAATTATTCGAATACTAAAAGTGACTCAATTAGGTTTCAGTTGATAGCTTAAATTTTGGAGTCTTTCTTTATATTAAAACCTCCAAAAAAGTCTAATAATTATTTTCATCGAAACTGATTGCTTCTCTTTGAGTTAATCATTGATATAAGATGTTGAAATCTCTTGAACTGCTGTTAGATACGAACCATTGTCAGTAGCAAAGAGTAAATGAAACTGTTTATTTCGAGAAGACGTCACACATCCGCGCATATTTTGGGATCTGTTCGCATCAAAATATGATGTTTAGATGCGTACATTTACTGACCTATATAGTGCTAGGCATACGACAACTTAGGTCGAATCGTAAATCAAGGTCACACCCGTTTGTTGTTCTCGCGTAACGGTATTCGGCAGATGTGTTTCACCCGCAGCATAACTGGTCGTCCCCGAATCCTCGTCGTAGCAATTCTATTAAAAGCGGAATATTTGTGTAAATTAACTTCGTGTCGGTACCTCCTCAACCATGTGCTAAGATTATGCTGGGGAGAGTATGTGTCTGTACGAGGAATATGCGTGCGTTCAATCATAGCAAAGTATGGAATGCGTCCGGCAGAGTAAACAAATTTGAAAGAAGATCTATATAAGCCGCTTTCGTATATTAATAAATTGAGCAAAAGTTGCTTTTGGGTGCTGGAGCCCAACTGTGGATGTTTCAGAGGTGGGAGATCTGTCGTTTAGTTTTTTCTGCTATCACATTTCCGGGTGCAAGCTTTACTGAAGCGGAAGTTGAAGCAACTGAATGCATTAGTATCCAATTTGGCATAAATCAGACACGATATTTTCACACCAATAACAAAACGTGTGCAGTGACCCGAAAAATTGGGATTCAATAACGTAAACCCTTCGTTTGGGAAAACCATCTATGGACATGTTGAACATGGTTCTCCGTGGAGCATGTGGATTTTTTCATTCTATCTTTTCATCTACATCAGTTGTAGTTTTAGATTAGGCAAGTAGACCAAAAAGGAACACTTATTGTGTTTGGATAATTTTTGTAATTTTGTGCATTTATGGGTTTCAGTAGAACTGATTTTAATTTTAGGGTAAAAGTGAGTACACAACATATACACTGCTGGCCAATAAAATAGGTGTGAGATAAAAATACATGAGATTTTGAGTTTTCTTTAAAAATATCTTTTTATTCCAATATTTTATAGCTAGGCACAGTCGTAAATATGAAAAAGAACACTTTTATTTGTAAATTAATTGTTATGCTTGACAGAAACTCTCTCTTCCCCATGAAATCCAAAAAAGCACCTGGTCAATGAAATAGGTGTATTGTAATCGATTGCATTAAAAATTTTCAAATCCAATGATTTTAAGGCTTTAATATTTTTGACAACTAGTAGCCTGTGTAACCTCCCTTATTCAACCAAATTTTATTCATTCGCCTTGGCATTGAGTCATTCAAACGCTGATAAGTTTCCGTTGGCATAGTGTACCATTCCTTTTAAGCTGCTTTCCACAAACGACCCTTATTTCTGAAATTTTGACCGGATAACTTCTTTTTAAGTACATACCGTAGATTTTCTACGGGATTAATGACAGGAGATTGGTAGGGTCCGAAATTATAGTCACTTTATTATCCCGAAATCATTCCTTTACATACTTCGATGTGTGTTTTCGATCAATATCTTGCTGAAACTGCAATATAAAGGCACGTTATCTTTGGCATAGGACTGCATGACATCCTTTAGGATGTCCATTCTTTAGCCTTGCATTCGAATCTTGCCATTATAGTGGTGTTGCGAAAAATAGGACATGCGCCATTCCACGAAAAGTAACCCCAAACCTCATTGTTCTCGCCTCCGTGCTTTTCCATATTTTCCGTGTGTCACAGATTAAACTTTTTGCACTTTGGACGTCTAACGTTTCGTTGTGCATCGGAGGAAAACAGGTTTATCTTTGATTCGTCCCTCCGAAGGATATGTCGCCATATTTTGATTCCTTCTGAACCATGCCCATTAACGGTGTTGAAAAGTAAATTGCATATTTCTGCGAAGTCTTTTGCTTCGCAATAGTGGAACCTTTTTAGCAATTCTTTCTGGAAGATTGGAGTTTTACAGCCTACGGCGCACTGTTCTCGGACTTACCACATTTCCAATTTGTGCTGTAATAGTCCTGGATGACGCGAATGGATCAGATTTAGCTAATAATGCAATACAATGGTCAGTTGCTGTAGATGTTTTCTTGGGTTATTTTTTGCGTGTTTCTTTTTTCAAAGGTTTTAAGGCATTTGTAAAGAAGTTTTCGGAATGCCAAAGTGTATTCGCGATTTATTTGCACGTCTTATCTTCTTTAACAAAATTTCTTAGCAAAACTCGTTCCACTTGAGTACAGTGAGATGCTCGACCCATTCTATAACAAATCTTTGACTAATTCAACATTTAAATTCATTTATTAGCACGCAGAATACAAACTTTACCAAATTAAACATATAATGGTATTGAGTAAAATGATAACCAGTTAATATATTTCACACACCTATTATATTGACCACACAAAAAAGCCTGTGGCAGTCTTGTTTTATATCTTGACAAAGATTGCAAATATAATCAGCGCCAACAACCCTCTAGTAACTTGACAGATACCAAGGCTTGTGTGTGCGGTAGGTGTGATTGAGACTGCTGTAACTTGGTATGTGTAATTGAGAGAAAAACAAAATAATCTATAACACACCTATTTTATTGGCCAGCAGTGTACATATTAGAGGAATCAGACTAGAATATCAATATTTATACATTGAGAGTAGTTCACTGAACGAGTCAATCTACCGTGGGATCAAAATTATTACAGAATGGAAAAATTGGCCAAGACCTAGTTATATAAACCCTATCTACAAAAGAAGTCGCAAACTATCTACGAATGATCCAAATATAACATATCAAAAAAACTGACACCTCTTATTTCATACAGATGTGTCTCGTCATTGGTTACAGCGCCTACATATAGTTAAGCTAGAAAGCTGCAATAAAAACTGTTTAAGAATTGACCCCTCTTTATTCGCCTCATATGACGCGACGACCAGCATCCTATCATATACAACAGATTCCTTCAAAACAAACCACACGCGTCTCATTGAACAACAATTTAACCTTATTTAACTCTTACTGAACCTAGCTTGTTACGGTGGACGTGTACTTGTTTCAATAATTTTTATACTACATGTCGTACACGATTTGTAAGCTGAACGCATGCAAGCGAATGACAGCATCCTAAACCGAAATATGTCGTACGAAATGTGTGAGGGCGTACCGTCAGCTGTAGCATATGTACTAGTCCGTCCGGGGCAGATGTGTGAAAAACGAATTCTCCATCTTCAGATGTAGTGGTTGCCTCCTCCGTCGTCTGTTGGTTTGACTGGACGTCGACGTCGGCTAGAGATATAAATCTTAATTATCAGTGTGTTCCGTCGGATACTGGCGTGTGAAGCTCTGCCTAAATTATGGAAGGATTATATGGGACTTCCACAGTCAATGAGATAATTGTTTCTAGCTTCGAGGACCTGTCAGAAAATGACAGTTGTATTTATCGCAAACACCTACAAACGAGAATTCGTATATCATAAGCAAGTGGATGTGGTTCGTTGAACTGGACATTTTTAATTGGAGTTAAATTTACATAATTAAGCCGACAAATACATAATGTATGCACAGCGAAGTCTCTGTTCCCATTTATCGGGAACTCCAAGCAAGTGATAATTAAGACTTCTTTCATACGTAAATGTTCATGCCCGATAACTGTTGTTTTATATCTAGCTAATTTAGTGTAGTCATACTCATGTAATAGAGGCATACGAGGCTTTTGATGTGCCTTTTTCTTTTTGCTTCGTTAGCATATACTATGTCTATTTACTGAAAAAGTGTTTTTCCATGATTTTTAAAATAAGCTTTGCTCGCGACAAAATCCAGGTACCTAAAACAAATTGATCCCTCAAATTATTTAACCAAAAAATAAATAATAATCACAGATATGGATGCCTCTGTTCTATCTAAAAATACATAGTTCGTTAAAATGCAAAAAAGAGCCTTCAAAAATAGCGTTGAAAGTTGCTTGTTAGAAAAGTTATTTTGTACAGTCCAAACGAAATTCAGGGTATGCTTCTAAAAAAGCTTGTGTAATCTTCAAGTTCTGTTTACAATGTTTTAAAACCGTCAAATACTCGATTGCCAATAGCTGCAAATGCAAAAAACAATCTAAAGGGACGACTTTCGCACTGCTAGAAACATAAAAATGTTCAGGCAGAATGTGAGGGCTAAACATTTGTTCGAAAAATTGTTCGTGGATTTTTGACCAATTTTTAACAATACTGAGGACGTAGAAGACTTCAGCCAACTTCATGGCATGTTTTTCTTTACTGCTGTACAAGGAAATAAGGTAACAAAGTAAATCTGAACGATAAAGTAGTCTAAGTTGTTCTAATGTTCTATCTAAAAATACATAGTTCGTTAAAATGCAAAAAAGAGCCTTCAAAAATAGCGTTGAAAGTTGCTTGTTAGAAAAGTTATTTTGTATAGTCCAAACGAAATTCAGGGTATGCTTCTAAAAAAGTTTGTGTAATCTTCAAGTTCTGTTTACAATGTTTTAAAACCGTCAAATACTCGATTGCCAATAGCTGCAAATGCAAAAAACAATCTAAAGGGACGACTTTCGCACTGCTAGAAACATAAAAATGTTCAGGCAGAATGTGAAAGCTAAACATTTGTTCGAAAAATTGTTCGTGGATTTTTGACAAATTTTTAACAATACTTAGGATGTAGAAGACTTCAGCCAACTTCATGGCATGTTTTTCTTTACTGCTGTACAAGGAAATAAGGTAAAAAAGTAAATCTGAACGATAAAGAAATATTTGGTTTGACAGGTCATCTGCAACAGTGCACATTGTTTTAAAATGTCGTTTTCGTGCTCAAAATTAATAGCGTATAAACTGTAAATATTAGAAGTATAGTTTATTCGGAGAAGTTGTTGTTCTTATGATTGCGCATACACAGGAGTATACTATTCAGTGATTAATACACTTATAAGTGTTATACGAAATTTATTTTCCGAACTAATTAAGATAGAGACTTTGTGTCTTCAACAAAGTTGTAGCAAATGTTACTACAAAAGAAATTGCTGAATGCATCATATATCTAGCTTTAATAGTTTACAAGTTATGGAACATATTATATGAAAGACCCCTTAAAATTAGTTTTTTTCATGATAACTTTTTTAGACATTCTCCTATCTACTTAGAATCTTCCACGAAGTTATTTGCGGTATTAAAACACATATTTTTACCGAACATAGTTACTTCCTATCTGTTGAATTTAAAAAGATTTTCCAAATTTTACGATATTTTTGGGGTAATTTCCACCTTAAATGACTCGTTAAGGAGAAAAAAGGAGCAAACAACATCATAACATACTAAAAGTACTAGCTTTTTACTTTCATATAGTGGCCCGATTGTAAGTCGACACGATTCTCCCCGAGTGTTATGTTCAATACAATATGCCATAGCAGTGGTATAAAATGAAATATTCAAGCGCACTGCGACAAACAGCTTCATGTTTTTATGATAAATTGCATAAAACATATTCATCGATGTCCAAAAAAGGAAAAGAGAACTTTGACCACAATCAAGATCAAAGTACGAAACGTAGCATATCGTGCGTTCGAGAGGTGTGTCAAGTGAAATTTAAGCAATAAGTGGATACTGGTAAGCTTGAAAAAATGATGGAAATCCCACCAGAAGGTTTATTAATGTCTTTCGTTATATTTATAATGGAGCTTGATAAACGTCACCTGTTCACAATGTGGATCCTGCCGTGACTGAAGCTCAAGGATGGGGAGTATAAAGCGATTTTTAGAAAACGCCAAAGCTCTTTTGGCGCAAGAAGAAAGTTTTGAAGATGACGGAGAAAACGATTATTAAAAATAAATTTTCCTATCTAATTTATAATGAAAATATCGACATTATTAAACACATCCAAATCTATACTTAGATTCTTGAAAGGCAAACAATATGCATTGCATGTTATAGGCAAACGTGTTCTATGCAATTACCATGTTTATGATACTACTTGACAAAAACATCGGGAAAGTCCACGTACACATTATAGGAGGTGGGTAGGGGTACAAGAATTGTGCGCGCTTGTCCACGAGGGAAAGAAAGGGTAAAAAACGAAGGTTTTTTGGACCACGTTGGGCTATTCATATGTCCCTAAGAAAATTCAGGATTGCCATTTTTATTTGCACATCTCGCGATTTCTCCATTATAAAAAATGCACCGGTGATTAAGTCAACATGTTAGAAACCACGATTTTATAAACGCGATCTCAATTGTGATAATACAAACGCAAATTCTCGCACGATCGCGGTTTGTGCACTTTTGAACGCACTATCCCTCGGTAGATTTACATTTGCATCACTCCAAAAATTGAAAATTGTATATCAAAATCTTGGCCGCGCGAACCTGCAAACCACACGACTATACAAAAAAATTTCCACACTCGAAGCTCCATACCCGCTAGCACAAGCGGTATTGAAACGCTCGTACGAGCACATTAACATGCAAACGTTTGTATTATTCGTAATAATACAAATCTGGTGGTAAACGCGAACGTGCAGTCACGATCACCCACCCTCGGTCCTAGCGCATAGGTTTTGTCCTTCAGTTGGACCATTCTAACAAAAACGAACTCATACACTAGACAACAAATTTGAAGGTACCATTACCGGAGATTTTTGCGAAATTTTACAAAAAAAAATATTTATTACCAAATGAATTCCCTATTAGTGAGATATACTGTTCTATCAATAGGTTCTTAATTTTAGAAAATGGTGGCTTCCAACACCCAGAATGGTTGTTAATGGCGCGTACAAACATTTTCTCGACTCATACAGTTCCTTGACGTATGTAGGATTTTTCAGCAGTTCTTAGAAAATCTCCTAAATTCGATCAATAAAATCGAAATCAATATAACCTATTGTAGGATATCTGTGAGTTTCGGACGAATTATCTGAATTTAGTAGCGTTTCCCCAAATTATTATGATTTTTCTAGGACTTTCTTGAACTTTGTCGAATTTTTAGCGCTGTTTTTTTTTTATTATAGAGGGTCATTCGCCTCTTTTCGGGTTGGGAATCGAACCCAGGTAAACTGCGTACAAGACCAACTACGCTATGTCCGGCCCCTCTTAGAGCTATTCTAAATTTGCGAAATGTGTAAGAATGGCCTGAAGTTCATAGCAATTTGAATTTTGAATATTCGTGAATTGACTCATGATGCTGGCCGTCTAGAAGAAGCAGATATTTTCTATTTATTTTATTGGTTTAATAACTTAAGTACAGGTTATTCCTCCCCTGACGGTATCACAAACATCAAGCATATTTCGTGCATCGTGTTTTAAAAAACTTCTGACAAACAATTGTTTAACAATATATAACATAGTGGAATTAAATGGAAGAAAACCTTTGAAACATTAATTGCTTTAAGATGGTTATTGCATTACGCCTCGATAGTGGTTCATCGAGGAGACCAAGAGGGCTTTTGGGCCTTTTTTTAAACTAACGATCAACCATTATAAAATTGTAAAATTAGAAGCCTATTGGTGATAGTGTTATTATTATTATTATATGTGGCAACTGGATCAGGCAATGGATACGGAACTGGCGTATATGATAGAATAGTGGGTAATTTATTGTCTCGTGTTAATTTTTCCTTCCTAGCATTCGTTGGTCATTTTTTCCGGTGTTCAATTCGAACATTCGATTCGATTCATTCGGGAAGATCGGATTGGATAAATTAAGGTACAATTAATTATCCAACACACGTGAATCACCCATTCCCGGTCAGCACAGTGTGACTAAATCCGAAAAGAATGCAATTGTTGTTAATGGTAAATAAATATCATTTGCTGGAATTTAGACAAGTTCAAGTAATTTGATTGCACGTTACATGTATTCTTTTCATCCACTTCATTAGTTTGCTTTTGTTGTGCTCCTATTAGTTTGCTCTTCAACTGCTCATATATACCTAAAATAATATCGATCAATGTATACACTTCTGCTTAATTTTTTGCATATTGCATTTCTTTAGAATCATACTGACACTCACTAACACAATCAATTGCATATTCCCTCATATATAGTCACAATCTCATTCCAAACGTACAAACGCTCATGGATTTCACGATACAACAAACCTGGTCACAAACGCGAACATGCAATTGCAATTATTCACGCTTACTTACGCCCGCGATCTCGCCAACAGTAAAACATCCCTGTAATTAAGTGTAGTACACTCAGGTTTTTTTTACGCGGGGGATACGAGCAGCGTAAATGAAAACCGCGTAAATGAAAACCGCGTAAATGAAAACCGCGTAAATTTCAAAATCCGCGTAAATGAAAACCGCGTAAATTTCAAAATCCGCGTAAATGAAAACCGCGTAAATTTCAGAATCCGCGTAAATGAAAACCGCGTAAATTTCAAAATCCGCGTAAATGAAAACCGCGTAAATTTCAAAATCCGCGTAAATGAAGACCACTTAAATTTAAGAATCCGCGATAAAGGGAACCTCATTGATGGATACCGCGTAAATTTCAAAATCCGCGTAAATGAAAACCGCGTAAATTTCAAAAACCGCGTAAATGAAAACCGCGTAAATTTCAAAAACCGCGTAAATGAAAACCGCGTAAATTTCAAAATCCGCGTAAATGAAAACCGCGTAAATTTCAAAAACCGCGTAAGAAAATACCGCGCAAAAAAAACCGCGTAAAAAAAACTTGAGTGTACTTATAAATTTACAAACGTGGCCTCAAGGATTAATCCACCGTTCGCGCGATTATGAATCGGTCACGTCCGGTAGTCCCTACCTTCAGTCCTAGTAGCCTGAGTCTAATTGGACCATTAAAAAAATATCGCTCATATCCAATAGACAAATCGTTCCAAGGCGATATGACCGGGAACCCTAGTGATATGGGGGAACTCTCTTCTAGTACCTGAACCGTGTACTGAATATAGGGTTACTGTGCCCTAATTCATCTTAGCACCTCTATTCATCCCACCATTTGAACACATTAGTTAGAGCAGTGTCTGCTATCTCTATTCAACGCATTAGCACAAACGGTAGGATGAATAAGGGAGCGTAGTACTCGACTTTTCGCTTCGCTCAAACGCGAGTATTTTACATTTTCCAAGCTAGATTTTTTATGGCAATGTTTCTTAAGAACAAAGCGAAGATGTTGATACCCATTTCAGCGCAAACCATTCACTGTAATCTGAGTTATCAGCGAAATAGTGTGACATCCTGACCAGTGAGATGAATAAGGGTTCGTTCTACGCTACGCAAATATGCGAATGGTCAGACGGTGATAAAAACGCATTTATCCACGCAAAGTTACATATACACTAACAGACGCGATAAACACGTTAACATACCAACGCTTGAGCTTCGTCCACGTACAACTACGTCCACTATCTTACAAACATGAAAACACTCCGGTGATTAAGTTATCGTTTTAGCACTTATAAATTCAAAAATACACGCGAATATGCGAATGGTCAACGGTTACACAATCGAGTTTATGCATGCGAAGTTACATATATGCTAGCGCAAGTGACAAACCCGCAAACATTCAAACGCTCGAGCCCTTCGCGATCATCCATGCACACCAACGCCCGTGATTTCGCAAACAGGTTTACACCCCAGTGTCTTAGTGTGCGTTTTAGCGTTTAAACCTGCAAACACCCGTGGTTGCACGATTATAAATCGGTTACGTTTCTGCTTTCGGTCATACCAGCCTCGGTCCATGCCTTCAGTTGGACCAATAAAAAAAATTAACTCATATCTACTAGAGAACACGTTCCATGGCGACATGATCGGGAACTCTAGTGCTATGGGAAAACTCAAGCTCTTAGCATCTGAGCCGTATACCGAAAATTAAATATCATCTTCTTTAAAGTATGCAGAAGTTACTTTGGAACCCATAGAACTTCTATCAAAAGTGTCACATATTGTTGAAATTTGCAAAACCAAATTGCTGCTAGGCGACTATTAAGGCAAAATGTGCGTACTATCGAGGGGACGTACTGTCGAACTATACCTGTATGATAATGTAGCGGCACGACGGACCAACCAAACATTCTAGCATACAAATCGACCCCATAGCGCAAAGAATACGAGAACGAGTATATGAGAGAGCGAGCAAGTAATCATTAAGTGAATTATTAACGAACCACATTCCGGACAAATGACACATGAAGAATCGTGATTGATATTGCGTTCACCATACCGTACAAACACTTCCACACTGAGGCCAGGTTATTAATATATATTAATCAATTCACTCAGTATAGGTATGAGTGGAAAGATTGAGTTGTTCCAGTGATGCTGAATCTCACTGTGTGAGAGGGTGTCATTGTGAGAGATCGATCTAAATGGGATTTTTTTCATATTTCCATACATGTTAAGCCGTAGGGGATTTGTCATTCTCCTAATAGTTATTGAGAGGTTCTCTGAATCAAAGTATTATGTTTACTAAGCAATGTTTTACGATGACCGACTTATGCCGCATCGGAACTAGCGACATAGTTGGAATTGTACAATTGAGCACTTTGAACTAGTTTATTTGCTACCGACCATCACCATTTCACTCAATAACAGAAGCAACTGCAGAAACAAATAAACAATTTGCAATGTATTCTTCCGCAATTTCTACACGTTGCATATACAACAATGAGTAATGTAGTCCTCGAGCTGGTTGAAACGGCCCCTGAAAGTGCGCTAAATCATCTCTCACTTATTTCTCCATCTAAATATAGTCATGTGTAACACACGTACTGCAGAACTGATACTCTTTACAGCTCTTCTGGATCCCCGGCACAAATTGAACACGCAAAGTGTTTCTTGTCACTGCTTGAACCCTATTCCACCCCCAATCGCCCGTACAATTTATCACCGCTCGATGTTTAATTATGTTGTCATTCTCGCGCTCATGCGGATCCGTTACATTTTGCCTTAACAATTGTGTCGAATATTCATGAGTGTTGTTTCTCTCATTGCGCTCATCTGGCAATATCTCGGTCATCCAAAATGTAACCTACCTATTCTACATTCGGCACGTATTCGGTAAAAATTGATTGGACGATAGAGGAGCATTTTGGGTGTCGTTATTTTAACGGTCATGATTTTGGTGTATTCTGCGTATAAAATGGAATCAGTATCATTGCTTCATTCCAAGTGGTGTCTGATCGCAATAGAGAATTAAGCACTCCAAATATAATCTTTTGAGCGTCTTTGCGTTTGATGAAGATAGCCAACCCTACTCTAACAAATGGTTTTAAATGAGTTGGCTGACAAGAGGAATGGGGTGCAAATGCGCTGAGCCCCTCGCACAAAAACAGAATAACTCTGCAGAATAAATTACATCATGCGTTCCATATTGACTCACAAGACATGGCATAGTTTCCAACCGACGTAAGAAGCTGCCAGTACTCGACATGTCTATATGTATCGTGTAACCAGGTTGTACGTCTGTTTGTCCATACCGGCCTTGACCAGCATTTGACTGTTCGGCTCCGACGATGCGGACTCGGGAGCATCATCGTCGGAAGGAAAGTTCTATAAATAAATCCATAACTGCTCAACGCCACACCGCAGTCGATTAGTCTCGTCGGTCAAAGCAGGCGACCGAACGGAGGTGGAATCCATCTTGTTTCGATTCTGTCATCATCGATTTGTTTTCACGATGCGGCGCCCGTCGCTGGGTCCACTTTTTTACCATACAATCAAGCTCAAGTTCAACCGTTTTTTTTTCAAATTCGTGCATGTTCTCTCTATAGGGGTCGGATAGGTTGTTTTGAAAACAGAACTTGATCTTCATCAATGGTCTTCAGCAAGTTTTCGTGTTGTTTTGTAAAAACGATTTATCATTTTGCTAAATAATAGTAGCGTTCTTTGGTGTATTGGTGGGCAAATCAAATGATGGTGAAAAACTTACCCTGTACTATTGGTACACTGCACAGATCACCGACAAGCGATGAAATCATCACTGTATTTAAGTTTGCAGCAGACATGAAACCATGACGACTGTGACCGCGCTTTGAAACCACACAATGTGCTGCTTGTCGTTTTCATGGTTTATTTTCGATTTGAGACACGTTCGATGATTGATATGGTTTTATCTCTTATATGGTTCCGGAAAATCTCTTGTTTAATGGGAGGTCTTGCAATTCGATTCGTTGAGTCAAATCTGATAATTCTGCTACGCGATGGTCAGAAGTCTAGTTGTTATAATATACAAATGTTTAAATTTTCTTTCCTATCTTTGCCCATAATTTCGGAAGAGTTCTTTTAGGTTTCTTATTTATTTATTTATTTATTTGTTATTTTCATCTGACCGACATGGTCTACATAAAATAGAATGTGGAAAAACCCATTTGAAGTTCGTGTTGAAAACGCCCTCCAAATGCGCGTAAAAACCCCATCATCTTTTCGCATACACATATTATACAATTTTTCAGATTACATTCGATTACATTACATTGGGTTAAACTTAATTATACATCTGACAGATTAAAACAATTATCTACATCACATCTTATGCACTAAGTAATTGTTTAAGCCTATTTCTAAAAACATCACAGGGTACAGAGAAGTAAAAAAAACTCGTACACACTATTAAAAAACTTCACATCGCCCTAATGGGTTCGTTCTGTCCATATTCAGTACTTTGATAGTCAAGTCTTAAAAAATCCCACGATCTTAAACTTCTACTTAAACTTTATATTAATTTGCGAGAGTATGTTAGGGACATCAATTTCACCAATTAGAATTTTTCGTACAAAAACGGCTATGAATATGTTTCGCCTTTTTGCAGGGGGGTCCATGTCAAGCAAACGTAATCGGTCAGTGTAAGGTGATAGCTCCATCGAGTTGCACCATGGCTGAGATCTAAGAGCATATCGGAGAAACCTAGCTTGGATTGATTCAATTCTATTAATCCAGATAGTCGCATACGGCCACCAGATAACAGCCGAAGCTCCCAGGACGGAGCGAACAAGAGAGAAATACAGTGATCCCAGGCAATATGGGTCAGTAAACTCTTTGGCTATTCTAATTATAAAACCGAGGTTCCTGTTAGCTTTTGCAATGATGTGGGAATAATGATCTCTAAACGACAATTTGGAATCCAGTTGTACACCAAGGTCCCTAACAACTGACACTCTTTCAAGTGACTTCCCCGAAATAGCATAGCACCACAAAATTGGGTTTTTTTCTGCGTGCGAAAGATATTACTGAGCATTTGGATACACTGAGAATCAATCGATTTCGAGCACACCAGTTACAAAATTCATCTAGTAGACGCTGTAGTTCAATGCAGTCTAATTCAGAACGATGGTTGCTTACACTATTTACTACTAACTTATTTTTAAAATTTAAGAAACTATCTATTCAAGGCAAAATACCTATCCAAAATAAAAGTAGTAGTGTATTTAAGCTGTGAGACAATTTTCACAAAATTTGGAAAAAAAATAATTTAGTCACTTTATAGGTTAATATCAGTAGAATCGTTGCACTGTAATCATGCAATTGCCCAATATGCTAGGAATCGACTGCACAAAAGAAAGTTATTCGAAGGCTTTATTTTTTTAACTGCTCAACTTCTGTCAACCTACATTCTCCATTTTTCAATGGCAACTTCAAGCTACCGAATGTCCCGAAGCTAGCTATCAATTTGTTAAAATTAAGCCATTTCTATGTAGGCGATGCGGGAAGCAATTACTCAACCCCGACCCCGGTTACGATTTGTACGCAGCAAGCCAACAAATTCAAAACTTGAAGACCCAGCAGTTTTCGCCCCAATCCGGGACAATTTGATTGACATTCGCCGCCACACCTTCTGAACATGCCTCACTAAGGAACAGCATAGATCAACATGCACCCTCCTCGTTCATCGCTCGTCGTCGTCGGGTGGTAGCTCATGGCCAGGATTATGACTCACTTTAGTGTTAGCCTTTTCCGCACGGCTCTTTTTCCAATGACGGCTGCATACCCTACAGGCGCAATTTTATTTCTTTTTTTTGTGTTCCAACTCGGCAAAATACTATATTAGCCCCATTGATGGTGGGCGCTCGGTTTGAAATGGCAGGATACCGACCGACTAGACGCTTGTTCCGTTTTAGGGAGAATCTGGAGTATTGCTGCGCAACCAGACAGGAAGGAAGGAATCCAGGCCCATGGTACGGGTGTGGGTAGAAGGGTAGGTGGAAAGGATTTCCCTACCCGAAAGTCTGGTAATGGAATATTCATTAAATCTGCTAAGCAAACATCAACGCGTTCCTAGTGCGATGGGAGTTGTTGAACTCAAAACCCGAGTAAAGCAACAACTGTAAAAGAAATGACGGAACCATGTCGGGAAGTAAGTGAATTATTCATCTCTTCCTAGTTGTTCCTTTGGGGAAGTGAAGATGGAGGCGGTTTTCCACTGAGTGCTGTAAAAGTAAGTGGAAGTTATGTTTGTTCACTTTTGGAATAAAAAAACGTCTAATTGGATAGAAAGCGAGCTCTGAAAGTGCTTTTGTTGATGGCTGAGTAAGCTTAAACGAGTTTTGGAAAGGAGTTGTTGCCCGTACTATCTGTATTTGCACTGGTTAGAAAATCAACTATTTGCTTATTTTATAGAGAATTTTAAATATATTGGTTCAAACAGGTATCAGAAAAAGAAATAAATGCAACAAAACAAGAGAAATGAAGCAATTGTTCATTTAACCATTCTACCACGTACAGTGGTCAGGACACTCGATCCCCCTTTAATTTTATTTAAAAAAAACGACGGTTGATGAAAGATCGTTAAAACAACGCACTGAGGGCCACACATCCACTGCGAACGTAAACACTAAGAGAGGGAAACAATCAGTTTTGTTGCTTCTTGAAAATAAAATAGAACAGGAAGAAAAATAGTTAGTTCGGATCAATATCAGCGATCATTCGTCATGGTTATACATACAGTGGTTCTGTGCGGTTCAAATATTTCTACTCTGGGGAGGGTTTTTTTACTGTATATGTTAAATAAACAAGGATCCACAACGGAATAAATAAATAAACTTCGGCTGCATGATCTCATTCTTCCGTTGGTCAACGTTCATGAGACCGATGACGTTAATTTGAAATGTGTGCGAACCGTTCTGTTCGGGAAATAATCTACGATTTTTTTTTGAGGAATCAATTGAAAGCTGTCTTTTTCATAAGCGCGAGCTGTATTGCAGTATCATGAAAGAAACGTCCGATGGAATTCAATCTTGTTTCAGTGTGTTCCAGAATTGTCCCAAACAAATTGCTAATTTGCATAATAAGAGTCCACATTTCCTTCTTAATCCGCCAGATCCACTTTGTGAAACCGCACAATGTCGTAAACTGTCTGTCAATTCAAGTTCATTGCTGCGTTTTGCGATTTCTCGGGACTCTCTAGCGTTACTCAACGATTTCAATTTATTTTTATACCCTCTATTCATGCATTATTCTTCAACTCTCTATTTTCAGCGCGATACATCCCATCAGTGCCGGAGGGAACGACCAACGAAACGGCGCGCGAGTGTTGCGTATTGTGAAGGTGCCGTGGCAGAAGCAGGCACCTGTCCTATCTCCCCTACTACAGGTCGTCGTAGCGGAGTAGTGATAGGTAGCAGGGTAGTGTTATAGTTTAAGTGTAGCGGTAATAGGAAGAGCCGGTGAAAGTGTTGGTGTTAGCGTGTGTGCAATTCATCCGAATTTATCCGGAGTCATGTGGACAATCAGTAGACGCGGTGGCGGGCCGGCATTAATCGTGCTGGTGGCCACCTTAAACGTCCTCGCCGTGCAAAGTCTCAGTGAGTACATCATTCTTGAAGCATAGATGAGCCGTAATCATAGGTCATTCTTTTGGTTATATATCATAATTTTGGTAGGCTTTGTGTAACCAGGAGTGGCATTGGGTATAGCGATTTGAGTTCTAGGAATCAAATTAATTTCAAGCTCGATTCGATGGATTATCGGCATTACATTTTTTAGATCAGGCGTTCAAGTGGTACTGAATTTCGACTGCTAAGATACTAATTTTTCGAGCATATGCTATCAAATAAATGTAAACAAATACAAAACTCTCATCATAGAAATCCAAAACTAATTTTCTGACTGAATCTTTGTTAAATAACATGGGGAAGAGTTTCCTAAAATAGTAAATTCCTAGACCGTGTATTGAAAGCAGTGCAGCCAATCAGCAATTAGGATTCGTGAAATGATCTCATATAATTTTCTATAGCAAAAATGTATGATGCACTTTTCTTGGAATTTCTTCAAGAACTCGCCTCGAATAAGACTCCTAACAGTGTTGTTTTTTGGAGAAATTCCTGTAATATTCTTAAGGGGTTATATACAAAGTTGAAACTCAAAAAATCGATTTTTTATGAATATTCTGATAGTACATACTTTTGAAAATATCGATGCAAAATTTCATGAAGATCGGAGTGCTAGATTTTAAATTACAGTCGTTTGTTGCGCGCTCGTTCTTTCACGAATGAAGTTAACACCAAACTTTAAACGCAATTATCTCGGAATGGAGTTTTTTGAAAAGTACCGTTACGGTGAACGTTATATCTCAAAAACTAGTCATCCAATATTTGAAATTTTTTTTATGGTTTGTATTTATTTTCTCGTGTGCTTGAACGGTTCCTTTTTCATCAAAAAATTTCGATACCTTGCAATGAATTTTTGTTTAAAATTTTGAACACCACAAAACTCAATTTTTTGGTCATCATGTTTTTTTTGCGGAAAATTTTTTTTTATTGAAAAACCGATCTGTTGAAGTACACCACAATACATTTCTCTTTAATATTCTTCTTAGTTTTTTGATTTCAGTCGAGCGGTTCGGCTTGGAGAGCGTTCACCGCAAACCTCTGCCAAAAAACACGCTTCAGAGGATGGGCCAAAACTCCGACAACCTTGAATATTTTTTTTAATTCAACTTGTTTTTTCTATCTTCGATAGTGCTACCAACGAACTGTTCGCTTTTTCGTCAAAACTTTGTATATAGCCCGTTAAGAGATAAATTATTAATTTCTGGAAGATTCATCTTTAACATTTTTCTCTTGGAATCTTTAGAGAAGCTTCTGTATGTGTGGCAACACGAAGAATTTGTTCAAAATCTATCAATCCGTAAGAATTATTTACGTAATTTTTGAAAGAATTTCTCTAAGTGCAGTTTCAATTATGTTGTCAATCAGGATTGCGATTTGCGTGAACTCAAAAGTTTCAGCATCTTGTGCATTTTAGTGCCCATGCAAAATTTGAACTCAGTCAGACATGAGTAAGAGGTCGTGAAAAATTTTGTATAAAAGAGGCCATTTTTAATTTTTTATCCCATAATCAGTTTTCCCAAATGAACATCGTACACAATGTTCGCTCTAGCTCTGTGCTCATATTAAACCCGCATTTTGTGTACGAACTCGAACACGCTATTTCGTACACGTGCACATGTTCGCCTGCACAACCGAACCCCATGTACGTACACGGTGTGCGTACATCTGGCCGACACACAGGTTCGTGGCACCAGTTTTCTCTTTCTCACTCTCATCGTCACTGGTGTTGACTCTTTTTGCTTTGTGCGAGTCGCACGGTGTCTTTGTCGAACAACTTTATTCAAAAAAATTCGGCATCTATAAAACTTTAGGATATGAAAGAATGGACTTGTCCCTTTAATTTGAAAGTTAAATTTAAATATTCTATCGGGGGGTCTAGAACAACTTTTTATTTTAAAGTTTTTTGATTGAAAACTTAAGTTTTTTAATGAAATTAATTCGCATTTTTGCTGCTAATTGATACTATATACATTCAAAAAATAGAAAAAAAAGTGAGAATCTGATGAACAATCCTACTGTCTACAACTTCGTAGAATGCTATAAATCGATATAAAATCACCCGAGAAAGTTATTAAAATTTTATCAGTTTTTAAGTGTGCGCGGTGCCTAAGAAGTGGATTAAGAAGTCGATTAATAAGGACTTACAAAAAAATGTTGGGTATAAATGAACAGTAAATTCAGATAAATTTCAATGTTTACAAAGTCCCATTCTCAGCAGAAAAAATATATTTTCAGATTTCTCCGGGTCTTGGGCGAAAATGACACTTTATGAACAAGGAGGTGTGGAAAGGTGTTGACCAAATTTATTCGATAATCTTATACCTTTTCAAGATGTTGATTAATGTAGTAACGGATTTTATCATGCCTTTTTCATTTCTTTTCTCACTCTAGAGGATAGCTAATGTAAACTAGAATGACCCTTCTTCCTGATCCTATCCTGCCTGGTAAAATACAATTGGCTTAAATTCAAAGCTTTATATTTGAATGAACTAAAGTAGACAGTTCGAGTCATTGTAATAAACGACGCATTTTATTGCAATTTTGGGTTGAGAATTCTGTTTGTCTTTATCAATATTAAAATAAAGATGATTGAAAAAGAAAAAAAGATCTTCGAGTTTTGGATCCATGTTTGTTATCTTTTGGGGTAGATTCATTTCATCAGAATTTATAGATGCAGATTTTTGCTTGTCCTCAAATTTTATTTCCAAATCTAACACACTTCACATAATCTTAGAAAAAAGAACAAAACCAAGTTTCATAATTTCCTTTAAGAAGAAATTCCGGAGTTGTACACGGATCACAACAGAAAACGCACAAGAAAATATCAGGCTGGACCATACATTCAGTAAATTCTCAAAGTAATACAAGTCTGTTTATTGAAGATCTCCCTCATAATATGGGATAAGAACAAAGACAACATATCAAGAAGACAGAGTTGCCAGTTCAGTTCTGAATCTGGAGACATTAACAGCAATACGGCTTTCGGGTAAAGGGGATACTTTCTATATCTACTTTTATATTGAGGTCGCTATCTTCGTACAATAGACAAAACCTTTATTTCTCATTTACTATTGCGATTTCTGTTCAATGTACAGCGACTCCCAAAAGTTGACAAACTTGAACATAAATCTCATCGAATTATTTTTCTATCCTTCATGAAACTGTCAATCAGGATTCTCAATTGAAATAAAATCAAATGACTGAACACCTAATCGAGTTTGATCAAATATAAAGTTAAAATTTAGGCCAAATATATCCAACAAGATGCTTACGAGGAAAAAGGTTGATTTAAGATTACATCAAGCATACTCCAGAATGATTGAAGAATAAAAGAAGAAACAAATATATCTGTGACAGAAAAAAACTGTTTCATTTTGCTGCCTTACCCAGCATCTTTCAAAAGAGTCTTAATTTTGTTCAAATTTTATCTACTCTTCTCTATATCTCCATGCTCCTAAAACAGAGGCGACGCGTCGGTACGTTCAACCTGTTCATTGAACAGGTAAGCAAAATCTGACGACCTGAAACTTATCTTCAGTTAAAATTAACATTATCAGCAGCAGCACGAAAATTCTTTAAACCTTCAAGTTCGACAATTTGATCCGAACGGTAAACCAACCTATCATGCGAGTAAATTTGAAAAAAAAATTCTGTTTTCCCTTCGACCAGTTCAACCTCAAACTTGCACGCATCTCATACTCACCACATGCTCTGAATAGATCAGCTGTATGAGCGATGCGTGAAACAGCAGCGTGAGTGTCATGGGCGATGGTGCCTTCTCTTTCCTTTTGTAATGGTTCAAGTCAAATATTGAACCAGCGTGCATTGGTGCGATGTCCACATGGGCGTTAGAGTTGTGTGCAAACGAGAGCGATTTATAATTTTTGAGCGCGTGCCACGATAATAATGAACCGTCTACTTTTGCTTCAAAGAAATTGTTTGCTCTTTGCATTTACATGTTGAGAACTTGTCTAGTGTCTTGTTAAACCATTCATAATTTGATTCGGAGTCCTGAATGGAGTCAGTAAAGATTCCAGCTCAAATGCAGCAACCGATTCCGAAATCGATTGCGTCGGAATCGGCTATTGCATTTGAGTTGGAATCAATACTGACTCCATTAAAAATCAGAACCGGCTCCGGAATGAGTTTGACTGGGTGAGAGTATAAAATGGACGTAAACTCAAACCAGGGGTTGTTCGAATGATCTTGCGTTCTATTGTAATAATGAACGGGTTGATGTTCAATATCTCATGCCTACGATATTTTACGAGAAAAATATTTTTTTCTGAATTCAATGAATTGCATGAGGGAAATTCAAATTTCTACATCATTTGAAAGAATTGAGGGATGACTTTTAACTGGTTGACAAATATTTCATTCTTTCTTATACAGGCGATTATTTCTTGGTGTGTGGAATATAAGCTTCTACATTCTACATAATTCATATCATACCATTATTTATAAGTATTCACGAAATTATCGTAGTCTCGTTTTCTACGGTGAATTTCGTGCAATGTACACTAAACATTTAAAATTACGAAAATTTTCGTTCATCAAGTCGCCATGTATTTAGGTAGTTCACGAAATGAAAGCATCTAATCTATTTTTAGCAGATTTAGAAATAAATTCGTTCAGCTATACGAATTTTTGGTGCATATTTATTTTGGGGATTCTTCGAAAAAAAATGTTTGAAAGATGCTCGTAAATATAAAGACGTTCGGGTATGTTATCAAATAATTCGTTTGAATAATGAAATGTAATAAGCCTACGAAAGTCGTTTCGTGGTTGTTACAAAAAATTCGTAATGAAAATAGAAACGTTTACGTAAAAATATTAATGATTCATCACATATACGAAAAAATCGTATATTTTACGAAAGTTTACAGTACGAAACCTATTCGTAGCACATTTACGAATATATTCTCTCAGTGTAGTTTTTGCTCTTTTAAGCATTCTACCAGACGTTTGTTTGACAATTCATCGGTGGGTTTTGACAACAAATTTGTTTTGCTCAGCTCTTGCGTACAGAAAAAACCCGTCGATGAATATCTTTCATTGATGATGATTATGACGTTTTCAGGGTCTTTGTGGTATACTGAATAGGTTGACGGTGGAACCACGCGTCGCCTCTGTCCTAAAATATCATTGGTGCGGTGGAATCTGGAATAATGTTTTTTACGCTTAAAGGTGGGACTTTGCTAGTATTCAGGTTCCTCTGAGCACACTGTTAAAATAAGTCAATCCCTTTTTACAAATAAAAACGGTTTTGGAATAAAGCTTTTTAACCAATAGGCACCGTGCGAATCTAGAAACTTTGATAAAAATTTAATAGCTTTCTCTGGCGATTTTGGATCGTAATGTAGTTTTCTACAAAGTTGTACACAATAAAATTGTTTATCAGATTTTTACTTTTGGTAATATTTGTATGTCTAAAGTACTACCTAGGGGCAAAAATGTGAACCAGTTCCATTGAAAAACCTAAATTTTCAAACAAAAAAACTTTAAAATAAAAAGTTGTTCTGGAGCCCCCGACAGAATATTTTAATTTTACTTTCAAATGAAAGGGAAAAGCCCATTCTATCACATGCTGAAGTTTTAGTGATGCCGATTTTTTTCGTATAAATTTGTTCTACCAAACACACCGTGAGTCGCTCTCGTGTACGCACGGATGTTTGAGCTCAAGTCTGATACAGGTGGGCACATTTCAATGAAGTCGATAAAACAGGAGGATATAAAGAAGATAAGCATAAAACATGACGTTGTGGGCTTTTCTGTTGCCATAAGTTTTGTTTCGGTACGGTCATAATTATTTTTATCGGTAGTTTCGAGATTAAAATTGTCCCTATGTATTCGTATTGGAAGATCCGAGGTGAAGCTCGACCTTTTTTCTCTTTTTTCATCGTGCGCCAAAGAATCAGGATGCTTTGGAGCACGATGAATAGACGCAACGACAACAGGCTCCGTTTCGGGGCTTGAGAAGAGTGAATCCCTTGTCTAAAAATTGTTTTTGTAGTATCCTATTCCTAATCATTTCCTTTTTTATTTTCTATTTACTGCAGTCGACTCTACCCCAAAATAAATGCTACATATTTTGATTTCCATAAAAAGCTGACAAAATGTTCTGTCGCCTTATGTTTTTATATCTTTTAGTTATGTTATGCAATATTTATTCCCAAAAGGTAAAAATGGAATAAAATCGATTTGTGCATAAAGGGCGCAACTCCTAACTTAAATTAATTTCATCTCGTCAGTAACTAGTACCAACTTGGGTTCAAATCAGACGATGTTTCTAATCTAGTCCCAAAAGTTTCTCTAGCTATACACCATATCCAAACAGTCACACTACATATGTTCGGTGTTAAGTCAAACTGGACTGAATACTATGGCTCTAAATTTTCATAACTTTCCCTAGTCAGTAATCTCTTGCTAATTGGATGTCGTTAAAATGTAGAAAAAGAAAATGTGATGACATAGTCGAAATAAAAAAGGAAATTTTGATTCAAACTTTAAACTCGTTTTTCTCGAAATCAATACAAGGCCACTTATTCCGGTCTGACTTAACACCGACCGTATGTGATGCCTAAACCAACTGACGAGTGATGTCCCGGGAAGCAACAACAGAAGCTCTGGTTTTCTGACGAGAAAGCGAAAACGAGCTCTAATTTTTTTGAATAGGGAATATAACGCCTGGGACTATGCAATATTTATTCCAAAGAGGAAAAAATGGGATCAAACCAATGTAAGAATAAAGGGCACAACACATAACTAGTTTTGATACATCGTCTAGCGTGGTCTTAAGTTGGTGTTTGTTACTGACGGGATGTATGTGAAACATACAAATCCAACTTAATATAATTATTGCTTGCAGTTTCAGAAGGCAGTATGTACTTTACAATGATTCTGTAACATTTTTTCTGAGTAGTGGGCTCAAATTCATAGGACGCTTAACCAATTTGAAACCATTAGTTGAAACAGCGTCAGCCATATTTGTTTCCGGGTGGATCGCGATCTATATATTTGAATAGATTATCATTTTTTAACAATTTTATACGATTCGCTAATACCAGAGGCGAAATATGTCCTCAGTTACATTTACTGCGACAAAGATGATCCCCAGCTTATCTCTGGTTAGCTTGCAACTACACGCTACAAATTATAAAAAGTCTGGCAGCTCAAATAATTCAATGAACAATACTCTCATGGTTTCACTATGACAAAGAAATCATTACCTTCGCCCATCAGAATTTGTTGTTTCTAATTTTTACTCTTATCTTCTACCAGTTTGGATTGGAGAATAACAGTCAAATAACAACTGTACTGCCTCGACTTGTGTTTTACTTCTACTGTCTCATTCTATTGATGAGTGAGTTTCTTTGCGTTGAAATTTCAGCAATGCGAATATTTTTTAGGCTAGACTTAGAAATGAATGTAACGTCGAGTTTCATTTCAAAAAAGTTTGCTTTGAAAATCACCTTTCTGATGGTTTTTATTGAGATTTTCAAATAATATTTTTTCGTATTCACATCAGATCTCGACGCTTCATGCATTTCTAAGACACTTGACATCGAAAATACAAATTCGGTTTCTGAAATTTCAAAAGGTTCCCCCTTTGTTAGTTTTTTTTACGGGCAAGAAATTGTCAAACTTTGATCGCTTTTCGGAACGCCGCGCTATGCCCGATTCAAATGTTGCATGGGGACTTTTTCCGAGGTTAAAACTTTTGCTGTATATGCATTTTTAAAATACGATGAACTCGTTTTCCCAAATAGTCCATTGGTACCTTAATGTAGATTATAAGAAATAATTACAATTGTTATTTTAGAACGTCGATGATGACATCAATTACCGAGTAAACAAATAGCAATTTTCTTGTCCTTGTTGTAAACGCTCCATGGTTACATTTGTCCATTTGTCCTCACCTCATTGCAGTTCATTCACCACCTCGCATTATCAAGCAACCGCCAACGGACGAGATGCTTTTCCAGGTGGCCCAGCCAGGTGAAAACGACAAGCCCTTTATCGTCGAGTGCGAAGCTGAAGGTGAACCAACACCAAGGTATGTAACCTAGAGTTTTTTTCTCCGAAATCCTGTTCCTATAGTATACTGCTCGTGTTGCAGATTTTGCAACGACTCTTAGAGTGGGTTCTCTTATAAATGAGTTGTACCAATAGTTGCAGTAGTGGGTTATACACTTAATTATGGTACCGATCGTCACGAAGTATTTTTGATTGGTATATCAAACTAAAAGAATGCGACAACAAAAGTTTTATTCTTGAATTTTGCTCAAGTATCAACTGCAAAAAAATCATTTTCTTTTGCAATTTGAACTCTCATGCACCTATAATGGAGCGAATGTATCTATAGTTGCACGTATCATAATAAATCAATGGGGTTTGCAACTATAGTAATTGCGGTTTGAAAAAAAAAATTGATCAAAAAACAAACTGTATTTTTTTTCATCAAATAAGGATTGAAAAGTTTCGTTTAACATATTAATACCGCCCGTTGATCGTTTCGCTGATTTTTATCAAAAATCTTTCTTCAGTATACCAATATTAGTACATCCACCCTATTAGCTCCTGAGAGGGTTGGTTCTAATTGAATATTTTAATCCTTCGTCAATTTAATAGGCTCTTTGGGTCTAGTGCTTGACTTCTAGTCTAGTGTCATAGAGTGCTGGTGACGTAATTTAATTGCGTAGACCCACGTGGTAGCTTGTCATCGCAGCATGCTGCTGAAACAAGTTTGGGTGTGGTTTGAAAGAGAGATGATCGAAATTTAATTTAATCAAAAATAGACCAAGATCCCGCTTAAATTTATTCAGTGTTTTTCAATTTCACGCATTTTCCCTTCACTACCAAAACAGTTGTTGCAACGACGAGATGGTGGTGGAATGGTATCCCATAATCAGGGGGATGTTATTAGGGATTATGAATCGTTCATAATGTGGTTTACATTGCGTCGATTTGTTCCCAGGGGAGACTGCCGTTCTATAGGAACTGTGGCGCATTATGACGCGATAAAGCGTTGTAATGGTGAATGTAAAGGGAGGGAAATATTACTTTATCAATCTCGGTTGTTTCTTGTTTTTACGTCTTTATTATTTTATCGATATGTTTTTTATATTGTTTTTGTCCAAAAGTTTTGTTTGATAAAATAGGGAATCGGAAAAATAATCTGAATTTATCTGTTTAATGCAACCAAATAATATAATATGATCACTTCTCAGTACAAAAATACTTTCAATCAAAGTACAAAAATACTTCAAATCAAAATTTTATATATTCTCGCAGGCAGCTGAATACTCAACATTTGTAATTGCGATTTATACTGGTACCACAGGGATTTAAACATGATTCAAATTATATCGATTAAATTATATCGAATGAGTATTTTTCGTCTTTGATCAATTAAGTCACTTGTGATTGTAACAGAAGTGCTAGACATAGTGACCAAATAAAGAATAAACCCAACTTTATCAGCAGGTGTGGTAGAACGTAGTTAGGAAAACTTTTGGCTTATGCGGAACCTACCCCGTATCCGATTAATAGGGGCCTTCCTGAAAAAAGAGAGAATGGCCATGGTGTTTCACAATGTTAATCATTTTTGATGGATTACCCTTGAGAAGTGGTCAAATGTCCGTATCATGGGCCAAAATCAATGAGGGGAAGCTATTTTTTTGAAATGCGTATTGTATCTTCCATAAAAAAAATCGAGCGCTTTAGTTCTTATCATTTTTAGATCTCTTGATCTTATTTTATCAATCATGTTTTGGATTTTTGGATAAATTTCTAAGTACTTAAATATTTTCACCCCTTTCTCTGATCTTTTATTCATTGAATTAGATTTTGGAAATCGTTTTTGAATGTTTGGATCTGGGAATTTTTAATTAAGTTTAAGTTTTTACAGTAAATCACTTTCGATACGAATTAGATCGTATTTATATACATATTTCTAAAACGTTTATTCAAAACGTGATATCTAACAAATGTAAACAAACTGAGTTTATTATGCTAAATAAAAGCTAAGCATTGACTATTTATCGTCCACAAATAATAGAGAAAAATGATAACTTTTTACATGTTAATTTAATCTTAAGTCAAAATGTCACATATAGTATACCAAAGCTTTGCTAATATTTTGTAGATGTGATATTTTGCGTTGTGATGTTTCTCCAAGTTGACTGTAGTTAGTATGTTTTTCCAATGCCAAACCTCATATCTACACTCTCAGTTGCAATACAGCACATGAAATATATCACAACTACAAGCCCGTCTCTCTAAACGTCACAGTAAAATGTGCAATCTACAAACGGTGTTGCCAAGACCACATATGTAAAAGAGCATAATAGCAAAAGTGATCGGCAAAATGTAATAAAATCGTAGCTATCAATTATCTCTCTATTATCTTCTCGAAAAACATGTAATATGCTTATACGATCCTGCAATGAGTGAATGCAGAGGTGATAGTAGAATTAATAGCCTTCTGTGTGCTTTAATTCTTAAATAAATTTGAAAGTTGCAAGGAAATTTTTGCACGCGTTTTTCTCCGTTTGACGTTTCTGTTAGATATGATGTAATGAAAAAAAACGCTCTAGATTTCTCTGTTTTTGCTGTTTGGAGTTTTCTGCTGATTGACTGTCTCAACCTTAATAGCGTTCAGGAAACATGCATTTGATCATTTTAGGTACTTGATTTCTTAGACTAAATACGGCTTTATGGCATTCGGCTTAATGACCGGACATTGTTAGTAATGAAACGAATGTGGGTATGGCTTACGCGACCATTACCCTTGTTGCGGTAGTTTAGAGGGTGTGGCGCTGGTCTCCTAAGCCATTCGCCACAGGTTCGGACCCGACTAGGGAGTAGGATAGTAACACTTTCCATACAATTGTTCTGTGCAAATAGATATGGGAAATTTTAAAAATACTGCAATACGCAAAAGTCTGTTATTTTTTACATATAAAACCCATTGCAGCAAATTAAATCGCGTTTATTATTGGTTGACAAAGTTTTACAAGTTTGAAAAAAGTCATCTTGAAAAAAAAGTTTTGCTGCAAATGTATGATTACAGCCGTTTTGAAATCCAAGATGACGGAAATATGGATATTATTTGAAAATAGCTGGTCAATAAGAGACGGAATTGATGATTGAGGCCATTTTGAAATCCAAGAAAATGAAAAGATGGGTGGGTAATGTCTGCGACATAACCGGAGAGATGTAGAATACATAAGGAACACGTTCTTCAAATATGTTGATACTCATTAGGATTTTCGGACAAAAGGTGATTTGGGCGAGGAATATTTCAAATTATTCTTTACAAAAATGATGGTGGTCCTGAAAAGGACCGGTTTTGTTGGCGTTGTTGGCCTTGGTGAGGGAGATGGCTAACGATGAAATTAATTGTTAGCATGAGGAAGTCGCGTAGTACTGGCCAATGGAAGAACAGATAATAATTGATTCCTGAAAATCAATTTTTCTTTATTCATGTAAATTATACATACTTACAAATCTAACAGAAGATTCCTGATCATATTTCTGAATCATTAGTGCGAACATTGTGTAATTTGGTTAAGTACAATGAAAGTTACAAACTTTCCAAACTCGACCTTCTGTTCATTCAGAAATATTGAAATGGGGTGTCGTGGTCACAATAAAAAAAGATGGGTGGGTAATGTCTGTCACATAACTAGAGCGTCGTGATTTCAATTCGAGACGTTAATTTAAATCTAATAATATTCAACAGAATCACGTTTGAATGGGAAATTTTCAAATAATTCTCTATGGTAATAATGGTGGTTCTGAAAAGAACCTTTGGTATCGGCGTTGGTGTTGATGGTGATGCGCTGGATCGTTGGATATTTTTGGCATGATAGTTACGTGCCTGGCGAACTGTTTTGTAGCCTCGAACAAAACGACAAGACTGGCTTCTTCGGGTACCATTACGGCTGAACTTTATAAGCTTAGCTCGACTTTGAAATCCTGCACAATCTCACGAATCAGACACTGGTAGGGCCATTTTGTTTGCTACTACCACGGAGCTGCACAAAAAATCATTTAATGCAGTTAGTTCACGGGGGCTGCCAAAAAGCTTGAATAGAAGCATGCGACTTCAACGTTTCTCTTAAACACATGCAACAACACGTTCGTTTTGGTAATACTGATAATAACAGTAGAAAGGAATGGAAAAGCAGTGCACGAAACGAGCGAGAGGATAATTTAAATTTTTGTTCCGTGTGCAAGCTACTTCTTTCCACCCAACGTATTATGTTGCTTGTTGAAAATTTGCTACACACCTTAAAATAAAAGTTTCAGTTTAACTCTCACTAGAACACAATTGATTGGTCCTGAAAAGAACCGTTGCTTTTATTGTAATTTACGCCCACTCCCACAAACCGACCAAGTAGGCATCAGTGGCTTCATTACGGCTGAGTTTTGTAAGCGTAGCTCGACTTTGAAGTAATATACAACCTTACGAACCAGACGCTGGAATGTTAGCCAGCGGATTAGTTGCTCCGTTGCCCTTTAGTTGGGGCGAAATACTAGCATGGCGACAGTTCCTGATCGGTAGTTGGTTGCGATGGGCCACCAGTAGCTGGGGCACTTTTGCGGACCGTCATCATCGCCAACTGCTTTCCTCCGGTGGACTGGCTGCTTGCTAGTGCTTGAACGAATACGAATGATGAGAAAAACCGACCGACCAATATTCATATATGAAAACACGAGAAAGCACTACTATCGCTCTCCCGCTCGTTTTCGTGCCATTCCTGTGCCTTTCCTTTCCGTTCGGCTACCAATACTAGCATAACCAAAACGAATATTCTGTCTTTCCATCGCCTTCAATCTAGTGGCCAGTGCTAGCAAACTTGCATGTTCAGTTTTTCAATAACAACATTCCAACAATATTTTCAAAGAATGTTGCAGATTTGAAAAGAAGGAAGGAGAAGATTTTCGCAAATTTAAATTCTTTTGTTTTATTTGTTAGCGCTGATAAAGGCTATTTAGTTTGCTACTAGCAAGGAGCTGCACAAACAAATCGATTTATGCAGTTAATCAACGGAGGCTGCCAAAAAGTTCGAATAAAAGCATGCGACTAGTGTACTTTGCATGTTCTATATTTTATCAATACTAGAGAGGATCAATAAAATAATTCAAATTGTTATAGCGACATGCAATTGTGGCAACACTGACCATGAGATGGTGGGGGAACACGCACATTCGTTTTAGTTATGATGGTAGTAGCAGCAGAAAGGAATGGAAAAGCAGTGCACGAAAACGAGCGAGAGAAGATAATTTAAATTCTCTTTCTTTCTTTCCACACATCGTATTTCTTATATTGCTTTCTGAAAATTGTTATACACCATAAAATGTAAATTTCAGTTTAACTCTTATTAGAACACAATTAATTGGTCCTGTAAAGAACCGTTTATTGTTTTATTGCGGGAGCATAATTCAGACGCACTCCCCGCGGACACGGTGAGCTAGAAAGCACTATTTTGCATTCCTGCACAATCTCACGACCCAGACGCTGGAACGATAGCCTACTCTGTTGCCCTTTAGTTGGGGCGAAATTCTTGCAGGGCGACAGTTCCTGATCGGGTTGCGATGAGTCACCAGTAGCTGGGGCACTTTTTCCGCCGTCGTCATCGCCGACTGCTTTTCTTCTCTGGACTGGCTGCTTGCTAGTGCTTGAACGAATACGAATGATGAGAAAAACCGACCGACAGATATTTATATAATCGCGCTAATATGCACTACTATCGCTTTCTCCCTCGTTCTCGTGCCGTGCATGAGCCTTTCCTTTCCGTCCGGCTTCTAATGGCCTAACCAAAGGAATATGCCGTCTTTCCTCCACCAAGTGCTCTCGTCAAGCAACCCAATGCGAATAACCATACGAACAAACATGTAGTGGACCTATATATAAACTTTTCATTATTTTATTGTTCGGTTGGTCTACCATAACGACGGCTCTGTGCGGGATGGGCTGAAAATTTTCACTTTTCCGAGTCGTTTTCGAAAGATTTTTCAAAACACATTTTTTTTGTTATTAGTACATGTTATACATACTTCAAATTTTAATACAGCATAGAGGAACATATTTGCAACAAATTGGCCTAAAAATCAAATCATTCTGTTAAGTATGATAAAAGTTATTAACGTTCAAAATCTGACGCGGCGCCGCAGCCGATATTTTGAAACGGGACCCCTATATTGAAACCTTAAATGTATTCTACATTAATAAAACCACCATCAAGCAGATCAGCAGATGATGGAAATTGATGATGGAGTTCATTTTGAAATCCAAGATGACGGTTTCCAGTAACCACGAAAAGGTGAAAAACATTGACAATATGAACTGTTATTTGAAAGGGGATGCTCAGTAAATGACGAAAATGGAAGATTGAGGCCATTTTTAAATTCAAGCTGGCAGCTTCCAGTCACCATAAATAAGTAAAAACCACTATCCATATGGATGTCATTTGAAAGAGGGTGGTCAGCAGATGCCGAAAATTGATACAGGATCATCCATAAATGACGTAGCATTATATGGGGGAAGGGGGAGTATTGTATTTTGTGATGTGTGACGACAGGGGGGTAGGGGGTCATGTCATGCTACGTAGCTTTTTTAAAGGGGAATAACTAACATCGTTTTTTTTTATTTTTCGTGGACAAGGGGGGGGGGGAATTACCGTCAAGCTACGTAATTACCAGGGGGTATTTAGAGATTTATGACGAAATGTTACGATGTGGGAGGGGGTGTTAAAAATCACTCAAAAAATGCTACGTCATTTATGGATCGTCCCTACGGCGCTTTCCGGTCATCACAAAACTGAAAACCATCATCAATGTGGCTGTCATTTGAAAGGTGGTGGTCAAGAGATGACGGGAATTGTCGGTTAAAGCCATTTTGAAATCCAAGATCGAGGCTTGTGGTTACCATAAAACAGTGAAAACCATCATCAATATGGGTCATTCCACGCGAAGTGATCAAGGCACGTGTAATCGACCTTCACGGATTTGAACCAAATTTGGAGGAATTGTTCATCTAGGGCCAATATATAAAAACCCAAAATTTGGTGTCAATTGACCCATCCCTCAAGTCATGGGAGCGCCCCCCGTTTTGACAAATTGCCAAAACCCTTGATTTTCTTTTGATCATATCTCCGGTTCTATTTACTCTAGAATCAAACCGCAATATTGAAGGCTTTTGAAGAAAATTAGTCAAGGAGTCTAGAAAAAATATTAGTTTTTGGCGGCAGTGCTGCCAACTATGCGATTTTTTCAATTAAATTTTAAAAGTTTATTTTTCTCTCAATTAGGCATTGCATTTATCGCTCATATGAGTAAATGCGTCCGGATAATTTGCTACTGCGACAATTAAAACTCACATTTTCACACGAAAAGTTATTGGCACTCACACAACTTCTCTGGATAAATTCAACGTGTTATTTCTCCGGATAAAGAAAACCGCCGGATTATGAGCGAATGAGCTTATCATGGTATCCTTTTTGTGCTCGCTGCCTTGCTGTCACTATTCCAAAACACCTCTAGTCTGTCTTACTTCTTTGTCGCTTTTCTTTGAAATTAAGTTAATATTTTGACGCTTTCATTGATTTCTACGAAATTAAAAAAATATCACCTTCTCCGGTGAGAAGGAAAAAATCAAATAAACTTTATCCGGAAAATTTATTCTCACGCTATTTGTGGAGACGGAGAATTTTGCGACACCGCTTTGAAGGGAAAAATCGCAATTTTCAATATAAAATCGCAAGCGCACCACGCTAAAAAATCAATTTGAGTATTCTGAGTTCAAATATAATTTTTCTTGAAGTAGACGAGAAATGATGAAAAACTACGTTTTTGGTTTGCTTCTAGCAGATCAGGATCGATTTTTATGACCGTTTGAAGTTTTTCTCAATTTTGGCCGATAAATATGGATTTTTATATGAGAAAATGCGACTTTTTCCCTTCAAAACGGTATATCTCAGGATGCGCTCAAATTATATTGAGATTATAAGTGTTTTTATGTAACAATGTCTGAGGAACACGATGGCATTAGGATTTTTAAAATTAAAATATGTGTATTGAGAGAAAAATTAACTTTAAATATTTAACTGAAATTATCGCATAGTTGGCAGCACTGCCGCCAAAATTTAATGTTTTCTAGATTCCTTGAATAATTTCAAGGAATCTAGAAATCCATCTTGCGGTTTGATTCTAGGTTAAATAGAACCGGAGATATGATCAAAAGAAAATCAAGGGTTTTGGCAATTTGTCAAAAGGGTTTTGACAATTTATCGGGTCATGACCCGAGGGGTGGTTCAATTGACACAAAAATTTCAGTTTTTATACATTGGCCGAAGATGAACAATCCCTCCAAATTTGGTTCAAATGCGTGAAGTTCGATGTCAAGTTTGCATATTTTTTTATCACTTCGCGTGGAATGACCCATATGTATGTTAGGTGGGCAGGTGGGTGGTCAGGAGATGACGGGAATTGATTATTGAAGCCATTCGAAATGCACGATGGCGGCTTCCGGTAACTGCATAACAATAGAGCCAGCATCAACATAGGTGTCATTTCAAGAATGGTTAGTAAATGACGGATATTGGTCATTGAGAAAACCACTATCAATATGGAAATAATTTATAAGGGGTTGAAACTTGAAAAGTTGTTCAGTAGATGCTGAATATTGATGATTGAGGCCATTTTGAAATCCAAGATGGCGGCTTCTGGGTACCACAAAACAGTGAAAACCACCATCCAACATTTTTAATAATTTTTTTTTAAAAAAAACCAAGCTAGTTACGTCTTTGATAAAATTATTCACCGAATACTCGTTTCCTGCGTTGAATTTTCGATCCGAGGAAAATCGCGATCAGTATGAGTGGGGGATACAAAAAGTACATTTCCATACATACATTAAACACAATGCACAAATACGAAGAGCAACCAATCTATCCCAGTTAGTCATTTGGGATCACAAAATCACTCAAAAATTTGCTCGCTAATTAAAATCATTTTTAAAGTTTTCCATGCAACTTTGAGCCAGCTTTATGCACATACATAAAGTGATAATGAAGTTTTTTAATCCTTCGTTTGGTGCTTTTGATGAAATTTAGTGGAATCCCGCCAATGCTATCAAACACGCCAATGCTGTTTTTGTAGGATCATAACATTCTGCTATCCCGTTCCTAGCAAAAAGTTATTTATTCAAACGTTCGGTATCCTTTCACTTCACTCAGCAAATCGATTTGCTGCAGGTAGCAATGACAAAGTTGTCTGCAGCAAGCGGCATTGAAAACAAACAAAAAATCATCATCAACATAGACGAACTGGCTGTCGATGGTTTGCCAGCCGAATCTCTGGGTTCGGCAGGCAGTGGAAGCTGCTTTCCACCAGCCCATGATTACATTGTCTTGTCTGTTGGAACCCTTTCGGAAAACTATTTTCCATTGTCCTTCTGACAAAGTCCGACTCCAGCCAGACTAGACGTCATTTTTTCCATTCTCTTTTGGCGCAAGGCGGCTGCTACGGTCCGAAGCCGGCACGCTTTAAATGAAAATGTTATTTATAGTTCCGTCTCTGAATAGTGCACATATTGTAATGAATATATATGTATCTTAGTTTTGATGATTTTCTATAATGGATTACTGTTTTATATGCGATACAGAGATTTGGAATGCAAATTGACGATGAAATGCTAGCTTTTTCAGAAATGAAGTTTCCTATATAATTTCAGCGGAATTGAATAATCTTCTGTACACATGCTTGTTTTGAAATGAATTTTTGGTTGGTGGTCATATCCATTTCCGAGCAATATGAATGATTCATGTAGGGTAGACGAGCCCTTATTCATCTCATTAGTCAGGATGTCACACTATTTCGTTGATAACTCGACTTAAAGTGACTGGATTGCGCTTAAATAGCTATCATCATCTTCGCTTTGTTTCTAAGAAACAGTACAGTTAAAATTTTTGCCTGGAAAATGTAAAATGCTCGCGTTTGAGCGAAGCGAAAAGTCGAGTATAACGTACCCTTATTCATCCTACTATTTGAGCTAATGCGTTGAATAGAGATAGCAGATACTGCTCTAACTAATGTGTTCAAATGAGTGGGATGAATAGAGGAGCTAAGATAAATTAGGGAGCAGTAACCCTATATTTCACATACGCTTTACCAACCCTTTTTGCGGGAACTTGGAATAAAGCAAACGAGTCTAAATAAGCTACTTACTAACCACCCATAAATCATACAGTCTTAGTTTTGTTTTTTCTGGACAATTTAATGTGGCCTGCAAATGAAAAGCAGTGAAAGTATCAAGGACACGAGGCAACACTGGGTGTGGTTGGAAATGTTATGTCTTATTCACGGTTACGGTGGATTGTGGCATTTCTATCGTATATATAAGCTTACAAATTCTAACGATTGTATTTGTACACCTTGCAGGCTGCTTTATCATCGCATGATGTACGCCGAAAACCGTTGGACTTCGTCAGCTTATGTATAAATCATAGTCGGAAAATGCGTCCGTACATTGGACCAAACCATCGGTTCACTGTTTCGATACATAAGAAGGGAACACCAACACCGCTGATAGGGGTCTGTTACAATTCCATCCGAGCTGTCGCTCCAGGTGTTAGTGATTTCCAAGCAACTAATGAACGAATATTAATCAGAGACGCATACAGTTACACGAGATTTTTTCACAGTTTACTATTAAGATTCAACCTAAAAGAAACAATAGTAAACATTCTCTGAGCAAATACTATAAGTTCTTGGAGCTGTTTGTATGAATACTAGTACTAATTTAATAATTTAATTGGAAAATTCGTGTACTTTATCCTATTTATTACAACATTTATTGACCATTGATTACTTCCAATAACTTGAACGTATGATTTATAAAAAAAATTGTAGCAGAATACCTACGGAGTTTGTACAAGTTTTATAATAGTCTTTGGGTGCACACTTCATAACTTTTCGTTAAGTAAAATAGTGACAATCAAATCGATCCAACTTCTATTCCAAGCCTAATCTACCAATCGACTGTACACAAACCCTCAAAATATTTCCCCAATTTATGCAATGCCTGCAACGAAGTTTTGATTCGCCCGTATACTTTACCTTCTATCGGTATGACAAATTGTTTCCGGATCGGTTTCGAGGGATAAACATAACAGAAATACAAAACAAAACAGGAATCGTGTCCATCGCACCAGTCGTTACAACCTGGTTTCTCTTTCCACTTAGAATGACGGAATCGAGAACAAGGAAGGGGAACAAAATACGCCACGGTCTAATATTACAGACTAAATCAATTAAGATGCCATGAATCATTATATGGCCAATAATGCATTGAATTCCAACCGAATTCACAGACAATTGTAATGTTTCACGGGCTAGCGTAACTTTTGCGTTGATACTCTAAAAGTTACTCAACGCATTTTCACACTCTCTCTCACCAATCCAAACGATTAATTGTAATTGTTATTGCCCTATGTGCATAAAGCTTACGGTAGGGGTAGGAACGGCGTCGACCATATGTCAAACCTCGACCCCTAGATGAAATGCAACCAGCGGAACGAATTATCTCAACCGAATTGGAATTGTTGCGGTCGTTGCTCAATTTAGAATAGACATGTATACCTGATATATGTTTGCAACCAGTATGTATGGTGTTAAACCTACTATGACTATTCAACATAAGTTCAAGTTCGTTGAAACAAAATTAATGCTTTTCATGTGTGCTGCTACTTTCGAATGCTAAGAATACTGACACAGATACAAATGGGTTTATCCTAAATTTCCAACTATCCAACATGACGATCATCATCTATCCAAAATTTAAACAGTCTTGTTGTGTACCCTCCAGTCCTCATCAATCTTTTACCGGTATGTTTCCGCAGGCAGTACTCAAATTATATACTCCCGTCGTTAAGGGGTCTTCTATATTTTACGTAGGGATGCATCAGAAGAGCCACGATTGTATATTTTCTACCTGATGAGACGAATCGTGACAATGTTTAGCAAATAT
The DNA here is from genome assembly GCF_030247195.1 of Topomyia yanbarensis. Classification (NCBI taxonomy): domain Eukaryota; kingdom Metazoa; phylum Arthropoda; class Insecta; order Diptera; family Culicidae; genus Topomyia; species Topomyia yanbarensis. The sequence goes on from NC_080670.1 coordinate 155,360,559, forward strand.
ATTTTCTAATAATCTTCACTATTCATGAAATCTATGTTTTTGGAAAGTCCACATACATGAGATGCTAAAACACTTTCAATTCATATCTTTTCAATGCCTTGTAATTAATGCCCGTAGGGATTGCAAATTTGAATTAGAATTTTGACACACTTACTACTTTTATTCCTGAGCACCCTGGTGGTGCAAAGGGCCGTTGTGAAAGATCGCCAAACTAGGCGATTGCCCACCATCGCCTTGACCTGCTGCCAGGTCAAACTTTCGTTGACTTCTTTTATTTCCTTGTTGAGGCTGCGCCGCCATGAGCCTCTGGGTCTGCCTCTGCTGCGATGTCCTGCTGGGTTCCAGTCTAACGCGTGCTTGCAGATTTCGTTTCCGCCCCTGCGCAGAGTGTGGCCGACCCACCTCCACTTTCGTTCCTGAATTTCTGTCGCTATCGGCTTCTGGTGACATCGACGATGGAGCTCAGCATTAGAGATCCAGTTGTGAGGCCACCATGCACGAATTATGTACCGCAGCCATCTATTGATGAAAACCTGCAGCCGTTGCGTGTTCTCCACTGATCCGCACCAGGTTTTACTGGCATATAGTAGTACAGATTTCACGTTCGAGTTGAATATTCGGATTTTGCGGAGCGATCGGCAAGATCATCAAGCTTACTCTGCATGTCATAGCGCCATTATGCTAGAAGAGCAACGTCATCAGCCAATTCGAAGTCATTAAGATGCTCCATAGTAATAGGTTGCCACAGCAACCCACGAGGTTCACGGTCAATCGCTCCTACCAGGATCTCGTCGATTACGATGAGGAACAGTAGCGGTGATAGAATACATCCTTGCCCAACTCCAGTCACGACCCGGATGGGGTCAGACAAGACACCATCGTGCAATATTCTGCACGAAAATGCCTCGTACTGGGCTTCTCAGGGACTCCCTTGCGTCTCAGGGCTCCCCACATATTTTCGTGATTGAGACGGTCGAAAGCTTTTTCGTAGTCGATGAACACTAAGTAGAGAGACTCCTCGAATTCATTGACTTGCTCCAGGATGATACGGAGCGTGACAATATGGTCCGCACAGGATCGTCCGGCACGGAATCCTGTCTGCTGCCATCGGAGAGTTGCGTCAATCTTCTGTATCCGGTTCAGAATCACTTTGCAGAGAACTTTGAGAATGATACACAGTAACATGATGCCCCGCCAATTATCGCATACAGTCAGTTCACCCTTCACTAAGACGCCTTGCATCCAGTCGTCCGGAAAAGTCACTGTGTCTCAGATATTGTAGAATAATTGATGCAACAGTTGTGCAGATACTATGGGGTCAGCTTTGAGCATCTCTGCTGATATGCGATCGACCCATGGGGTCTGTTCGATTTCTTGCTCCGGATGGCTGCTTCTATCTCTTGCAATGATGGAGCTTCGGTGTTGACGCGGGTAATACGTCAAACCCTTGGCTGATCATGCCGAGTTGTTGGTGACGTGGCCGAAACTTGAAAAAGGTTTTCAAAGTGTTCGAACCTTCCTTCTCTAGAGCCGAATAGCGGGCTGCGGCTTTGGCTCCTCGTGTTTTAGCTCGCTCAATCGCGGCTTTGGCGTCCCTTCGTTCCTCTATCTTCCAAGTGTCATCTGTGATCCACTGTTTTCTCTGGGTACGTAGCTCACCCAGATTATTCTCGCTGGTGGCGATGAAGGCGTTCTTGATGGCGGTCCATTGATCTTCTACGCTTCCACCTTCCGGAATATCTGCAGCATCGTTCTCCAGCTCCTCAACGAAGAACCTTCTTACCGCAGCATCTTCCAGACGACGTGTGTTAAACTGACGCCCGATCTTCTCCTCCTATCGATGGATCCTCGCAATACGCAGCCGGATCTCGCCGATTAGGAGATGGTGGTGATCGGACGCTATATCGGCGCTACGCTTGTTACGCACATCAAGGAGGCTCCTTCTCCATTTTCGGCTGATGCAGATGTGGTCGATATGATTCTCCGTGAAGCCATCACGGGAAACCCATGTCACTTTGTGTACTGGCCGATGGGGGAAGAGCGATCCCCCAATCACCATGTCATTGTTGTCACAAAACTCTGCAAGCAGCTCTCCGTTTTCGCTCATTTCTCCGAGGCCATGACGTCGCATGATGTGCTCATAGTCCGAGTTATCGGAGCCCATCTTCGCGTTGAAGTGGCCCATGTAGATCTTGATATCACCTTTTGGAATTTTATCCACGACAGCATTCAGTTGGCTGTAAAAGTTCTCCTTTTCTTGCATTTCGGCAGCATCAGTTGGTGCGTAACATTGGATCATGATAAGGTTTCGAACCCGTGTTCTGAATCTGGCAGCGATAATTCTCTCATTAATAGGCTCCCATTTCATTAGCGCAGTATAGGCGTGCGCGCTGAGCAGGAACCCAACTTCACGGTAGACCGGTTATACCTCGTAGACCAGAGTATAACAGAATTTGACCCGATGGCAATCTGTGTTCTCCAAAGTTCGGCCAACGAACTTCGCTCAGTCCTAGGATCTCAAGCTTCATGCGGCATGCCTCATTGGCATTGTGCCAATTTACCCTGCTGGGCTAGGGTTAATACATTCCAAGTTCCAATGCAAGTCCGTTTTTTCATGCTAAATGTCGTCAAATTTTGTCTACTTTCCGAATCTGTAATAAGTTTTGATGTAGGCGTTCATTTGATAAAGCTATAGTATATTTGTCGAATGAAGATTCGTCAAATCGTTGTAAACGTCACGAAAGAATGTGTCTATCCCGTTTTCTTCGCACGCAATTTACCAGTGAATGCCGAGATTCTTTTGCGTGGTATATCACCTGATAACGCCTAAAGTTTATTCGGTCCGCTTCTTTGATTGTCCATGCTATCGTCACTGCTATTGCCATGGAGATTATTAATTGCTTCGATTTGTTTTATCAATTTCCGGTTTACAGTCATGTAGCCTTTTTTCCTGTTTTCTCGTTTATGGTTCTCATAGTTTTTTTTTTCTAAAACATTGAACGGTATTAGCACGTGGGAGACTGCCTATCGTAAATACACAGCGTAGTCTGTGAATAAGTAGATCCAGGTTGTAAGGTCACGAAGGAAGAAGTGGGTTGTTTCAACCGCAATCTCATCACTCGAACACCGCTGAGAATGCCTAGGAAAATTCGGAGAATGAGAGAGATTTTTTACAAATTGCAACATAAATTTAACAATGGCTGATTCGGGTGTTTCCGGAGACAGTGTAGTCGTACCTCGACTGCAATTTCAATGTACGGACGTTTGACTCATTATGACACTAAAAGTGTTTCAACGCGCCTAGAGGAACTGATATAAAAAGTGTTTAAAATTTGTACGTAAAACAAAGGTTTTTTGTGCGGTTTCCATTGAATCCTATCAGTGAAGCATTTCTTATATGGTGGAATTGAACTGTACCAACTTTATATTCGTTGATACACATTTTTTCCTTCAATAAGCGTTTCAATTGTCTAATGAAGAGTCTAATTTGAGAGAAATCTCGATCGATACAATCTGTGCCGAAGGATTGAAAATAATACTATGTTGTAGATTTCTATAGCGTAGTGCATATGTACTTCACGCTTGCTTAACGTGCTTTTCTTGACCGTTGTCTTCGCTGGTTGGAAGCAACTGCAGTTTTCGAAGTTTGTCAGAAGATCTCGAGACTTCTCAGGCCATCTCGAAATTTCTCAGAACTTTCCAGTTACGCTTTCGAATTTGGAAAAGTAGTTTTTCAGACATTCTTGGAATTTTTTTTGCGTAACTTATTTGTAGTGCGTGGAATTTAGTAAATTCTTAAAAATTTTCACAACTTATTACAGCACGTCTTAAAACGTTGCATCAGTTAATATAACTCGTCAGAAGTTTAAGCAACACGCTACAACTTCTCGAAATTTGCCAGATAATATGAGACATTGAACCAAGTTCCGAAGTTCCTTCAGATGGTCTAGTAAGCTATGACTCGATTGGATTGAACGCAACCCCTATTGTGGTTATTTTTTAATTTGCTGGAAGTCCTTTAATTCCCAACAGTGATTTAGGAAGACCAAAAGTTGTAATTGTTTCTTGCAGTAATAATGGAAAATAAATTGTCTAAATTCTGAAAAATCGGTGCACACCAAGTCATCCAAAAGTTGTTTTGCAATATCTTTCGACGACTTGCACAGTAAAGGGGTATTTTTACGAAGCTGTCAGCAAATTGTTTAAAAAATTGCGGTAAAGTTTTAAATTATTATCGATTTTCAGTAATTTTTCGAATAATTTGCTGAAACCCGCTATATTTTTCACTGAATTTATCAGCACTTTTATTTTTTCGATACATAAACATTATCCAGTAAAATACTGATGGCAAAATTGTACCAACATTACCGAACCTCGTCAAAAACTTACAAAATGGGTACAGCAAATCATCTGTTAAGTCGCCATTTTCAGAGGAAACTGCTGACTAATCAGTATTTGTCGACGTTTGGATAGAACGATTTGCGGAGATTTATTTTACTGAATTGATTACCGAACGGTTTGTTGTTCAAAACCCACATTAAAGTTTTACTGTACCCAGTGATTCAAATTAAGTGTGTATCACTATGCTTCATATCTTTATTCTACTACAATAATAATTTTTATGGAACTCTCAACAGTAAGTTGATAATGAAATGTCGACACCATTACTGTCAATCGATCTTCAAAACATGGAATGATCGGTATTGTATACAATGTATACTATTCATGGTAGATACCAAGAAAGGATTTGGTGGTGTGGATAAACATTGTTTTACGTATTTTACGGATGGCCACTATTAAGAACAGCCATGCATCCAAACACACCATGTGGTGGTGTCAGTAAATTTTCTTTTGTTTTGTCCCGGAATCCGGAAATCATTTTACCACAAGAGAACCTCGCTCATCAAAGTACCGGGCACCTAATTTCGAGGGTGCATTTGACGGAGGTTTAATATTCCCAATGCATTAATTTCACAAATTGCAGCAAATCGGCAGCGGTTTGGGATTGTTTGTTTACCTTATTGCCTGTCGGCGACATCTGCTGAGTACTGGTTTCCCCTTTGCGACAGAGTACTTTTTCTCGCATTCGCTGTTGGCGTGTGTATGTTTGGGCCCACTGAGGCAGGAAAATGGTTGATTTTTTGAGGATAAGGATATACATATGAGAGAGAGTACGAAAAATCCATTAGGTTTATCCTTTTGTGATCGCGTTCCGTAAAGTTTGATTGTTACTAGAGGGAGGGACAAAATGCTGGGATCGGTTACCACTTACATGTGAAAACCGCAACAGAATAGAAAGGACAATTAATTTTTCAAAAAGGACAATCGAACACGTGCCAGCTGGTTGCCAGAGCTTCGGAGGTATTGCGTTTCGATTTCACATATTCGGGTTCGGTTACCCTACGCTAGCCATGATGATTGATGAGAAATGGATGGAAGTATGTTGTTGAGAATCTCTGTGGGTGTAATTTTATTTACTAAATTCGATTCTGCCTTACTCGAAATTGGACTTTAAAGCTGTCGTTCATGAATTTAGAAGAGGTTAACTTAGATGCTTTAACCTTTTTCTTTTGCAACTTTTTCTTGGGACTGATCTCCACATTTTTTTACCCAAAGAAAATCACACATCTATTTACAACCGTTTAGACCGTTTCAGGATTAAGGTTATATTATAACAAAAATAAGGTTATTCATTCACAAGAACAGTAGTCTGCTCTTAAAAGTAGTCACTTACCGCTGACTTTTGTCGAACCATTATACTTGTCGGCTCTGAACATTATCTGGTGACCTAAATACAGACATTTTCCGAAACTCAATACCTGCTATTTAGTAGCACAGTCCGGGTCAAATTACATCTCAGCAGTAATGGTGAAGCGCTCCGATTCGTCGTTGTTTACACTGGCCGTCATAACGTTCTAATTTCACGGAACGGTTGCTATCAGATGCCGCCCGTAAAATCTACATTCATTCATTCAGCTCCACACTTTCGTAGGATCCAACCGGGAGAGGGCGTCGAAAAAGCATCAACATTGGCCCCAACTTAAAACGTCCGTGTCGATCATATTTCACCAAAACAATTCCTCCCTCCCAAGCTAGCACGGTCACTGTTCTTTCTCGTTGGTTGTTGTTCTTCTCCGAATGCGGCACTTGTCGTGGTTTCGAAAGCAGTTGTTTGCAGGTCAGTCGTAGGGCAAGCGGTGCGATAAACTTCTTGGATGGATTCGGAACGTGCCCTCCTTAATGAGGTTGAAAATATGATTATTGCAATCTATTCCCCGCCATGGGTCGTCGTTTTCCGAAGCTTTATGTGATTCACTTCACAGTGAGTCATTCCGTTTGAGTAGACGAGAGCAGGGCCGGGCTGGTGACCGAAGGAGTGTTTAGCCCTTAAAGGCGCAAAGCAATTTTTTTCAAATTTCCTTAAAATTGTCTCACAGTTTTAATACGTCACTATGATAATTTTGAGATGGTTTTCACAATGTTGTTTTAAAACAACATTGCGCATTTAAGGGTTAGATTAGGGATTATATAAAAATAGGGCCTCAACTAAGTATCCACGTTATAATTCGTTATTTTTGTTTCACATAAGCATACACTTGTTTGACACCTTCATGTGGACTACTGGGTGGATGGTTGCACATTGAAAGATAATGCTGGGGCAACGGATACGGAGTGTTCGCTGTCATATAGGTCTGTTGATTATGGTGAACACGACTCGCCAGAGAGTGTGATGATGACAAGATGATGATGCGTTAATTTAGTTACGACATCATTTTTCCATTAGCACGTCGACATAGGGAATTATGTGGGTTTTGCTTGAAAAATTAACAATTAGAAATGAGTCCGCTTTTATAAATTTTAGAAAATGAATGGTTGATTTACACTGCGGATGTACATTGTTCTCTTATATTTGTTTTTTTTTATATTAATTATTATTTTTTCGGATATAGAGGTTTCAACCTTAGGCTCATTCGCCGCTTCTTCAGGTTATAAAAATCTCTTAGGAAAATTCTTTCTTTTTAAATAACAAAAATGCTTCTTCTATTGCTCTGCGATCAACGCATAATATGTCGATCTCTCCCTCGAAACCAAGAAGCATGTGAGATCTCGTGATGATGGTTCCGTTCCTTTGCACATATTACATTCGAGCGCTGTACTGAACAATAGATTAGAGAGTGCAACGCCCTGTCTTAATCCTTCTAACGCCAGAAACGAATCGGGTGTCTCTATGGCTATTTTGACCCATCTCGCGTCATACGAATCAACTTAATCAATTTTGTCGGAAAGCCATGATCAAGCATCATCTGTCACAGTGCGCTTTGTTTCATTGAATCGTACGCCGCCTTAAAATCCACAAACAGATTGTGAGTCCGCAAGTTTTATTTTCGGAATATATTCTGAATTTGTCGCATTTGCGGTATTTTTTATCTACTCATGACTCAGTGTGCTGAATGGATCCTCTACTTCACTCATGTAGGCAAAAATAAATATAATATTTTCATTATTCTAGATCGAGAGGCTGTTACTCGTCGTTTTCTTAGTTCGTTTGTAATTCTGACTCGGGCAAAAGTAGAAAGTATACTGAGCAATCGTTTGTGGTTTGTGGCAGTGCAGCATCTTAAAATGGCCATAAGGGTTATTTTACGTGAAGTGATTGAGGCACATGTAATCGACCTTCGCGGATTTTTAGGGATTTGTTCATCCATTTTTTGTAGCCATTCATATTCTGTTGAACATAATTGTAGCTTTTCATATTGTTCTCTTACAGAAAGTTGCTCTAAGATTTTGATTACAGTACGCCTTGATAGAATTCAATTGAGGAAGCTGAAAAGGTTTTTGGGTCCTTTCCATGTTACACGCTTTTCACACTCTAACCTGCGCAAATCAAAGCTCTGTCTGTAGCTAGTGTTTGTGTATGATGTTCGGAATACTATTGTATATTTGTCATGTGCTGTAAGTTTTTGCCTTTCTCTTTCATTTCAATTAATTTTTTGGTGCTATATGTATTATTGTTCCAAACAAAATGGCTCTAATATATTGTATATACGAGTAGTACTTCCATCTAACCTCTACTGAACGCATGTCTGCTCAATGTGTAGTTTTTTTTTCTTCTAGGCGATGAAATGACGCTCACAATAGCATACAAACGCTCGAGTCTTTCACGATAATACAAACACGGTCGCAAACGTGATCATTCACGCAAATCTATACCCAAAATCTCGCAATCATGAAAACGTTCTGGTGTTTAAATCAACGTATTAGTACTTACGAATTTACAAACACGTCTCAAGCACCAACATACAAACACCCGCTCAGGCGTAATCATGTATCGTACTTATCCGAGAGCTTCTACTCTAGAATATGAAACTTATTTACGCGGGGTTCAAACGGTAGTCATGTCCCTAATACCATTTCGGGGTTCGTTATAGGCGATTATGAGCCAACGTGTTTGATATTTTCTAGTTGCAGTGCACCGAGTGCTGATGATGAAATGTGTAGTGCTGTGATCGAATATGATCAGAGTAGCACAAATTACGCGCCACCCAGTGAATTATGGAAACCAATCAGAATGTCGCTAATAAAACTTTAACTTCTAGAATTATTATGATGATGGCCCCACCTCATTCCCACACAAAGGTGTTATCTCAACGATTTATCTAGAAGACAGATCCCCCTGCAGAGTTAACATATTTGTCACAAAAATTGTATAGTACCGAAAATACCGGTACTGGCTTTTGTTCAGTACCGGTATTACGGTACCAAAAATGGGTCGGTATTCCCGGGATTTTCGGTACCAGTATTACCGGTACCACAACACTAATGTTCGGTCTATTTTAGAATGTTGTAGTATTGTTTGGTTACCATTCATAAAAACACGAAGTGAGAATTGAGTCAATTCAAAAGCAGTTTCTATTATATGCACTACGCAAGTTAAGATGGACAGCATTCCCTCTTCCATCTTATGAAGCACGTTGTATGTTGATAGATATTGTATCATTAAAAGAACGTCGCTATGATCTCCTTTCTAAACGATATCGTCATGCAGCGTACTGACTCATCTTACATATTGTCAAAATTAAATTTATATGCTCCTACTCGTCAATTACGCAATAGAAATTTGTTCGCAATAGGTCATCACCATACAGATTATGCTAAATTTGAACCACTAAACCAGATGATGGCTGTGTATAACGAGCATTGTGAAAGTATTGACCTTACCATGCCCCGAACAAGTTTAAAACAGTTTTTCAACTCTGCGAAATCATAGTGTACAAGAACAGTGTATAAAGTACAGTGTAGTATATAAGTAATAAATGTTTTTGTAATATAGTCTACGATCGATTGAAGAATAAATAAATAAATAAAAAAGAAGAGGTTTTAGATGTGACTCTTTGCTCTGACGTTATTATGGAGTTGACAAACTGGCTCGTACGAAGAGAACTTGGCAACCAGGTTTCTTGGATATCATCCGACGATTGAATTCCCAAGTGACTTGGATGAGGTGGTGGATAAAACAAATACATTCATAGTAGCAGCATACCAAGAGGCTCCGCTTCGAGTTATGCCTGCTTCTAGAGGAACACCTTGGTGAAATATCGAGCTTGCTATGTTATGTCGAAGAGCTTGGAATCGCGGACGCAGGAACGGGTCTGAAATGCACTCTGCGCACATTGATTGAGAAATCCTCTGCATAAATGTCTCTAGTCTCAACGAGACTAGTAGATGAGATAAGTTGCTTTCAAAATCGAAAGATTTTTATGTCAGTTCGATTAGAACTGCTAATAGTGAATACTCATCATGCAAAGATGTAGTACTCAGCTGTCTTCTGGACACACGCTTTCCAGGCTGTACGGCGCCATCACTGACGACTGCTCCTGAGTTCTTTTCAGTTCTCTTAAACCATATTTTAAAAAAAAGTCTTGCAATAGGATAGGATAGGTGGCCGTGTCATTTATGAAGAGGCAAAGCGCTTTAGACCGATCAGTTTGAACTCCTTCTTTCTCAAATCAGTGGAACGTCTTTTAATTTTTTTTAGAAAAGGTTTATTATACACTTTACAATTTTATATAACAAATGAAAAATTATTCCGAATCAGCAAAATCGAACAGCGGTTGGGAACGCTCAAAACTGGTAACACAGTCCGGCAGCAGTCGTTTGACAGCACGTAAATCGCACCGCGCAATCGACGGGCTCCCGGTCACCTCCAGGTATCGCAGCCGGGGGAAAGCCTCGCCAACTCGGTGCAAACTCTCCGGCTCCAACCACGCCAGCTGCGATAGGATCAGCCGCCGTACGGAGTTTCGTGGTAGTTTCTCGATCAAAACTCGCATGAAGCTCAGTTGCAGTTCTTCCAGATGGACCATATTGTCCAGCCGATCGAAAGCGTCAGTCATGTTTCTGGACCAGCACACGATTCCTTCCACTTCGAATCGTTTCAGCCGGGTAAAGGTTTTGCAAATATATCGGATGAAGCCGTTGCCGTGGGGTCGGCTGCCACTCTTTATCCGAAGTGTGTTGAGATTTGGCAGCATCACGTTGAAGAGTTTGATGACCGGTTCGTAATCCTTTGGAACTGTGTTCATTGCCAGGACGAATTCCTGAATACTGGGAAGTGGTTTGAAATCCTCCAGCATTGAACGATGCAGATTGCCATCCACGCGAAGAATCTATTGGAAAAAATAGAACAAAAAATCGGTTAAAACGAATTACATATTACCAACGTTGAACAAAGACTTACCTTAAGCTGCTGCAACCCTTCCAAAAACCGGAAGGTATCTCGACCCAGATCGCCCGTTACGTATATCATGAGCTCTTGAAGATGAGGATAGCGATGACCAATCGTTTGCAGCACCCATCGTGTAGTTTTGAAATTAAGCTTCAACGTCGTCAGGTTGGGGGCACATGCGAAGAAGTGTTGCAACAGGTTTTCGTCCCAACCGCAGAAATGATCCTCGATTTCGAGATTTTTCAGCTGCCGCATATCCAGATCTTTCATGGGAATCGTAGTACACGTTTTGAACATGATTTTAAGATGTACCAGCTGTGATGCATAGTGCTGTAAGATCCTAAACCAATGACCTCGATCATGGCATCTAGTCGAATCCAGGCAAAGATAGCGAACGTTCGGCGCCAATCGGATCATATCAAACTCCGGCACATCTAACATATTGTCCAATATACGAAAACTGGTCAGACTCGGTAGAACTGGAAACTCCTTCGGGGAAATTTCATCCACTTTGTCTTCCTTGGTCAAATAAATCCGGATCTTCTTAAGCTGAGGCAACCTCCAGACGATTTCCCGCAACTGCGACGGTGTGCACTCGCCGAATAGAGTGAACGTATCCAGTTTGGCTCCCAGCTTGTCGAGTAGAGTCAAAATAGACACCATCTCGTAGGAGCTGCAACGACGATATGCCAGCGAAATCTCCAGTGACCGATAGGGTCGCCAGGATTGTAGAAGTACCTCCACCTGATGCTCCAGCTGACATTCGAGTAGCAGTTTTACCCGGTCCATGGATCGATAGGACATGGCCAGCTGGCACCACCGACGACACACTAACGACGCCGCTCGACGATCGTCTATCCGCAGATAGCTGAAAATGTGCTCTAACATTTCCGACGGCAGATCGTTGATGGTTGGGCGGGAGATTTGTTGCTTCGGTGGCGCTACCATCGTAGGATGATTATTTCTGTTGGCGTGCACTTAACTTTCGTAACTGAACAAACTTCGTAACTGATTTGAGACACTTGAGATTTGAAGGGTTTTTATAGTTGACAGCGAGAACAGGTAGTGGTAGGCGAGAAAGCGGAATGAAAAATATACCGAAATCTTATAGGTACAGAATACAACATTGATTGCCTGTGAGTAAGACACGTTTGAACTCGCATTTGTATACCTGTTTCAGTAAATAGGTAGGGTAAAGTGCCTATTTTCACCATGCTAAGGAGGGTGCCTCACTAATTCATTAATTACTCGGTCTACAATCATTGGAATGCGTACGAATTGGCATCAACAGCTTTGCTTCGATGTTAGGAACACAAATGCCCTGAAAACTTAGTGCCTCTATTGTCGCGCTACTATTTGACTCAATGCGTTGAACAAAGATGGCAGACGCCGCTCTAACCAATGGCTTCAAATGGGTAGGGTGGTAATAGAAACATGGTGAAAATAAGCTCATCACCCTAGTTCGTTTTTTCTGTAGTTCAGCGTAAAAAAATTGTTTTAGAAATTGAGTCAAGCGATGTGTTCAAAACTTTTGCACATTACAATGTATCATTTCAATAACATTCTGTAATTTTTCCATGCAAAAATTTCGACAAGCGAAACTTTTTGCGGAATTTTCGAGCTTCAAAGAGTTGTCTTTTCGCTACAAGAATAGGTGATGTACATCTCCTATTAATCCATTAACAGTTAAATTAATCCGAGACAAAAAGTTGTACAGAATTGTAAACGTATGCTAGTTGAATTTTCGTTGAAAGCAGAGCGAAACAATCGTCCATACCCTTTGCGAAAGGTAGGGTGAAAAAGGTATTTTGGCCATCCCACATATTTTGGCCCACCCAACCTCTTTTTTATGTTCATTAAACAAATTTACATGAAATTTTGACAATCTAGAAGTAGTCTTATCGAAAAACTCATATTACATTTATTGTACATCAAGATTATTGTTGCAGATACATACTAATGTCATAAATCACAAAATGGTGGAAGCTCATTAACCGCTATACCGAAATGAAGAAGAAACTGGAGAAAGTAGCAAAATTGTGAACTACTTTGAAAACATATTGTAGTTAAAATACGTCATGTTTTGTTGAACTAATTATGTTATTGTAATTATAACTAATCTACACTGAAAACGATTCATCACAATTTCAACTAAAAAATTAATTGAGTTTTTGGTTTCGTCTAGTTAATATGTGGGCGCAGCTGAAAATAATAATCCAACGCTGTTGGTTTGATACTGTCAGTTTCAGTCTGGACACAAACGTTTCAGCCTAGCACAAAACTTAAAAAGCCTACCTGAGCTAAAGCTTGAAACGCTTGTCTCAGCTTAACGCTTGTTTTAGTCCAGACACAATTGCATATGCCGTTACACTACCTTTTCAGCCTAGACACAAACGACTGGAATTCAACTAATCTCATTGTTGAATTAAACTGCTTCATCGTAAAATACAAAATAGGATATTTAAAACATTTTGTATCACCTACCGACGGATGAAGGTATGGAATTAAATTGTTGAAATACTCCGTATGCCAGTAATTCCCACATAAATATAATATAGAGCTATGTTTCTCATAATGTTGTCTTTTTATAAACTGCACTCTTAAATAAGACGAAATAGCCGAAGGTAATAAGGGATTGTTGGTTATTAATTGATGATTTCAATTCAATGATTCAATTCAATTTCAACACTACAAAAAACTTCATGCTTATTCCACATCTAATTGGAATCTCAAGAGATGAAAAATAATTATCATATTGCATATTACTATATAATCGCCTAAATCCGAAATAGAATGATTTTGACAATTTTCGGAAATGCTTTCAACTTTCAGTATACATGTATTGAAAAAATGTCAATCAAAATCATCCCTTTATTGAAATGTTTTTAAAGAAAAAACTAGGTAAAACCAAAATGAGGTCAGTTGAATTTCTGTTTTTTTGTGTACTGGTTCAGGTAGTTGCGTCCAGGCTAAAACAAGCTTTCCAAGCTGAGACAACTACCAACCTGCATAACCGTTAAGGCCATCGTAACTCGCGCCGCAAAACAGTAGGAAAAAGTTAGTTTTTCGAGAAAATAGACGATAAAATTAACTAAAATCCCAAAACAAAAAACATACGTCCCTGCAGAATTTATTCAGCTATCATCTGGTTAAAATTTTCCGTGAAAATTCTCCCGATTTTCCGAATGCATTACCTTAGACCGGAAAAACTTTTGCCTTTTTTGCATTTCCACGCTAATATCTTCGAAAATAAAGCGATAACATACTCTTTTTAGTATTTCAGTGTGTTTCTATTTCTCTCAAGCACACATTGGAACTTTAGTTTGATGGAATTTTCCGACTTTTCCATGAAAATTTTACGATTTTCCTAATTTCATTCATAACCTATCTGTGCATTGTGCATACGCTCTAATTGATTCAAAAAATATACTGGAGCATTCTACGTAATATTTACATCTAATGTATATTCAGTTTTCACGAAAAGTCTAAGATTTTCATTGGGAAATTCCATATTTTCCATCGATTGCATATCAAATCGTAAACTCTGCGGATGCTTGTTTGTATGCGTATACATGAACCGGCAGTAGATGGAAAACACAAATAATAAACGTTAGTAGGCGTTTGCGTTAGTTTCACAAGTTGCAGCATTTCAGGGATTACATCTTGACTACGATGTTGCGAACAATGAATAACTAATATTTGTTTTCCATTCAAATATCGGTACTTAGTTGATTGTAACATTAATTTCAACATAATTACTGAATTGTGCTGTGCTTTTCATAAATAACATTAGTTTTTTTTCTGAGCTAGAATATGGTTTTGATATTGGTGTACAATTGATGAAATTTTTGAAGACAACGTCCTAAACATGAACAAAACTAATTGAAAGAGATCAAATGTGACGTTGTAAAACATTATACTAACATGATAGCATATTTCGACTGGCTAAAAATCCCCTTTAGGAATCCGGAAGAAAATCGTGTGAGTCAGTGAGCTAATTTCATATGCAAGTGATCTACCCAAATTTTCCAAATCTATCATATAAATCACACATTATGAGAAATTCCAGCATCGTCAAAGAGTTGTGAGTTGGTGTGATATTGCGGACATTGATAAAAAAAAAACATGTTCATAATTTATTTCACTTTTTGGAAATCAACCAGAATAGGTTGGCAAAGCTGTATTATTGTGCAATATGATGCCACACTATGCCACCATTTTCTTCTGATACAGAACTCCTATCCCTCACCTTCCCGCGATGTCAGTTCCTACATTTTGACAGCGGTTGGGGTTGGAGCCTGACTCAGATTTGTTTCGGATGGAAGCGGCATTAGTGGGGGAATGGGAGCAAACGACGCGCGCGGTCTACCCAAGCTAAACTAAGCTAAGCTTTTTGGAAATCAACCACAATAGTTTCTAATGTACACTCGCTAGCCAATAAATAATATAAAACGTTTTTCAGTAAGCATTGCCGTCCTGAGCATAACCAATCAATAGATATTATAAATATTTAGAGGAACTAAGCACGGCGAAGACTGACTATTCATATAACCATTAGATCTTCAATGTCCCAACAATGCTATGTGGCGGTGACACTATACCGATGACCCATAGTGAATTATACTGCCAACGATCGCACATTTGTCCCATTTTCTATGGAATTCTTATCTTTATGGGAGTGATTTGCGATCATGGTTAGTATATGTGTATATAAAAGCTATTCTGCTCTACCTAAGTATCAGTGATTTGTAAGTTATGCTACGTAGATTCGCCAACTTTGTTTGAAAAAAGCCATACGATTTTTTTTACTGATAGCGTATAAGTACAATACTTCGTATAAAAGGTACTATTTGATATAGCAATTAGATATGTATATGTATTTCAACCTGTGAACATACACTTCGGTGCGCTATGCCCCACTACCGTGCAACAGATCATAGACATCGTGAAAGAATCAATCAGACGTAAAAGCATAAGATTTCCATAGTGAAAAACAACAATCCGAGAAAAACGTTGTTCAAGATTTACATTTTCTTTGAGCCAAATGGATGGGACAACCATGGTTTGGTATTTTTTCGATATTTTCTAAACAAACCTGGTAATCTTATTTGTTCATTGTGATTCAGTGGTGATACAGAATACAATCCAACAGATAACTCATTTTCAACATAAAATTCATATGGGACTCTTATGGTTTTATGGGCAGTAAAGCTCAACGCAAAGACACTATGATATAGGCACCGGTGCCGGTTACAGATGGATTCAAAATAGATCATTTACCTACATTCTCTAAATATGATTTTGTAGTATCAAAGGCTGTGATTTTTCATTAGGATTTTAAACCGGTTCTACACTGTATCCAACCCATTTTCGGAATTTTGTTCTGATTCTTATATGCGGCAGTAGATTGCACTGGTTTTGCACTTTCTAGCAAAAGTGGGAATGAAACGCGTCTAGTGGCTTGCTCTACTGCTAGAAAATGCAACACCAGTGCAATCCACTGCCCCGGGCTTTTTCAATGAAAAACCCCATTAGTAACCTTTTCTTCCGACATAGAATCATATCTGCATTAAATTCGAGCATTTCGGAATATGGTTTACCGGACCAGCAGTAACTTATCTTCTGTTCCACCCAGTCTAGGTTATCTATAGATTGCCCTTACCACAAGTCTATGGATACCAAGCAGAATATCTAGTTATAAGAAATGGTTCAGAATGACCGCCAATGTCTGATTGATTTGAATTGAGTTATGTGATGACATCTTCCAAGCAAAAGTTTATGAAGTCTAGGATGTCTTCGATTGATTTATTGTAGTTGTGTATCACAAATAATAGTTAGTACATTATTAATTGTGGTGCACAACTGGATATTGTTTTGCCTTTCTTATATAGAAAGGTTATGCAATCGGTCGGAATTTCGACTTTCTAACCGCGGCCCGCAGAGCCGAATCTCTTATACCATTCGACTCAGTTGTTCGAGATCGGTAAAAGTGTGTTTTTTTTACTTGGTGGTAAAGCTTTTATGCCGACCCAGCAAACGTTCGACCATACTACCGATTTCGTCCATCGTGTGTTAGAGCGAGGGACTTTGAACAGAGAAGATAATTCTGAACACTACTCCTCTAAACTCCTCCAAGGAGTCCGACATTTGCCTGATCCCCCGGATTCCTAATTGCTAATGCACTTCACATGATTCCAGGTCTAGCTGTTCGCGCTAGATTTCGCTGGTCTCATAACCGCCATAACAGTCCTGCACGGCATGATATTCTACATGCTCTCCTCCCTACGTTGACCAGTTGGATGCCGTGGTCGATCGAGCGATTCCGGTTGAAGGGTGGCTTCCGGTACACTGGTGCCCCGACGACCCTATACTGGTGGTTTGTTGTGTTCGGTGCTACTCGGCGTAGTCCCCGACGGTGGAGCTAGCCTACCTCGGCGGAGAGTTCCTCGACGAAAGAATGTCTCCCGCAACCGTTGACGGACGCGTTATTCTTCTTTCGATGCAGTCCGGCAGAATGCCGAGGTCAGTCCAGCGATTCGCTACGGACTACTCGGAATAGTCCCCGACGGTGGATCTTTCCTGCTTCGACGAAGAGTAAAAATGTGTGCGTGTATATGTGTGTGTATATGTGTGTGTATGTATGTATGTATGTATGCATGTGTCAAACAATCTCACCGATTTTTCGCAGAGATGGCTGGATTGATTTGCAAATACTTAGTCTCAAATGAAAGGTACAACCTTCCTATCGGTTGCTATTGATTTTTTTTAATTGATCCGACTTCCGGTTTCAGAGTTACGGGTTGAAGAGTACGATCACACAGCAAATTCCCTTATAAACTGGTACCATCATAATGTCCAAATGATGCAATACATATTAAAATATGTGCAACATTACTTGGATTTGCGTGTCTAGATCACTAAAGACCCATCGAAGTCGCTTTGACCGCATTGGCCACCTATGACGGTTCTTGATGCCACCGGGGAACTTCCCAAGTCTCTAAGTTAATGTCATACCTATTTCTCAGCTAATTATTTACCGATATTTCCAAACTTGGTCTCAAATGAAAGTTACTACGTTCCAATTGAATTTTGAATTGAAAAGTTACAACGCTGCTATTGAATTTCTAATTGAGCCGACATCCGGTGAATTTCTAATTGAGCCGACATCCGGCGAAAATTTTTCCAATATGTGACCACAACTGCTTGGATTTGTAGTTCTAGGTCACTAACAGCCATTCAAAGCCTCTTTGGCCACATTGGCAACCATCGACGGTTCCAAAAGCCGCAGCGGAAGTATTCAAAGTCAAAATAACAGTTACATCAATTTCTCAGTGATTACCGGACCGATTTGACCAAACTTAATCCCCAATGAACCCCAAAAACTGTTACTAAATTTTATTTCGATCCGAATTCCGGTTGCGGTGTTACAGGTTGTGGAATGTGGTCACAGAGAAAACTCCCATTCAAACCGATAGCGCTATGAATGCAAAAAGGATTTTTTTCCCTAAAATAGGAGCCAAACATCTTGCATTTGTAGTTCTAGGTTACTGACGGCCCATAGAAATCTTGTTGGCCACATTGACCGCCAAAAACGGTTTTGGAAGTACGCGGAAAGATGGCCATCTTTCAAAATTAAAAAACTCACATCAGTTTCTCGGAGATGGTTGGAGATTTTCACAAACTTTGGTGAAATGTAAGGTATATTACCCCTATAGACTACTATGAAATTTCAGATATATGGTTTCGGAAAGATAGAATGAATCGTCCGGTCATATAATAAGTTTCCATATAAGCCGGAAATTATTCAATCTGTCTTGAAGTGGTTGTTGTAATTTTAGAGTACATAGGTTGATAATACAATTATCAATGTCATTAACATGTATATGATTGTCTGGCAGTAAATTGTATAAATAATTATTGACTTTTGATGCCCACAGCACATTGATGTAGATTCACCGAGAACATCAATGTAAACTGAGTTGAATTTTAGTTTTACGTCTAAGAATATGGACGCCATTTGTTCTTTTTTGCCAGGCATAGTGCTAAGTAAGTCCACCTGCTACAAGGAGCTATGCAGATAAGTAAACGCCAACCCGTGGGGCAATGCTGACTGTGTCGTTATGGCCAGTATCAAAGGTCCAATGACGCCAATAGAAACGCGCGCTGACAAACTGAAAATTATCGTGGAGAGTCTTTTCTCGAAGCACGACCTAACCGCATGGCCGCCTACAGCATACGTTGATGCAGACGGTGGAAATGCTGGTGATTATCGAGTCCCGAACGACGAGCTCCTTATAGTGACAAAAGGGCTGAAAGCGAAGAAAGCTTCCGGATACGATGGTATCCCTAACGTGGCGCTGAAGACCGCGATACTGGAATTTCCGGACATGTTCAGGATAGTCGCACAGAAATGCCTGGACGATGACTACTTTCCGGATAGGTGGAAGATCCAGAAAGTGGTGTTGCTGCCAAAACCAGGGAAACCACCACGAGATCCATCATCGTATCGGCCTATATGCCTGCTGGATACTCTTAATAAACTCCTGGAAAGGGTCATCCTCAACAGACGTTATAGACGATAAAAGCCATCCGCACAGTCATCGCGACCGCACAGAAATCATCGAAGCAGAAGAGAAAAGGTAATCGCTACTAAGCTGTGGTTAGGATCAGTGTGAAGAACGCGTTCAATAGTGCCAGCTGGGGCAGGGGGCGATTGCCATAGCGCTGCACAGAATGCGGGTTCCGGACTATCTGTGCAAGGTTCTGAAAAGTTATTTTCAGAACCGAGTACTGGTCTACGAAACGAAAATGGGGAAGAGGTCAATTAGGGTCACTTAGCCCAACGGAATATAATGTACAATGGAGTGTTAACACTGCAACTGCCCAGGGGAGTTGAGATCGTCACATTGGCAGATGTTGTTGCCCTAGCGATAACCGGTGAGACCCTTGAGGAGGTGGAGATAACCGGTGAGACCCTTGAGGAGGTGGAGATGCGTGCGCTGAAGCTCCTGGGTGTGATGGTCGATGATTGATTAAATTATAATAGCTATTTCAACTATGTATGTGAGAAGGCTACGAGGACAACTAAAGCAAGGATCATGTCGAATCACGGAGGAGCAAGAGGCAACACGAGACGTCATCTGGCGGGTGTCTCATTATGGCGTTCCGGCCTGGGCTGCTGCGCTGAACTCAAAGAGGAACCGGATGAAGTTAATAAGCACATTTCGCCAAAAAGCTGTTCGTGTCGCGAGTGCGTACAGAACGATGTCGTCGGAGGCGGTATGCGTAATTGCCAGGATGATTCCCATCTGCTTGAGGACGTAGAATGCTACTAGCGGAGAAATGCATGTAATGCAAGGAGACTGGTCCGAGCGGACTCGTTGGATAAGTGGCAGCAAGAGGGGAACAACGCAGAGAAAGGAAGGAGGACCCACCGACTCATCCCAAATGTGTCTGCTTGGGTACACTTCCATTTGATGCAGTTTTTGTCCGGGCACGGATGCTTCCGGAAGTACCTGCATCGATTTGGACACGCTTCGTCACCCATTTGCTTGGAGTGTGTGAACACCGACACCGGAACACGCGGTCTTCGAATGCCCTAGGCGCGAAGAAGTCCGAAAGGATATGCCTAGTGTGACAGTCGATAATATCGTCCAAGAGATGTACCATGAAGAGCATATATAAAACGATAACAATAGAGTGGTTACGAGTATACGAGAGACAAAAAACTAGCTCCATTGGCTAGAACGCCACTCTGAAACCTGAAATAGGGTTTCGGGAGAAATTCCGCATCCGGGGAACTTTTCGGCTGTGTGAACTAGGTCCATCGCCGGACACCAGTAGAGTAGTACGCGCCGTAGCACCGGGTTGGGGTCGTCGTGGCGCCAGCGAACCGGACGTTTGGCTTTACCGGAATCGCCAGACCGACCTCGAAACTCTACCGGGTAGCTCGTGAGTAGGCTAGATCCACCGTCGGGGATTGGACCGAGTAGACCGCGGCCAATAACTTGCAGTGGGTCGTTCGGGCGCCAGTGAACCGCAAGCTACGTTGCACCCGGAATCGCTGGATGGACCTTAGCACCTACTGGCCTGTTGAGTAGGCTAGATCCACCACTAGGGAATAGATCGAGTAGATCGGGGGGTAGTGGGGAGGTAAATCATTCACGGAAACGAACATCAGCATCGGGAGAAATCTACCACCGAGGAATTCACAGTGGGGTAGATTCGCCGCCGAGGACTGTTCGACTAAAACGTGACAAAAATAGGAGCTAATTGGCTTACGAAACAAACACCGGTGCCGAGAGAAATTCCTTTGTTGGGGAATCCTGGCATGACAATAACTAAACGACCTCCTAACCAAAGTGCTTAGAGTTCTAAGGTGATTCGTCTTTGGTAGTAACTAGGTGAGAAGGTGAGGTAAACGTGCAATAGGCTACGGGAAAAGTAACAGCGAACAACTTTGCATGCTAACTGGAATCCAAGAAAAATTGTTTTTAAAACCAATATTGCTGATCGACGTTTTTTGATAATCGTATTACCTGAGAATAAATGCTCCTTGCTCCTAATTCTTGGTGGAACAAGGAGTGCTCTGATGCGTATGAAGTTAGACATATTGCTTACAAAGAATTTTTGAAACAAGGGGATAGTCGCATGAATTTTGAAAAATATGCGATATTGCAAAAAAGATATGTCAGTCTACGTCGAGCCAAGAAGTTTAGTTATTAGAGCCGCTTCGTTGATGATTTGTCTAGAGAAACATCACTGAGTACTCTTTGGATCACAACCAGAAGAAAGAGAGATCGAAACGGGACTAGTGAAAACGAAGTTTTTAGGAAGCGATGTATATTTAATTTTGCCATGAAACTTTGTCTAGATTCTTCTCTTGCGTAGAAAAACAATTGTGATGCTCCCACAAGTAACGAATCTATTGATTAGCCCTTGATAATGAAGGAATTTTCAATTGCGCTCCTCTCATACAACTGAATTAAATTCAACTTGGGGAAGAGTCTTTTTGATTTTGCCAAAGACGCTTGCTGGATTTAAGACGGCGCCGGTGGTTGAGTGGTAAGCGTGACCGCCACTCATTCCAGTTGGCCTGGGTTCAATTCCAGCCGAGGTCGTTGAGATTTTTCTGAGGTGAAAAAATCTGTGGTCACGTCTTCCTTCGGAAGGGAAGTAAAACCGTTGGTCCTCGGTCCATGAAATTGGTGGATAGATATCTAGTCCAAGTAGTGGAATCACCTCTCTGGCGTCGGTAAAGAAGAAGTATATCCAAATTCTATACTCTACTAACAAAAATATCCTCTTCCCGTGATACTTGTGGAGTGCGCAGTAGTATATACGGCCTCTAGCAAAATCAAGTATCGGACTAACCATTCCTTCCCTTTCCTTCTGCGATCTACGTTCGGGCCTGGCCGGCGTCGGTATTGATCAGAAACACTTTAGGATTACCAGGAGTTGCACATTGAAAGATGTTTCGCTAATCCCAAGCATAATTATCTACTGATTCCCTGTGCAACTTCAGCTAGTCCCGATCGATAACGTAGTAGCAGCCAGGGGTGGTCGCACAAGCTCAAGCTCAAGCTCAAAAACGCTTGCTGGATTTATTCAACAAGTTTCTTGAGCAGAACATTGTCCCGCGTTACAAGAGGTAAGTGAGAATTATCGCCATTCCAAATCCGGTAAAACCACACTCCGATCATAACTCGTATCGACCGATTGAAATGCTATCCTGCATCAGAAAATTGCACGACGTCTCGAAAATTGAATTGACGCGAATGATTTGCTATCAGATACCCAGCTTGGTTTTCGGAGGGTCAAGGAAACGAATAATTGTTTGGCAAAAAAGATCAAATGGCGTCCGCAAAGTAAAGTTCAACTCAGTTTACATTGATTTACAATCTCGTTGAATCTACATGAATGTGGTCTTTCACCAAAATTAAATAATTAATTATACAATTTACTGCCAGAAAATCACACACATGTTAATAACATTGATAATGTAATTGATTGTATTGTCAACCCATGTACTCTAAAATCACAACAACCACTGCAAGACAGCTTGAATAATTTTTCAAAAAGGGCTTTAAAGAAGGGGAATCGATTTATCTACGGGGAAAACAGAGCTGGTAATTTTTTCAATGAAGCGTAATTCAGCTCAGCTTCAGCTTCAGCTGGCTGATAGAACGGTAGCCTAAGTCCTTGCCTTCAAATATCTCAAAATTTAGTTCGATTCATAAGGCAAATGGGTAGGCTAAACGAAGTGCTAACATAGGATAAATTTACTTCGAACAATAACTGGATCTTGGTGGGGTGCTTATCCAAGTGGCCTGATTGTATTGAAGGATTCCACGAGAAACCGGCCGACCACAAAATATGCACGGAAAAAAATTGTTCCCAAAGTCGTGAATTGAATTCTTTACGTTACGAAAACAGGACCTTGACTAAAAATCATGGCTTTTATAATTATGTTCAATTTCCCTTCAGTAACGCCCGCATAACGCTTTCATTTGTGGAAATATTTGATTTTGTTTTGTGAACTTCGGTCACGGTTTCCGCCAAGAGCTAGTTCACAACTTTATGAACATTATTCATAAAACCAAAGGTTGACTCATGATTTTTTTCATAGTTATAGGAACAATAGTTCACAACATCGAAATATTCTGGCTATTTTTTCGTGAACTATTTCACGAAATTCGGAATTTTATTCATGAACCCATTCAATTCTCGTGAACTAATTCATGATTCCTAGTATATTAGTTCCAATTCAATATCCGTGCTCGTGAAATGGTTCACAAAATCATCAAATATTATTCATGCATTCGTGAACTGGTTCATGATTCCTAATATATTAGTTACGATTCAATATCCGTGCTCGTAAAATAGTTCACGACATCATGAAATATTATTCATGTTTTCATAAACCGGTTCATGATACCTAGAATAATAGTCACAACTTATTCGTTTTCGTGAAAAAGTTCACGAAATCATAAAATATTCA